>NC_134399.1:7590215-8190215 GCF_050003625.1 Haematobia irritans
TATATATGTCTATATATATATATATATATATATATATATATATATATATATATATATATATATATATATATATATATATATATATATATATATATATATATATATATATATATATATATATATATATATATATATATATATAAATGTATATATATATATATATATATATATATATATATATATATATATAATATATATATATATATATATATATATATATATATATATACATATATATATATATATATATATATATATATATATATATATATATATATATATAATATATATATATATATATATATATATATATATATATATATATATATATATATATATATATATATATATATATTATATATATATATATATATATATATTATATATATATATATATATATATACCGTACCCTACTCTCAGAAGAGTTATAGAGTTCTTGTATAAGTGATATTATTTTTTCCGGGAAACCCTTTTCCGCTAGCGTTTCCCAGAGTGCCTCCCTTGATACAGTGTCGAAGGCGCGTTCGAAGTCGACAAACAGAAGATATAGTGGGGAGTTGAACTCACGGACCCTCACCGTTGAAAGTAGGTTTTGCTGGGGGCTAATAACCCACTCAAGTAAAAATATATATATTACAGAAACGATTACAAATATGAAATTTTAATAATAGTATCAATTAATTTAATTTTAATTGATACTATTATTTCTGTGATTGACATTTCAATTAAAAATTTAAAAAATTTAAAAATTGGATCAATTTCGTGATTGAATCAGAAAAAAGTTTTTGTTTGTATCAATCACCTAAGTTAATTTAAAAAAATTGATTAAAATTTAATTAATTGATATAATTAAATTTTCAATTGAATATTTTTTAAAAATCAATTAAAATTTTAATTGGAGCATTTTTGGTGATATTTTTTTCTGGGAAAGTACTAACATATACCGAATGGTGTTTCAGCAGACATTTGTATACCCACCCAGCCAAAAATACTTCAGCAGTAAGACTTTAGTTGCGCTTTTTGGAATACAATAAAGAAGGCAGTGCATCCACACTGCATGAATCAGTGGCAATAACATAAACGAGTAATCAAACTACTTTATGATCATTCGTTTACGTTATTGCAACCAATTCATGCAGTATGGATGCATCAAAGGTAGTGCTGTTTTCCTTCACGCCAACAATGCTATACTCAAGATTATTATCACTTCTGAGCAATATTTCTATAAAAATGTGGAATTATATCAGCGCTATGTAGAAGCTGCTCTAAATCGGGACATCGCCCACAAAAATCAGCGCTGATTCGGTTGTTTTGTAAGCAGTTGGTACCCTCTCCTTTACAATCCTGCTGAAATAGTGCTCCATTTTTTGCTGGGCAGCTCCATAGAATGGTAATGGGGGTATAATAAGATTGCCATCAATTTCCGAATACATAAAGAATATCTACTTATGATCAGAGTGAATTTCTAAGACGATACACTAATAGGAAAAAATACGTCCCAAAATCGTGAACGGATGGTAACAAAAAGAAACGGAAACGCTCACGAAAAATCAGAACGGAATGTTCACGGTTTCGTCCACGGTTGTTCACGATTTCATGAACGACTTTCCTTTTTTTTGCCATGAAAAGTCTTAAAATATTCTTTAGAAGTTATTATGGCAACTACGTCGGTGGTGCAATACGCTACGCCAACTGTTAGCGTGTATGGGGCAGGCAAACCAAATTCGAGTCACGGTAGCGAATTTTTTTTATAAATACGTAACCATTACGTTTTCAGATCATAAACGCTGGTTGTTGTTTTGACAACGCATGTTGTCATTTTATCTTTGTCAGTTTGAAACCGTCTATTTTCCGTTTGACACCATATGTGTGTTGATTCACTGTCATGAACAAATCGTTTTGACATGAGCACGACGTTCATGATTTTTTCTATGGGTGTATAACCATGTCCATCTGGCCATCTGTCTATCTGTTATAATCACACTACGGCCTTCAGGGCCCTGTAATTTGACACATATTCGTTTTTTGCCTACACACAGATCAAATTCGAAAATAGCCCATTTTCGGTCTAGATTTTAATATAGCCCTCACATAAACCAACTCCCTGATTTGGAGTCTTGGACTTCTAGATACCGCAGTTTTCATTCGATTTGTTTGAAATTGGAAATCTATAGGTATTCTAGGACCATAAAAAGGTGTGTATCGGTTCATGTTTTGACATAACCGCCCGGATTTGAGGTCCTGGATTTTTAGAAATCGTAGTTTTTATTCGATTTGCCTGAAATTGGAAATCTACAAAATCACGAAATTAATGCACACAAAAAAATTTTAATTGAAATGTCTTCAATTACAGAAATGATAGTATCAATTAAAAAATTAATTGAAAGTCAATGAAAAATTATTTGATACTATTAATTTTTGTGATTGATTTTTGTTTCATTAAAAAAAATTGGTATAAGGCCTTTGTAAGGCTTAGTTACATATGAAAATAAATAAATAAATAAATTAAATTAAAAAAATTGATGAATCAATTAAATTTTTAATTGAATGTTTTTTAAAACTCAATTAAAAAATTTTTCGTGAATTTTTTTTCTGTGTGGTTCCAATTAATTTTTAATTGAAATTTCTTCAATCACAGAACTAAAAGTATCATTCACCAACGTCAATTAAAAACTTAAATGATACAATTAAAAATTTAATTGATACTTTTCATTTCTGTGATTGATTTTTGTTTCAATTAAAAATTTGCTGAACCAATTAAATTTTTAATTGATTTTCTTTTCGAATTCAATTAAAATTTTAATTGGAAAATTTTTGGTGATATTTTTTGTGTGTAAAGGTTTCAGGACCACAAATAGGTGTGTCTAATATGGTGTCTAACGGTCCATGTCCCCCATGTAAACTGATCTTCCGATTTTACATCTAGGGCGTCTACACCTCCAATTTTTAAATATCGAGTGTTTCGGTCCATGTTTTGGTATAGCCCCCATACAGACCGATCTCCCCGATTAGACTTTTTGGGCTTCTAGAAACCTGCTAATTTTTATCCGATTTACTTGAATTTGGAAATCCAGAGGAAGTCTTTGTTCGGTCCATGTTTTGGTATAACCCTTATATATTAGACCGATTTCCTGATTTACTTTAAGCCCTCAAAAAGTGTGCCGAATATCTGTGTATCAGTCCTGTTTAGATATAGCATCATATAGACCGATCTCCCGAATTTATTTATTTTTGCTTCTAGAAACCGCAAATTTTATCCGATTTGGCTGAAATTTCAAATCTAGTGGTATTTGAGGTCTATAAATATATGTTCCGAATATGATGCGTATCGATCCTTGTTTTGGTATATCACCCATATAGACCCATCACACAAGGAAACTTTGATAGTTCATCCATGGTGTTGGGTACTTAATATTCGGCCCGGCCGAATTTAAGGCCGTATATACAGAATCATGAGCATCAAACTTGTAGTCTAACTTTGAACCGATTGGAACAATTTTTTCTATTCTATTTTGGTACTTTTATTTGCTACCAAATGAAAGGAAACTTTGTTTGAATTCTGTCTCAATTTTCTAGCCATCAATTCCAAACCATAAGATTTGTTATACTACGTTCGCACTAGACACGAAATCTCGCTACTTAGAAACAAACTCTCTTTACAAATCTCAATTGTTCGGACTGGCAAAATAACGAGATTTCGTAGATTTGATGATTTAACAGCTGTTTGTAAATATATCAATGCAAACACAAATCCCTATGTTCACACGCACACACACATTCATCTACATGGAAAATTGCGACAGGGTTGCAAAAAGCGCATTTTTAGTACTAAAACCACAGTTGTACAAGGCAGTATAGGAGATTTTGAAAGAGATTTTGTTGAAATCCTCTACGATCCAGCTGATATTTGCCTATTGGAAATCTACTGAGATCTAGGAGGATTTCGGCCAAAATCATCGTTTACGAGGATTTCGTGTCTAGTGCGAACGTAGTATTATGTTCTATTCAATTTTTTAACTTTCTAGCATTGTTTTACGCTTAGCACCATTTTTCTAACAGAATTCTGGCAACTCCGACATGGAGAGTAAGAGATTAACCTCGTGAGTATAAATCTCCCTGTCACATAAACCGTCTTAAGAGAGAAAAAAGAGAAATAAAATGTGCATGTTCTTATAAATCCATTATCTACGTCATCAGTCGGTTTCTTGGCCGGGGGAGGGGGGCTTTATTTCGTCTACGGTACACACCCCAAAAATCTGTATAAGCCCTTTTTTTATTTGATTACGAAAACCGTATCGTCGTCCATCCAGCATACACAGAGTATATCTCGAGTGTGTATCTATTGCAATGTTTTTGGGTAAAAATAGGTTTCCACTTTCATGTCCTTGCATGTGATTCAAGGTTACTACGCTTTTGTGGTCGTTTTACACTTTAGGCCATGCCAGCTATATGAGAGTATATAGGTTATGCAAATTCTGCTGGTTTAAAGTATATAATTAAATAATTAAAACAAACAAAAAAAAGATCACATTTCTAGTCTTTAATCCTTTGTGAATTATAAACACATGGAAGGCGGGTATTATTTAGACTAAGAACTGACATGAAAGTCACAATTTTAGACAATGAATCATGGGAGTATTAAAAAATTTAATTAGCATCATGTGATTTGATAATAAATTTTGGCCAAACCTTCGAAATATTCTACAATGCATAATGCAAAGACAATGATAAGATAATGAAGGTGGGAACTCAAGAATAATTATTAAATGACCACATGCATTAAAAAGAGTAAAAATGTTCTCTTTTTGAAATAATTGACAAAAATGTATATGTTCACTGTTGATCATGACATTGTCCACAGGTCTTTTGCAGACAAGTTTCAAACAAGTTTCAAAATCCAAATGTTATTTTTGGACGGGAAACATGTAAAATGATTGTCGCAACCTTATTATTTTTTCGGTAATTATGTATCTGATCATGTACATGTTTGGCCAGAAAGCAACATTTTGCCGCAAAAATGTTCCATGTTCCCCGTCGAGAAATAATATGTTTGAGGTGATCATTATCCTTGTCTACGTGCAATGACCATCCAACCTTTTTTTGTGCTGAATATGGTCATAATAAGGCTCTAAAGTTCGTCGCAAAGTCCATGCTAACTTTTCTTTTTGTTTGGTTGAATGGAAAATCGGACAATGTACAAAAATTTCGCAGGCAAATAAACCGAAAATTTTCAATTCAAAGGTGATCTTTTGACAATAAGATCCAGAACCATTATTTATTTCTATACAAATTTTGTCAAAATTTTATTTCTAAGAAAATTTTGTCAACCTTTTATTTATATAGAAAATTTTGTCAAAAATTTTATTTCTATAGAAAATTTTGTCAAAATTTTTATTTCTATAGAAAATTTTGTCAATTTTTTTTTTCTATAGAAATTTTTTAAAAAATTTATTTTCGATAGAAAATTTTGTAAAAAATTTATTTCGATAGAAAATTTTGTCGAAATTTTATTTCTATAGAAAAATTTACCAAAATTTTATTTCTATACAAAATTTTTTCAAAATTTTATTTTTATACAAAATTTTGTCAAAATTTTATTTATATAGAAAATTTTGTCAAAATTTTATTTCCATAGTAAATTTTGTGAACATTTTATTTCTATAAAAAATTTTGTGAACATTTTGTTTCTATAGAAAATTTTGTCGGAATTTTATTTCTATAGAAAATTTCTCAAAATTTTATTTTCGATAGAAAGTTTTGTCGAAATTTTATTTCTATAGACAAATTTACCAAAATTTTATTTCTATAGAAAATATAGTCAAAATTTTTTTTCTATAGAAAATTTTGTTAAAATTTTATTTCTATAGTAAATTTTCTGAAAATTTTATTTCTATAGAAAATTTTGTCAAAATTTTATTTCTATAGAAAATTTTGTTAAAATTTTATTTCTATAGTAAATTTTGTGAAAATTTTATTTCTATCGAAAATTTTGTGAAAATTTTGTTTCTATAGAACATTTTGTCAAAATTTTATTTCTATAGAAAATTTTGTCAAAAAAAAAAATTTTTGCTATAAAAAATTTTTTCAAAATTTTATTTCTATATAAAATTTTGTCAAAATTTTATTTCTATAGAAAATTTTGTCACAATTTTATTTCTATAGCAAATACATAAAATTTAAGTACCTCTTAGAGGGAGAAGAAGATGCTGCAAAAGCTACCAAAATAAAATTACCAAAAATCTACCAAATTAAAAAAAACGTATTTTGAAGTTTGTCAAAATTTTTTTCTATCCTAATATTATTTCTATAGAATTATTTGTCAAAATTTTATTTCTATAGATTTTTTTTTCAAAATTGTATTTCTATGAAAAATTTTGTCTGAATTTTATTTCTATAGAAAACTATATCAAAATTTTATTTCTATAGAAAATTTTATCAAAATTTTATTTATATAGAAACTTTTATCAAAATTGTATTTCGTTATTGTTGTTTTTGATCTCAGCTTAAAGCAAACCCAGCCAAATACATTCTAATCGATGATTTGAGTTTGGCAACGGAAAAGAGATATGCTGGCAAATTTGTTTAGGCAGTAGCCGACTATCAAACCCTTTTTCGGGAGGTTCAAATGTAGTTCACTTTGGCTTGAGTGAATTACCCGAATTTATTCTGATAATTGGTTGATAGTTTTGCTGCAAGTAGAGGATGCTGATGAGGAATGTGGTAATTCCGAAACAGCTGTACATCCAACCATCTTGCAGTCTATAGGGCTTTGCCCAAATAAATTTGACAAGCATACTTTTCCTCTGTTGGTTAAGCTACACTTGTAGTTTAGTCAATGCATGGCTTTAAGTTGAGATCAAAAACAACAATAACGATTGAAGAGAAGCCAACAATAAAAAACAAAACGAAAATTTTATTTCTATAGAAAAATTTGTCAAAACTTTACTTCTACAGAAAATTTTGTTAAATATGTATTTCTATAGAAAATTCTACAAATAACAAAATAATATTTTGTCGAAATTTTATTTTCGATAGAAAATTTTGTCAAAATTTTATTTCTAAAGAAAATTTTGTTAAAATTTTATTTCTATAGAAAATTTTGTCAAAATTTTATTTCTATAGAAAATTTTGTCAACATTTTATTTCTATAGAAAATTTTGTCAAAATGTTATTTTCGATAGAAAATTTTGTCATAATTTTATTTTCGATAAAAAATTTTGTCGAAATTTTATTTTCCATAGAAAATTTTGTGAAAATTTTATTTCTATAGACAATTTTGTCAAAATTTTCTATAGAAATTTATTTATTGCTATAGAAAATTTTGTCAAAATTTTATTTCTATAGAAAATTTTGTGAAAATTTTATTTCTATAGACAATTTTGTTAAAATTTTCTATAGAAATTTATTTATTTCTATATAAAAAATTTTGTCAAAATTTTATTTCTATAGAAAATTTTATTTCTATAGACAATTTTGTCAAACTTTTATTTCTATTTTGGTAGAATTCTCCTAACTGTGGCAATCGTGTTGCTAAGTCCAAATATATAGGTTTTCTCTAGAAGAGGTTTAACTGGAATTGCTAAATAAGAATTTCTATGACTACCCAGTTACATTAAATTTTCGATAGAAAGTTTTGTCGAAATTTTATTTCTATAGACAAATTTACCAAAATTTTATTTCTATAGAAAATATAGTCAAAATTTTTTTTCTATAGAAAATTTTGTTAAAATTTTATTTCTATAGTAAATTTTCTGAAAATTTTATTTCTATAGAAAATTTTGTCAAAATTTTATTTCTATAGAAAATTTTGTTAAAATTTTATTTCTATAGTAAATTTTGTGAAAATTTTATTTCTATCGAAAATTTTGTGAAAATTTTGTTTCTATAGAACATTTTGTCAAAATTTTATTTCTATAGAAAATTTTGTCAAAAAAAAAAATTTTTGCTATAAAAAATTTTTTCAAAATTTTATTTCTATATAAAATTTTGTCAAAATTTTATTTCTATAGAAAATTTTGTCACAATTTTATTTCTATAGCAAATACATAAAATTTAAGTACCTCTTAGAGGGAGAAGAAGATGCTGCAAAAGCTACCAAAATAAAATTACCAAAAATCTACCAAATTAAAAAAAACGTATTTTGAAGTTTGTCAAAATTTTTTTCTATCCTAATATTATTTCTATAGAATTATTTGTCAAAATTTTATTTCTATAGATTTTTTTTTTCAAAATTGTATTTCTATGAAAAATTTTGTCTGAATTTTATTTCTATAGAAAACTATATCAAAATTTTATTTCTATAGAAAATTTTATCAAAATTTTATTTATATAGAAACTTTTATCAAAATTGTATTTCGTTATTGTTGTTTTTGATCTCAGCTTAAAGCAAACCCAGCCAAATACATTCTAATCGATGATTTGAGTTTGGCAACGGAAAAGAGACATGCTGGCAAATTTGTTTAGGCAGTAGCCGACTATCAAACCCTTTTTCGGGAGGTTCAAGTGTAGTTCACTTTGGCTTGAGTGAATTACCCGAATTTATTCTGATAATTGGTTGATAGTTTTGCTGCAAGTAGAGGATGCTGATGAGGAATGTGGTAATTCCGAAACAGCTGTACATCCAACCATCTTGCAGTCTATAGGGCTTTGCCCAAATAAATTTGACAAGCATACTTTTCCTCTGTTGGTTAAGCTACACTTGTAGTTTAGTCAATGCATGGCTTTAAGTTGAGATCAAAAACAACAATAACGATTGAAGAGAAGCCAACAATAAAAAACAAAACGAAAATTTTATTTCTATAGAAAAATTTGTCAAAACTTTACTTCTACAGAAAATTTTGTTAAATATGTATTTCTATAGAAAATTCTACAAATAACAAAATAATATTTTGTCGAAATTTTATTTTCGATAGAAAATTTTGTCAAAATTTTATTTCTAAAGAAAATTTTGTTAAAATTTTATTTCTATAGAAAATTTTGTCAAAATTTTATTTCTATAGAAAATTTTGTCAACATTTTATTTCTATAGAAAATTTTGTCAAAATGTTATTTTCGATAGAAAATTTTGTCATAATTTTATTTTCGATAAAAAATTTTGTCGAAATTTTATTTTCCATAGAAAATTTTGTGAAAATTTTATTTCTATAGACAATTTTGTCAAAATTTTCTATAGAAATTTATTTATTGCTATATAAAAAATTTTGTCAATATTTTATTTCTATAGAAAATTTTATTTCTATAGACAATTTTGTCAAACTTTTATTTCTATTTTGGTAGAATTCTCCTAACTGTGGCAATCGTGTTGCTAAGTCCAAATATATAGGTTTTCTCTAGAAGAGGTTTAACTGGAATTGCTAAATAAGAATTTCTATGACTACCCAGTTACATTTAATGGATCGAAATAATTTCAGTAATTTAAAAATAAAACCATTTTTTTAAAGTGATTAAGTCGACTTGACTTATTTTGCTATTAACCCCTGAGCGTGTGTACTATATTAGCTGCGGTGTGTATCCATCCAGATCCATGTCCCACATTTCCCACATTTGGCAAATAAACGATTTGGTTTATTTGAAGTGTATATAATTGCACGCCCCCCATATAAAGAAATAGACAAATGGAACCTACGCAAAATTTTTTTATTTAATTTCCTAATTAGAGAAGTGTTCAGTGTTATATGGAGTGGAAATTGAATACTACATACAACGGCCGTATGTCCATTCCCAATAAATTTGGTGTTATGCATTGTTAAGAAAGTGTCTGGTATGTATTTTGTTAAAAGGTTTTGAACACGTACCCCAAACACTCAATGCCCTATAGTAGGCATTTTACCTTCTATCAAGAAGAAATGTACACATTTCATGGCAAAGTGGTGCCAACCAATGACGATTACCAGCTTTTTCTTTTATAACCCAGAATGGTGTTTTTAACAAATTAGTTAAATGTAAATTTTCTATTATGGGGAGCTACAGTGATGGAATGGTTAGCATGCCCGTCGTGCATTTCAAGGGTCATGGGATCAATCCCAGTATCGACCGGACACCGAAATGTTTTTCAGCGGTGGATTATCCCTCTCAGTTATACTGGTGACATTTCTGAGTGTTTCAAAGTTTCTCTGGGTGGTTTCGGCTATAAAGGGGAGGGCCCTTGTAATTGAGCTAAACATGGAATCGGGCAGTACTGAATAGTCAAAGTGAACCAAAAATAGCGTGCTGATCTGGTTTACAAATTCCCAAAACTACAAATTTTCGTGTTTCTTTATAATTAAAAATTCAAAGAATTATAATTTAATATTTTAAACGCTATTCTAATATTCAAACGAAAATAAGTTTACAGAAAAACAATAACAACTTGGAGAGTTGTTGGCAAAACAAAATTTTGCGTTTTGCGAATTCGTAAACCAGAAAAGGGGGGGGTTTGTTTGAGTTTTAGATGAATCTTAAATTTATTGTGTAAGCGCGCTAGAAACTGATGCAATTACGTCTGGATTTGAAGTATAAAATCTGTAGATTTTTTACCTCATTATTTGAATGAGAACGAGAAGGTTGCCGCAGTTGGTAGAATTCTACCGAAAATGGTAGAATGGTAGAATTATTGATGATTTGGTAGATTTTGCAAAATATTCCCCGCCATCTAAGAGGTACTATAACTTTCTATAGAAATAAAATCTTGACAACATTTTTTATAGAAATACAATTTTAATATAATTTTCGAAAGAAATAAAATTTTGACAAAATTTTCCATGGAAATAAAATTTGGACAAAATTTTCTATAGAAATAACATTTTGACAAAATTTCCTATAGAAATAAAATGTTGACAAAATTTTCTATAGAAATAAAATTTTGACAAAATTATTTATATAGAAATAAAATTTTGACAAAATTTTCTATATAGAAATAAAATTTTGAAAAAATTTTCTATACAAGTAAAATCTTGACAAAATTTTCTATAGAAATAAAATTTTGATAAACTTTTCTATAGAAATAAAATTTTGAAAAATTTTCTATAAAAATAAAATTTTGACAAAATTTTCTATAGAAGTAAATTTTTGACAAAATTTTCTATAGAAATAAATTTTTGAAAAAAATTTCGAAAGAACTAAAATTTTGACAAACAAAAAAATTTTCTATACAAGTAAAATCTTGACAAAATTTTCTATAGAAATAAAATTTTGACAAAATTTTCTATATAAATAAAATTTTGACAAAATTTTCAATAGAAATAAAATACATTTTCTATTGAAATAAAATTTGGACAAAATTTTCTATGGAAATAAAATTTTGACAAAATTTTCTATATATATAAAATTTTGACAAAATTTTCTATAGAAATTAAACTTTTACAAAATTTTCCATGGCAATAAAATTTTGACAAAATTTTCGAAAGAAATAAAATTTTGACAAAATTATCTCTAGAAATAAAATTATGACAAAATTTTCTATAGAAATAAAATTTTGATGAAATTTCGTATAGAAATAAAATGTTGACAAAATTTCCTACAGGAATAAAATTTTGACAAAATTTTCCATGGAAATAAAATTTTGACAAAATTTCCTACAGAAATAAAATTTTGACAAAATTTTCTATAGAAATTAAACTTTTACAAAATTTTCCATGGAAATAAAATTTTTACAAAATTTTCGAAAGAAATAAAATTTTGACAAAATTTCTATAGAAATAAAATTTTGACAAAATTTTCTATAGAAATAATATTTGGACAAAATTTTCTATAGAAATAAAATTTTGACAAAATTTTCTATAGAAATAAAATTTTGACAAAATTTTCTATAGAAATAAAATTTTGACAAAATTTTCTATAGAAATAAAATGTTGACAAAATTTTCTATAGAAATAAAATTTTGACAAAATTTTCTATAGAAATAAAATTTTTACAAACTTTTCCATGGAAATAAAATTTTGACAAAATTTTCGAAAGAAATAAAATTTTAACAAAATTTTCTATAGAAATAAAATTTTGACAAAATTTTCTATAGAAATAAAATTTTGATGAAATTTTCTATAGAAATAAAATTTTGATGAAATTTCGTATAGAAATAATATGTTGACAAAATTTCCTACAGGAATAAAATTTTGACAAAATTTTCTATAGAAATAAAATTTTTACAAAATTTTCCATGGAAATAAAATTTTGACAAAATTTTCGAAAGAAATAAAATTTAACAAAATTTTCTATACAAATAAAATTGTAACAAAATTTTCGAAAGAAATAAAATTTTGACAAAATTTTCTATAGAAATAAAATTTTGACAAAATTTTCTATACAAATAAAATTTTGACAACATTTTCCATGGAAAAAACAAATTTTGACAAACTTTTCTATAGAAATAAAATTTTGACAAAATTTTCTATTGAAATAAAACTTTTACAATATTTTCCATGGAAATAAAATTTTGACAAAATTTTCGAAAGAAATAAAATTTTGACATAATCTAGTACAGAAATAAAATTTTGACAAAATTTTCTATAGAAATAAAATTTTGTCAAAGATTGGTAGAATTATTGATGATTTGGTAGATTTTGCCAAATATTCCTCGCCATCTAAGAGGTACTATAATTTTCTATAGAAATAAAATCTGACAAAATTTTCTACAGAAATAAAATTTTGTTTGATTTTTCTATAGAAATAAAATTTTGACAAAATTTTCTATACAAATAAAATTTTGACAAAATTTTCCATAGAAATAAAATTTTGACAAAATTTTCTATAGAACTTAAACTTTTACAAAAGTTTCCATGGAAATAAAATTTTGACAAAATTTTCTATAGAAATTAAACTTTTACAAAATTTTCCATGGGAATAAAATTTTGACAAAATTTTCGAAAGAAATAAAATTTTGACAAAATTTCTATAGAAATAAATTAACAAAATGTTGACAAAATTTTCCATGGAAATAAAATTATGACAAAATTTTCGAAAGAAATAAAATTTTAACAAAATTTTCTATACAAATAAAATTTTAACAAAATTTTCCATGGAAATAAAATTTTGACAAAATTTTCTATAGAAATGAAATTTTGACAAAATTTCCTACAGAAATAAAATTTTGATAAAATTTTCCATAGAAATAAAATTTTGACAAAATTTTCTATGGAAATAAAATTTTGACAAAATTTTCTATAAAAATACAATTTTATACAAATTCTTCGACAAAATTTCCTACAGAAATAAAATTGTGACAAATTTTTCTATAGAAATAAAATTTTGACAAAATTTTCTATAGAAATAAAATTTTGAGAAATTTTTCTATAGAAATAAAATTTTGAGAAAATTTTCTATAGAAATAAAATTTTAACAAAATTTTCTAAAGAAATACAATTTTGACATAATTTTCTATAGCAATACAATTTTATACAAATTCTTCGATAGAAATAAAATATTGACAAGCTTTTTGTTTAAATTTGGCAGATTTTTGGTAAAATTGTTTTGAAAACGTGTTACTTTTGTTGGCACGATTTGCAAGAAGTGAAATCTGAAAACCGGTGTATATGGAGGCTTTACCAAAAAAATATACTAATAAAAACTAAAAATCCTGGGGGCCGGTTTATATAGGAGCTATATAAAAACCTGGACCAATATAGCCCATTTTCGAACTTGGGAGCCACCGTGGTGCAATGTTTAGCATGCCCGCCTTGCATACACAAAGTTGTGGGTTCGATTCCTGTTTCGACCGAACACCAAAAAGTTTTTCAGCGGTGGATTATCCCACCTCAGAAATGCTGGTGACATTTCTGAGGTTTCAAAGCTTCTCTAAGTGGTTTGACTGCAATGTGGAATGCCGTTCGGACTCGGCTATAAAAAGGAGGTCCCTTGTCATTGAGCTTAACATGGAATCGGGCAGCACTCAGTGATAAGAGAGAAGTTCACCAATGTGGTATCACAATGGACTGAATAGTCTAAGTGAGCCTGATACATCGGGCTGCCACCTTACCTAACCTAACCTACGAACTTGACCTACTTTCAGACAAAAAAATGTATCTATGCCAAATTTCAGAAAAATAGTGCAATTAAGGAAGGTTGTAGCGTGATAACACAGACAGACGTATATCGCTACATAGTTTTAAAATTTGTCCTTGATCAAGAATATTTTCTAAATTATCGAAAATCCATATTTCGAAATGTTACAAATAGAAAAGTAAACTCATAATACTGTCATTACTATTCTATGGTGATGGGTATACAAATTTCAAGAAGATTACATGTGGACACACGCTCTATGCCAAATTTGGAGATGGGTTTATATGGGACTCTATATACACACAGAGAAGGAATATGATCACCTACCTACTAGATCAAAATTGTATTTATTTTCGTTTGTTATAAATTCGAATTTATTTACTCTTACAGAAAATGCTTTATATTAAAGTGTAATTTCTTTTGTGTAAAATTTCGTTCCGGAGAAAATTAGTTTTCTTTGGGTGTATACAATTTATTAAAACCTTCCATAAACCTAGCACAGTGACCCCATACAGCTTCTCCAAAACACTGTTAACTCGGGCCAAGAGAATTAAGCAAAGCACAATAATGTTTAAGCCTAAAGCATTAATGCATTTATGGGTTTGGTCCATTATCAGAGAAACAAGTTTGTCCAAGAAATTTTCACTTTAGAGGCCAGCCATTATAAAAAACTCAAATATTTAATGTCAAGAAAAATAAAAAAAATATATAACACACAAAAATATTCAAAGTTTCGGATGCAAACTCATGCCGAGATGAAGCGAAGTTTTGTCTCCTCTCTCACCATAGTAGACATAAATTAGTGGACAAACAGTCCATTGAAAATGAAAGTTGAGCAAAAAAACATAAACAGACTTGACAGGTGCATGTGGCATCTCTTCCACACTGGGTAATTAACCAAGCTTGGAGCAGCGCATACCTTTCATATCTGTTGGCATAATTAACACACTTAACTAAGTTGGAAGAAATTGGAGTGTGACGTCAGGTTTGTGATTTTTCACTTGTACTGAAGGTACTTAACTCCAGTTGGGAGATACCATCAAAGTATAATTCGCCATTAGTTATATAAAAACCATAACCAAAAGTATAATCTAAAGCAGTGAAAAGGCAATGCACAATGGTAAAACAGAGACTGAAGTAATGAAAATCCAAACCAAAAACAAAAAGCAACTACTACAAACCAGTGAAAAAAACCCTTAAAAGCCAGTTTTATGCAGGCTCTTTAAAGTAAATTAAAAAAAATCCAGAGAGCAGAGAGAATATTTTCACAATCATAAACACAATGGGTTGGATATGACAAAAAAGGAATCCAAAACTTAAAATAATAATCTCATTATTTAGCATGTTTTCTTTTAGCATTAGATACCCAGCAAAAATTTTAAAACGCAATTCTTGTTTAGCAGCATTGAAAAAAAAAATTCCCATGCGACTTAAGATTTTTTGCTCTTAAACTATACACCAAAAAAAGTTGTTGTCCTCAATCACGAAATTAATTGATCCGATTAATTTTTAATTGAAATGTCTTCAATCACAGAAATGAGAGTATCAATTAAAAATAAATTGAAAGTCAATTAAAAAATTAATTGAAAGTCAATTAAAAAATTAATTGAAAGTCAATTAAAAAATTAATTGATACTATTAATTTTTGTGATTGATTTTTGTTTTAATTAAAAAAAATTGTTGTATCAATTAAATTTTTAATTGAATATTTTTTAAAACTCAATTAAGACTTTAATTGGAAAAATTTTCGGGAATTTTTTTTCTGTGTACGAATGCGCGCAAAACTCAAATTAAAAAGATAATTGTGTCTTAAAGTTATGTTTACTTCAATTATCCGCTTCTTTAGCCCGAAATTAATAGTAAAATTGATTTATTGCTGCGATTGTTTACGACATTTTACAATCATTAATTTCTTTTTATTGAATAAATCAATCACAATAAAAAGTTATTGTGAATCGAGGATACTTCTCTTTAGAAGAATTCAAGCTCTTATAACTGAGAAGTTCTGCACTAATGGGATATTCTAAATAGATCTAACAAATGTTGTATCCAATATTAAAAGAAAACCATCTTATTAGTAGGAACTCACAATAGTGCTTTCATTTATCATAAATATATAAATAATATATTTTAATTGAAATTTATGAAATTTATAAAAATTATTATAATATTGTTTTTATGTTTTTTTAGTGTATATGCTAAATTTAAATAGTTTTCTCTTTGGTAATTTTATAGGTTTAACAATTTTAAATTCAGTGGCAACACTGTGTCATTTGTCGGCTACATAGAAAATAAACTATCACCAAACTTAATTGACTTTATTTTCTAATTAAATTAAAAAATCGAAATATTTTTGAAATATTCTTCCAAATGCTCGAGAAATAAAAATGGGAATTCGGTCACCATGTATATATGGATGAAAATTATGAAGGTGACCCACTGCACACAATTTTTATATCCTAATGACTCTCCACTTCTGAAGCCATATTAGATACTGACAAAATCTGGTGTTACTTTTTTTGTATGGCTCCAGATGTCAGAGTTTTGCTATGATTCGCTTCAATATAGCTGTAGCTCCCATACAATTCTTCCGCCAGAGGAAGACACATATGACCTCCGGAGAACAAATTTTCACTCTGAAATTTTACTTAAAATTTTAGCAGTTGCCACTCGAGCCAAAAATAATCTACCAAATTGAGAGCAAATTTTACCGAAAACTACCAAACAAAAAAAAATTCCAAAATTTTGTTTCTATAGAAAATTTTGTCAACATTTTATTTCTATAGAAAATTTTGTCAACATTTTATTTCTAGAGAAAATTTTCTAAAAATTTTAATTTTATAGAAAATTTTGTCAAAACCTTATTTCTATAGAAAATTTTGTCAACATTTTATTTCTATAGAAAATTTTGTCAAATTTTTATTTCTAGAGAAAATTTTGTCAAATTTTTATTTCTAGAGAAATTTTTGTCAAAATTTTATTTCTATAGAAAATTTTCCCAAAGTTTCATTTCTATAGAAAATTATAGTACTATAGAAATAAAATTTTGATAAAATTATCAATATAAATAAAATTTTGACAAAATTTTCTATAGAAATATAATTTTGACAAAATATTCTATAGAAGTAAAATTTTGACAAAATTTTCTATAGAAATAAAATTTTGACAAAATTTTCTACAGAAATAAAATTTTGACAAAATTTTCTATAGAAATAAAATTTTGACAAAATTTTCTATAGAAATAAAATTTTGACAACATTTTCTATAGAAATAAAATGTTGACAAAATTTTCTATAGAAATAAAATTTTTACAAAATTTTCTATAGAAATAAAATTTTTACAACATTTTCTATAGAAATAAAATTTTGACAAAATGTTCTATAGAATTAAAATTTTTAGAAAATTTTCTATAGAAATACAATTTTGACATAATTTTCTATAGAAATACAATTTTATAAAAATTCTTCGATACAAATAAAATATTGACAAGCTTTTTGTTTAAATTTGGCAGAGTTTTGGTAAAATTGTCTTGAAATTTTGGTACTTTTTATTTTGGCACGAGTTGCAAGAAGTAAAATCTGAATACCGGTGTATATGGAGGCTTTACCAAAAAATTTATTGATAACAACTAAATTCAACAGGTGTTTATGGGTCTAATAAAAATTGCAGTTTCCAGAAGCCTAAAAACTCTAATCGAGAGATCGTTCTATATGGGGGCTATACCAAAACATGGACCGATACACACCATATTTAGAACATTTATTTTGTTATTTTATTTCTATAGAAAATTTTGTCAAAATTTTATTTCTATGGAAAATTTTGTCAAATTTTTATTTCTATTGAAAATTTTGTCAAAATTTTATTTCTATAGAAAACTTTGCCAAATTTTATTTTTATGGAAAATTTTGTCAAAATTTTATTTCTATAAAAAATTTTGTCAAATTTTTTTTTCTATAGAAAATTTTGTCAAAATTTTATTTCTATAGAAAATTTTGTCAAAATTTTATTTCTATAGAAAATTTCGTCAAAATTTTATTTCCATAGAAAATTTTGTCAAAATGTTATTTCTATAGAAAATTTCGTCAAAATTTTATTTCCATAGAAAATTTTGTCAAAATGTTATTTCTATAGAAAATTTTGTCAAAATGTTATTTCTATAGAAAATTTTGTCAAAATTTTATTTCTACAGAAAATTTTGTCAAAATTTTATTTCTACAGAAAATTTTGTCAAAATTATATTTCTATAGAAAATGTTGTAAAAATTTTATTTCTATGGAAAATTTTGTCAACATTTTATTTCTATAGAAAATTTTGTCAAAATTACGTTTCTGTGGAAAATGTTGTCAAAATGTTATTTCTATAGAAAATTTTGTTAAAATTTTATTTCTATAGAAAATTTTGTCAAAATTTTATTTCTATAGAAAATTTTGCCAATATTTTATTTCTATAGAAAATTTTGTCAAAATGTTATTTCTATAGAAAATTTTGTCAAAATTTTATTTCTACAGAAAATTTTGTCAAAATTTTATTTCTATGGAAAATTTTGTCAAAATTTTATTTCTATGGAAAATTTTGTCAACATTTTATTTCTATAGAAAATTTTGTCAAAATTATGTTTCTATGGAAAATGTTGTCAAAATTTTATTTCTATAGAAAATTTTGTCAAAATTTTATTTCTATAGAAAATGTTGTCAAAATTGTATTTCTATGGAAAATTTTGTCAAATTTTTATTTCTATGGAAAATTTTGTCAACATTTTATTTCTATAGAAAATTTTGTCAAAATTATGTTTCTATGGAAAATGTTGTCAAAATGTTATTTCTATAGAAATTTTGTCAAAATTTTATTTCTATAAAAAATTTTGTCAAAATTTTATTTCTATAGACAATTTTGTCAAAATTTTATTTCTATAGAAAATTTTGTCAAAATTTTATTTGTATAGAAAATTTTGTCAAAATTTTATTTGTATAGAAAATTTTGTCAACATCTTATTTCTATAGAAAATTTTGTCAACATCTTATTTCTATAGAAAATTTTGTCAAAATTTTATTTCTATAGAAAATGTTGTCAAAATTTTATTTCTATGGAAAATTTTGTCAAAATTTTATTTCTATAGAAAATTTTGTCAAAATTTTATTTCTATGGAAAATTTTGTCAAAATTTTATTTCTATGGAAAATTTTGTCAACATTTTATTTCTATAGAAAATTTTGTAAAAATTTTATTTCTGTAGAAAATTTTGTCAAAATTTTATTTCTGTATTTCTGTAGAAAATTTTGTCAAAATTTTATTTCTATAGAAAATTTTGTCAAAATTTTATTTCTGTAGAAAATTTTGTCAAAATTTTATTTCTATAGAAAATTTTGTAAAAATTTTATATCTGTAGAAAATTTTGTCAAAATTTTATTTCTATAGAAAATTTTGTCAAAATTTTATTTCTGTAGAAAATTTTGTCAAAATTTTATTTCTACAGAAAATGTTGTCAAAATTATATTTCTATGGAAAATGTTGTCAAAATTTTATTTCTATAGAAAATTTTGTCAAAATTTTATTTCTACAGAAAATTTTGTCAAAATTTTATTTATATAGAAAACTTTGTCAAAATTTTATTTCTATAGAAAATTTTGTCAAAATTTTATTTCTATAGAAAATTTTGACAAAATTTTATTTCTAGAGAAAATTTTGCCAAAGTTTTATTTCAATAGAAAAATTATGAAGTACATCTTAGTTGTAGAGGAATATTATGAAAAAAATTGAAACATCGAGAATTCTACCATCCTACCAAACTGTAAAAAATCTAACAATTTTGGTAGAATACTACCAACTATGGCAACCATGCGTACATGCCGAATTTGTTTGAAATCGGTTCATATTTAGAGGAAAACACCTCAGCTTTCACACAAGGAAAAAAATATGTTGATATCTTTATCAGTTCAAAAGTTGCAGAATTATTTCCAAAAAATCGATTTTAAACCACTGTGCATCGTCATGACTGTGTTTATAGACTTAACCGGGCAAATCTGTCAAATTCATTTAAATATCTACATATTATTAGATCGAAATTTTGAAATGCCTAAACCTTCCCATGGTGACCCAAGCTCTCCTCATTAGCCATGGAGTAAAGTCTACCCAAAGAGAAAAAAGTTTTGGCCTCGCACTATTGCCGCTGCGGAGAGAGGTGAGATGATTATGTTGTAAAAATGCATTCACTACAAAAAAAAAAAAAAAACTGTAAAACAAAACAGAATAAAGTAAAGAAAGAAAGAAGAAAGAAAAACAATATCTTTGGCATTCAGCCTAGACAGGTATTAACCAAAATCTCAGTTGGTTCGGATCAGTGTACAAGAGTGAACGCATAGTCGTCGCAGTCGTTTGTGTTTTGTGTTATCTTCCGAGTTTGCGCACACTCAGTTCAAATTATTATTTTTCCCCCGGCACCGTCCCGCAGACGGATATCCCCGGTCAGACTGATAGTAGTCAGCCAGCCATTCATAGCGAAGCAAACAAGTGGTGGCATACCAAACAATTGGTCGCTCGCTCGTGCATCCAAACAAGGGCCATAAAACGAAATTTTGTATAGAAAGTTTCCTCGGTGTTTTTGTTGTTATTACCTTCTCAGCAAGTTTCTCGTATGTACGTAGCTCATTTACGCATGCGCTTGGATGTGTCCATGCCCATGTAAACACAACGACTTTGATTATTAGTTTGGACATTCCAAGCGGAAAGCAAAGACGAAAAAAAACCCACACACAATTTGGACAATTATTGAAAATTATCAAATTTTTAGATTCCATTAGCGATGACAGATGTGGAAAGTCCACAACAGCAGCAGCAGCAGCCAGATCAAGAAGAGATTAAGAAACTCTGCTTTGAGGGTGCCTGGGCTTGGATTATTGAAATTGCTTTTTGGTGTTTGGTGGCTGTCTTGATTATGTATCTCCTGAGGCGTCTCATCGAGGGACCCTTCTATCGCAAACCCAATCGCATCGATGGCAAAGTAGTCATTGTCACTGGATGCAATACGGGCATCGGCAAGGAAACAGCCATGGAATTGGCCAGACGTGGAGCTCGCCTCTACATGGCCTGCAGAGATGCAGCACGTTGTGAGGCTGCTCGTTTGGAGATCATTGAAAAGACCCAAAACACAAATGTCTTCAATCGTACTCTGGACCTCTCTTCCTTGTCCTCCGTACGACAGTTTGCCGAGAGATTCAAGGCAGAAGAATCCAAACTTGATATACTGGTTAACAATGCTGGAGTTATGGCCACACCACGTAAACTCACAGTTGATGGTTTCGAACAGCAGATGGGTATCAATCACTTGGGTCACTTTTTGTTAACCAACTTGTTACGGGATCGCCTTCAGTCAGCCGCACCTAGTCGTGTTGTTGTCCTCACCTCGGCTGCCTATATCTTTGGACGTATCAACAAGCAAGACTTGATGAGTGAGAAAAACTATTCGAAATTCTTTGGAGCCTATGCCCAAAGTAAATTGGCCAATATTATGTTTACTCGCAAATTGGCGGAAATCCTTAAAGATTCCAAAATCACAGTGAATTGTGTTCATCCAGGCATTGTTCGCACCGAACTTATGCGTTACAACAGTTGTCCCAAAACCTGGAATGTTATTAAGACTTTCATAAATGTTTTCATAAGATCTCCCAGGGGTGGAGCACAAACTTCCTTATTCTTGGCTTTGGATCCCAAAGTGGAATGTGTTTCAGGTGGTTTCTATTATAATATGATGAGACTGCCCGTTTTGCCCAAGGCTAAAGATGCTGAAATGACTAATTGGCTATGGCAAGAAAGTGAGAAATTGGTTGGTTTGAAGCCATCCATTATAACACCTCTCCAAAAGAAAAAGGAAATGGAAGAGAAAAATTCCGAAATGGAAACAGTTAAAGTTGTGGCCAAGGACGACCCGTAATCCATAGAGCAGGGATTTCGCGAAGGGATTTTACAATTCCAACCAGTTTAGTTTGTAAATTAATTTAAGTGAAAAATTATAGTTTTTGATACTTTTTTGTATTTATTAAAAAAAAAAAACAAAAACAACTGCAAAATCAAAATTTAAAAAATAAAATAAATGAATATACAATTTTTAGTATTTATTGAGAACAAAAATCGCTGCAAAGAACTATTTTTTGATTATTGGTACTTTGGGTGATTCACAAAGAAAGATGGCCTTCATTTGTGTATAATTTTTTCCCCTGCTTTAGTTAATTCAAACAACGTACGCAAAAAATTATTAAAGTCAAACAAACTCTCTCAAACCATAATAATTCCATGACTTAAAATAGGGTTAAATTGACTTTAATGACATATGGGGTCCAAATTTTTCAGAATAAGTCTTAGCCTATATTTGAAGCGTTTTTATCTTAAATCTAAAATGTCAATATTTCAGTGAATTTAAGGACGGTTCCTTTAAATCAAAAATGTGTGTTCTGTACCTTAAGGAAAATTTGCCTTTGTTCTAAGACATGCGACTTTAAAGGAGGGACACAAATTTCATAAATTTAATGAAAAAAAAATGTTGAAGCAAAGATTATAAAATTTTATTATTTTAAAGAAATTAGTCCTTAATATTTTGTATATTGTGCATCCTAAAATTTAGGTTGCGTTATCTTTTATATCACGTAAATATTTTAATTTTTAATTGACTTTCAATTATATTTTTTACTATCATTTCTCTGATTGCAGACATTTCAATTAAAAAATTAATTGGATCAATTAGTTTCGTGATTGAATCAGAAAAAAAAATTGTGTGTGTGTGTATCCATAATTGGTGCAAGATCGAAACAGATGCCATGAAAAATTACATACACTGAAAAAAATATTGTTATAACATAATAATTTATGGAACCTTAATTTAAGGTCACACAATATTAAGGACAAATTTCTTAAAAACATAGAAATTTTAATTAAAAAAGTTAAAAGTCTTTACTTTAATTTTTTTAGAAAAAAATCTCTGTGAGGCTGTTTTCTTATAAAAAAATATATGTGAGATACTGTTTTCCTAGAAAAAAGTATTTGTGAAATACTGTTTTCTTAAAAAAAGAGTATGTGAGACTTTTTTCTTAACAAAAAGTTTCTGCGAGACTTTTTCTTAACAAAAAGCGTCTACGAGACTTTCTTAGCAAAACAGTGTTTGCGAGACTTTTTACTTAGAAAAGTTTCTGTGAGAAATTATTCTAAGAAAAAAGCATCTGTGAGACTTTCATCTTTTATCCTTGAAATGCACTTAACTTTTTTCTCAAAAAAAAAACGGTATATGTGTTTCTGTGTCTGTGAGACCTTTTTTGGTAAGAAAAAAGAGTCGGCGAGACTTTCTATCGACTTGAAACTTGGCACAAATACATCCCGGCAAAAAAATTTGGAAGTTCTTCCAAAGGCACAGCTCTAAAAGCACTTCCAGAAGATGCACTCCCAATGATGTTCTTTATTTTAACTACACAGGAAGTTCTTTTAATTCAATTTTTTAGAACTTGATTTTTTCATACTTTTAATGGATAATTTTAGCTTTTTTGTTTCAAATAGGTTAAAAACAGAGAAAGAATTCATAAAATGGTACAAATCATTTCAATTTTGTCGACAAAAATGCTAAATCCAATCTGAAAAAAATTGTGCATTTTTTTTAAATATTTAAGGTCAAACGTTTCCGACAACCGTTAGAATCCATTAAAAATTGCAAAAAATTATAAAAATTATTTTTTGACAAAATATCACAGAATTTTTTAATTTACATCTAAAACATTGAATTCGGATCACACCTAAAGAAGTGATGCAAATTCAGTGCAACGGCTGTTGAAATGGAGGACTTCCGTCCTATGACAAGCCCATGTTAAATTCATCGCTTCTGCGTCAATTTTGCACCACTTCCGGATCCAAAAAGAACATTTTCATTACTTTTTTGGCGACGCTTTTTTTACTGGGATATTATTGATATAGGTCGAATGGAATTGCAACTGGGCCACATTGGTCCATAATGATATTTGCTCCTTCGGAATTCAAATCTGGGGACCGGTTTGTATGGGGACATATACCGATCCACAGATTTGTCTTCCGAAACCTTTTTGAGGAGCAAATTTCATCCGATCCCGTTGAAATTGGGCATTTGAAGTCAATAATATGGTCTCTACTAATCATGCAAAAATTGATCCATATCGGCCCATAATGATATATAGCCCCCATATAAACCAATCCACAGATTTGACTTCTGAAACTTCTTGGAAGAGTAAATTTCATCCGATCCGGTTCATGTTTGGTTATGTCAGTACGTACCCTCTAATAAATAACCATGCAAAAATTGATCCATATCGATCCATAATTATATATAGCCCCCATATAAATCAATCCCCAGATTTGACCTACGGGTCCTCTTGGAGGAGTAAATGTCATATAATAGAATTTTGTACGTAATCCATTGTGGGAGGTACATCAGATTGGGCCTAGAAGAACTTTTGGCCGTGTATACCAGTTTTGGATTCCATTTGGAAGAATAAGAAAATAAACATATTATTTTAAGATATCACCTTTTAATTCCTGAGACATGAGAAAATGATTTTTTTGTGTAATTAGGGCTATTATTTGGGCTCGCAGTCACGGTTTCCATAGTTGGTAGAATTCTACCAAAAATGGTAGATTTTTTAAAATTTTCTATAGAAATAAAATTTCGGAAATATTTTCTATAGAAATAAAAAGTTGAGAAAATTTTCTATAGAAATAAAATTTTGAGAAAATCTTCGGTAGAAATAAAATTTTAACAAAATTTTCTATATAAATAAAATTTTGAGAAAATTTTCTATAGAAATAAAATTTTGTCAAAATTTTCTATAGAAAAAAAAAATGTTGAGAAATTTTTCTATAGGAATAACTTTTTGAGAACATTTTTCTATAGAAATAAAATTTTGAGAAATTCTTCTATGGCAATAAAATTTTGAGAATATTTTATATAGAAATAAAATTTTGAGAAAATGTTACATAGAACTAAAATTTTCAGAATATTTAATATAGAAAAAAAAAATTTGCGAAAATTTTCTATAGAAATAAAATTTTGAGAAATTTTTCTATAGCAATAAAATTTTGAGAATATTTTGAATAGAAATAAAATTTTGACAAAATTTTCTATAGAAATAAAATTTTTTCTAGAAATAAAATTTTCTCTAGAAATAAAATTTTGACAAAATATTATATAGAACTAAAATTTTCAGAATATTAAATATATATTATAGAAATTTGACAAAATTTTGGGTAGAAATATAATTTTAACAAAATTTTCTATAGAAATAAAATTTTATGAAAATTTTCTATAGAAATAATTTTGTTAAAATTTTCTATAGAAATAAAATTTTGACAAAATTTCCAAAAGAAATAAAATTTTATGAAAAATTTCTGTAGAAATAAAATTTTATTAAAATTTTCTATAGAAATAACATTTTGTGAAAATTTTCTATAGGAATAAAATGTTGACAAAATTTTTTATAGAAATAAAATTTTGAAAAAAATTTTCTATAGAAATAAAATTTTGAGAAATTGTTATATGGAACTAAAATATTCAGAATATTTAATATAGAAATTTGACAAAATTTTCTATAGAAATAAAAATTTATGAACATTTTCTATAGAAAGAAAATTTTGTGAAAATTTTCTATAGAAATAACATTTTGACAAAATTTTCTATAGAAATTAAATTTTGACAAAATTTTCTATAGAAATTAAATTTTGACAAAATTTTCTATAGAAATTAAATTTTGACAAAATTTGTTATAGAGATAAAATTTTGAGAATATTTTATATAGAAATAAAATTTTGACAAAATTTTCGGTAGAAATAAAATTTTGAGAAAATTTTCTATAAAAATAAAATTTTGACAAACTTTCTCTAGAAATATAATTTTGACAAAATTTTCTCTAGAAATAAAATTTTGACAAAATTTTCTATAGAAATAACATTTTGACAAAATTTTCTATAGAAATAAAATTTTGACAATATTTTCTATAGAAATAAAATTTTGACAAAATTTTCTATAGAAATAAAATTTTGAGAAAATTTTTTATAGAAATAAAATTTTGAGAAAATGTTATATGTAAAATTTTCAGAATATTTAATATAGAAATTTGACAAAATTTTCGGTAGAAATATAATTTTAACAAAATTTTCTGTAGAAATAAAATTTTATGAAAATATTCTATAGAAATAAAAATTTCATAAATTTTTATTTCTATGGAAAATTTATAGAAATAAAATTTTGTGAAAATTTTCTATAAAATTAAATTTTGACAAAATTTTTTATAGAAATAAAATTTTGAGAATATTTTATATAGAAATAAAATTTTGAGAAAATTTTCGGTAGAAATATAATTTTGAGATAATTTTTTTTTTTATTATTTGGGCTCGCAGTCACGGTTTCCATAGTTGGTAGAATTCTACCAAAAATGGTAGATTTTTTAAAATTTTCTATAGAAATAAAATTTCGGCAATATTTTCTATAGAATTAAAAAGTTGACAAAATTTTTCTATACAAATAAAATTTTAACAAAATTTTCTATAGAAATAAAATTCTGAGAAAATTTTCGGTAGAAATAAAATTTTGAGAAAATTTTCTATAGAAATAAAATTTTGAGAAATTTTTCCATATCAATAAAATTTTGAGAATATTTTATATAGAAATAAAATTTTGACAAAATTTTCTATAGAAATAAAATTTTGATACAATTTTCTATAGAATTAAATTTTGACAAAATTTTCTATAGAAATACAATTTTCAGAATATTTAATATAGAAATAAAATTTTGACAAAATTTTCTATAGAAATAAAATTTTGAGAAAATGTTACACAGAACTAAAATTTTCAGAATATTTAATATAGAAATTTGACAAAATTTTCGGTAGAAATATAATTTTAACAAAATTTTCTATAGAAATAAAATTTTATGGAAATATTCTATAGAAATAAAATTTTGAGAAAATTTTCTATAGAAATAAGATTTTGTGAAAATTTTCCATAGAAATAAAATTTTGTGAAAATGTTCTATAGAAATAAAAATTTGAGAAAATTCTCTATAGAAATTAAATTTTGACAAAATTTTTTATAGAAATAAAATTTTGAGAATATTTTATATAGAAATAAAATTTTGAGAAAAATTTCGGTAGAAATAAAATTTTGAGATAATTTTCTATAGAAATAAAATTTTGAGAAAATTTTCTATAGAATTAAAATTTTGAGAAAATTTTCTATAGAACTAAAATTTTCAGAATATTTAATATAGAAATTTGACAAAATTTTCTACAGAAATAAAATTTTGTAAAAATTTTCTATAGAAATAAAATTTTGACAAAATTTTCTATAGAAATAAAATTTTGAGAAAATTTTCTTTAGAAATAAAATTTTGACAAAATTTTCTATAGAAATAAAATTTTGAGAAAATTTTCCATAGAAATAAAATTTAGTGAAAATTTTCTATAGAAATAAAATTTTACAAAATTTTCTATAGAAATAAAATTTTGACAAAATTTTCTATAGAAATAAAATTTTGACAAAATTTTCGGTAGAGATATAATTTGAACAAAATTTTCTATAGAAATAACATTTTATGAAAATTTTCTATAGAAAATTTTGTGAAAATTTTCTATAGAAATAAAATTTTGTGAAAATTTTCTATAGAATTTTGACAAAATTTTCTATAGAAATAAAATTTTGAGAAAATTTTTTATAGAAATTTAAGTTTGACAAAATTTTCTTTAGAAATAAAATTTTGTGAAAATTTTCTATAGATATAAAATTTTGACAAAATTTTCTATAGAAGTAAAATTTTGACAAAATTTTCTATAGAAATATAATTTTGACAAAATTTTCTATAGAAATAAAATTTTGACAAAATTTTCTTTAGAAATAAAATTTTGACAAAATTGTCAATAGAAATTTAATTTTAACATAAAAACAGGGTATATATTCCAGTATATCGTATAGGGTATATATGCTTCGGTCCGGTCGAATTCAGTATTGATTTTATGTTTTTGATAACATAGCTCCATAAAAGATTTCTTGGAGATGTGATTAAAAACACATAGAATGCCAACCACAAATAAAAATTCTGTAAATTTAATAAAATATTATTTTGAAAAAGAAAATGGAAAATACATAGCATTTTTGCAATCTAACTATTACTCCACACTTTGCTTTTATTTTACACTATTTTTAAATCTTTTTAAATGCATATTTAAAATCTGGAAAAAAATCTTTCCATAACTACCTTTCATTATTTGCATTTTTTCTACGATAGTTGTAGCAATTTTTTATTTTGTTTCTGCTTACAGTTGTTTTTTGTTTGTAAGTGAAGCAAAATAACAGCAATTCAGCATTTTTGATTACTATAACTTATGAAAATTTTTGCTCGCAATACAATTCTCTATTAAATCATATCTAGTTATTTCCTAACAATCATTTTACCTTATTATCGAATAATTAAAAACATAGACATTCATTATAGTATAGTATAAAAACTATATATTTTTATAGATAATAGAAATATAATCACGTCATTATTTTACTTCACATGATGGATATTTGCAATTCATATAAGTTGCAATTTTATATCAGAAAAAATGCCGTAATACAAACAGAAATGTACAATTTCATAGAAAGCCTTTGGAATTGAATTCTATTGCAAAGACTGAAGTATTCCACTTAAATGTAATGACTTAAGATTTCATAGTAAATGTTTATATTAGCTTTATACATATTTTTATATTGTCATAGTTGTTATACAAAATTCAGATAACTTTAAAACTATTTATAATTTATCTTACGATTAAGATTCTTTTGTTAATTTTTTTTCCAATACAAATTCTCTATAGAATTTATGATGATAATAAATTATTTCGCTAGCGTAGAAGTTCCAGAAATAAAAAATAATATTTTAAGGTGTATGGAAAATAAATTTAAGTGAGGTAGGTTAAGTATTATGATATCAGCTATGATTTAATAAATAAATTATTATATTGAATAAATATCAAATATTATCAGTATAAATATATAAAGTATACTAAAACTTATTTGTATTAAATTATTTTAAATAAATTTCTCACAAGTTAAAATTTTTGAAATATCTTATATCTAGTACTTGGACCGACCGAATAAGTCTTTTTTGTAGTCTTATTTCCTCATCCAATAAGAAAAAAATAAAAAAATAAAAATGTCAAATATCCGTTAGTGCTAAATTGTTCCCTAAAGGCTAAATATTTAGTAAATCCACTTCCACATAAATAATATTCAGCAACGGGTATTTAAAATAAAACAAAAAAAATAAAATCTTCAATTAAGTAAAAAAGACGAAAAATGCTAGAGAACAATGTCAATGCCATTGTGTAAGCATAAATGCATACTTGCTCGTATTTCTTACGATATCAAATGTACACATTTTGAAAACGTTTATATGAGCAAGCAACATACGTGTATATGTATATGTAAGTAATTGCTTGTATAAATGTACATACTTACATATATAGATATAATTGAGCGGTAAATTTTGATATAAAAGAAAAGAAAGAAAACACCAACAACGTATTCATTCAATTAACCCCTTTTGTGTAAATTTCGCAAACCTTCCTTCGTACAATGGATGAATGGGTTGTTTGGTTGGTTGGCTGGGCTTAGAAACCTGAATGCGGAACATGTAGAAAATATATGACGAGACATCCACAAAAAAACAACGTCATGCGTAGCATCAACATTGCGATGATGTAAACAATTTTAGATGCAACATTAAAATGATCTACAATAAGGAAATGACGTAACTAAACAGCTGATAATTTTAGCGGAGATCTTAGTCTTAAAATGTTCCAATTTAACTTAATGCATATATTTTATTTCGATACTAGACCACGGTTGCCACTCAAACCAAAAATAACACTAGTTTATACTGAAAATATACACTTGAGGAGATTCGACTTCAAAATACATAAGAAAAGTAGTACATGCATTTTTTTTGTAAACAAGTGTAATCTACCAAAATTTGAAGAAAATTTTATTTCAATAGATTTTTTTTTCAAAATTTTATTTCTATAGAAATATAAATTTGTTTAGTGAAAAAAGAGCGAAAAACTAAAAATAACGATATCTCAAAAATGGTTCAAAAAAATTTTTCAAATTCAGCAGATCAAAATATATAAGAAAAATTGCCTCTCATCAAGTGTATATGATTTTTTTTTGTACACTAGTGTAAGCTACCAAAATTTGAAGAAAATTTTATTTCAGTGGAAAATTTTTTCAACATTTTTTCAAATAGAAAATTTTGTCAAAATTTTATTTTTATAGAAAATTTTGTCAAAATTTTATTTCTATAGAAAATTTTGTCAAAATTTTATTTCTATAGAAAATTTTGTCAAAATTTTATTTCTGTAGAAAATTTTGTGAACATTTTATTTCTATAGAAAATTTTGTCAAAATTTTATTTCTATAGAAAATTTTTTCCAAATTTTATTTCTATAGAACATTTTTTCAAACTTTTATTTCTATAGAAATTTTTTTTCAAAATTTTATTTCTGTAGAAAATTTTTTGAAAATTGTATTTCTACAAGAAATGTCAAAATTTTATTTCTGTAGTAAAATTTTGTCAAAATTTTATTTCTATAGAAAATTTTGTCAAAATATTATTTTTAAGAAAATTTTATCAAAATTTATTTCTACAGAAAATGTCAAAATTTTATTTCTATAGAAAATTTTATCAAAATTTTTTTCTACAGAAAATGTCAAAATTTTATTTCTACAGGAAATGTCAAAATTTTATTTCTGTAGAAAATTTTGTCAAAATTTTATTTCTATAGAAAATTTTGTCAAAATCTTATTTCTATAGAAAATTTTGTCAAAATTTTATTTCTATAGAAAATTTTGTCAAAATTTTATTTCTATAGAAATTTTTTTCAAAATTTTATTTCTATAGAAAACTTTGTCAAAATTTAAGTTCTATATAAAATTTTTATTTCAATAGGAAACTTTGTCAAAATTTTATTTCTATAGATTTTTTTTAATTTTTTTTCAATAGAAAATTTTGTCAATATTTTATATCTATAGAAAATTTTGTCAATATTTTATTTCTATAGAAAATTTTGTCAATATTTTATATCTATAGAAAATTTTGTCAATATTTTATTTCTATAGAAAATTTTGTAAAAATTTTATTTCTATAGAAAATTTTGTCAATATTTTATTTCTATAGTAAATTTTTTTCAAAATGTTATTTCTATAGACATTTTTTCCATATTTTATTTCTATAGAACATTTTTTCAAACTTTTATTTCTATAGAAAATTTTTTTCAAAATTTTATTTCTGTAGAAAATTTTGTGAAAATTTTATTTCTACAAGAAATGTCAAAATTTTATTTCTACATTTTGTCAAAATTTTATTTCTATAGAAAATTTTGTCAAAATTTTATTTTTAAGAAAATTTTATCAAAATTTATTTCTACAGAAAATGTCAAAATTTTATTTCTATAGAAAATTTTATCAAAATTTTTTCTACAGAAAATGTTAAAATTTTATTTCTACAGGAAATGTCAAAATTTTATTTCTGTAGAAAATTTTGTCAAAATTTTATTTCTATAGAAAATTTTGTCAAAATCTTATTTCTATAGAAAATTTTGTCAAAATTTTATTTCTATAGAAAATTTTGTCAAAATTTTATTTCTATAGAAAATTTTGTCAAAATTTTATTTCTATAGAAAATTTTGTCAAAATTTTATTTCTATAGAAAATTTTTTCAAAATTTTATTTCTATAGAAAACTTTGTCAAAATTTTAGTTCTATATAAAATTTTTATTTCAATAGGAAACTTTGTCAAAATTTTATTTCTATAAATTTTTTTTTAATTTTATTTCAATAGAAAATTTTGTCAATATTTTATATCTATAGAAAATTTTGTCAATATTTTATTTCTATAGAAAATTTTGTCAATATTTTATATCTATAGAAAATTTTGTCAATATTTTATTTCTATAGAAAATTTTGTAAAAATTTAATTTCTATAGAAAATTTTGTCAAAATTTGGTTTCAATATAACATTTTGTCTAAATTTTATTTCAATAGAAAATTTTGTCAAAATTTGGTTTCAATATAACATTTTGTCTAAATTTTATTTCAATAGAAAATTTTGTCAAAATTTTATTTCTATAAAATTTTTTTCAAACTTTTATTTCAATAAAAAATTTGTCAGATTTTATTTCTGTAGGAAATTTTGTCAAAATTTTATTTCTATCGAAAATTTTGTCTAAATTTTATTTATATAGAAGGTTAGGTTAGGTTAGGTGGCAGCCCGATGTATCAGGCTCACTTAGACTATTCAGTCCATTGTGATACCACATTGGTGAACTTCTCTCTTATCACTGAGTGCTGCCCGATTCCATGTTAAGCTCAATGACAAGGGATCTCCTTTTTATAGCCGAGTCCGAACGGCGTTCCACATTGCAGTGAAACCTCTTAGAGAAGCTTTGAAACCCTCAGAAATCTCACCAGCATTACTGAGGTGGGATAATCCACCGCTGAAAAACTTTTTGGTGTTCGATCGAAGCAGGAATCGAACCCACGACCTTGTGTATGCAAGGCGGGCATGCTAACCATTGCACCACGATGGCAATTGTGACATTTTGTCACAATTTTATTTCAATAGAAAATTTTGTCAATATTTTATTTCTATAAAAAATTTTGTCAAAATTTTATTTCTATAGAAAATTTTGTCAATATTTTATTTCTATAGAATATTTTGTCAATATTTTATTTCTATAGAAAAATTGTATTTCAATAGGAAACTTTGTCAAAATTTTATTTCTATAGAATTTTTTTTTTTTAATTTATTTCAATAGAAAATTTTGTCAAAATTTTATTTCTATAGAAAATTTTTTTAAAATTTTATTTCTATCGAAAATTTTGTCAAAATTTTATTTCTATAGAAAATTTTTTATTTCTATAGAAAATTTTGTCAATACTTTATTTCTATAGAAAATTTTGTCAAAATTTCATTTCTAAAGAAAATTTTGCCAAAATTTTATTTCTATAGAAAATTTTTTCAAAATTTTATTTCAATATAAAATTTTGTCAAAATTTAATTTCTATAGAAAATTTTGTCAAAAGAGCATAGATTAAATTACTTAAATTTATTTAATATCACAATCAATTTCTATCAAATTTGATTTGTCATATAAATTATAGGATCTATTTTCTTCTAAAGCTTTTGTTATCCCATCTATTAATTTAGATATCGCCTGCAGCTTAATTTATCGTTATCGTAAAAAAAACGTGACACATTTCAATTAAATTGCATTGAATTGCTTTGCACTTTCAAGTGCATCAATCCATTCATTTCAAATTCCAGACATATCGATGTGGCTATACCATATTTGTCTATATGCTTATATATACATAGGTATATACATACATATACATATAGTAGCTAGCACTTAGATGCACACAGACTTTATTGAGTAGTTAGCAAACATAAGCAAAAAACTGTATTATAGATTTGATACATGGAAAAAATTTTGGTGGTGGTAATCATAAAAATGATGATACATTTTTAACACAAACATATTAATTTTATTTTAAAATATTTAATTATTAAAAAATTACCTATAGACTTGAAACATAGCAAATAAGTTCATGGTGGTAATCATAAAAATGAAAATACATTTTACATACTAATCATTATTATATTTTTTTTTCTTTGAGATAAATGTTCAATATATTTTATAAAAAATTTTCCCAGAAGAAATAAAATTTTTTTTGGTTCAAAAATACGTGCTTGTCAATGAAATTAAAATAATATAAAAAAATAAATAAAACTTTTCTTTAAACTTTAAATTTCTATAATAAGAAAATTTTATGATATTATAGTAAATTTTAGTAATGATTTGCCGCTTAAGCATTTTCCAATTGATTTTAGGTAATTTTTTTTTTTAATAAATATAAAATTTTGGTAAAATTTAATGAACATTTTTAATAATAAAAAATCGAATTGATATGAACAAGTGAGTAAAACCGACTTTATTATAAATATCGATCTTTCGTTCAGAAAAAAGTTCACTTTTACGTCAGTGTAGTACACAGAAAAAACGTAAACTGTTTTATGGGAAAATTAACTAGCTCGTACGAAAATTGAACTAACTTGTATTCCATATTTTGAAAAATGTTTGGATTTTTAACTACCATTTACGATTTTTTTGTTTCTCATAAATTTCTTCTAGTATTGAACTTAATTCTACGATTCCCACGTTTAGTGCAAAAAATTTTTTAGGCATACTTGCAATAAGGAAAATTTCATTGGGCTGGGGAAAAAATCTTAAAAAATTGCATAACAAATTAAATTTTACAATAAATTTTAGTTTTTTTTTTCAAATCAGATTAACGGATTTTTTTCTGTGTATAGATGTCATAATATAACCTTGTGGTAACGACCTTATTTATTTTAGTTATATAACAACAACAAACAAAAATTAACTGTAATTTTAAATATCATCGCATGTATTCTAATAGGTTTGTATTAACAAGAGATACCATTTACTGACTAATAAGGATGAGCAACGCCTATGGAAAATTACCCTTAGCGTGTTGCAAAAGGTTAGTCATTCATTTCGTAAGTATTTGAAATTCTATAACGTGCCTATGAAAATTTTTAAATATCTACATATTAATTATTTGTGGAAAATTTCACAGCAAAATCTCTACAAGCTTTCTTAATGTAAGCAGGTAAGCCAAGTTAAGCTCTAGCAGTGCCAATAAGGCAGTTTTGCCATGTGTCTTATGAAAGAGAATGTAAACAATCGTTAGCATCGTTGCAACGAAAATTTCGGTAACAAAAATATCTATTCATTACGCTAAAGGCTTTAAGCCGAATGCTTTAAACCTATAAGAAAAGCATTGCTTTTCCTGCCAACCAAAATTCCTAGAGACGGTATTATCGATTGTTTAGATTTTACAGAAATTCATGGAAAAACTGATTTATTGGCATGCAAACGAAATTTTCTCTATAGGTGAATAGAACAGAGGGAAACTAATGATGGAATATCAATACAGGGTGGCTGATATGTTATGCAACAAAGTAAATCGATATATTTTTTTATTTCTTTTATATTTTATTGTTCAAAACCAAAATCTTTCAGAAATAGCATCAAATTTTTTAAATCAGTTTAGATTTGTTCGAGATAAAATTTTGACAACATTTTCTATAAAGATAAAATTTTGACAAAATTTTCTATAGGGACAAAATTTTCTATTGAAATAAAATGTTGACAATTTTTTCTATAGAAATAACATTTTAACAAAATTTTCTATAGAAATAAAATTTTGACAAAATTTTCTATAGAAAAAAAATTTTGACAAAATTTTCTATGGATATAAAATTTTAACAAAATTTTCTATAGAAATTAAATTTTGACAAAATTTTCTATAGAAATAAAATTTTAACAAAATTTTCTATAGAAATAAAATTTTAACAAAATTTTCTATAGAAATAAAATTTTTACAAAATTTTCTATAGAAATAAAATTTTGACAAAATTTTCTATAGAAATAAAGTATTGAAAAAAATTTCTATAGAAATAAAATGTTGACAAAATTTTCTATAGAAATAAAATTTTAACCATTTTTTCTATAGAAATAAAATATTGACAAAGTTTCCTATTGAAATAAAATTTTAACAAATTTTTCTATAGAAATAAAATTCTAACAAAACTTTCTATAGAAAAAAAATGCTAACAAAATTTTCTATAGAAATGAAATTTTGACAAAATTTTCTATAGAAATGAAATTGGACAAAATTTTCTATAGAAATAAAATGTTGACAAAATTTTCTATAGAAATAAAATTTTGGCAAAGTTTCCTATTTAAATAAAATTTTGACAAAATTTTCTATTGAAATAAAATGTTGACAAAACTTTCAATAGAAATAAAATTTTAACAAATTTTTCTATAGAAACAAAATTTTGGCAAAATTTTCTATAGAAATAAAAATTTAAAAAAAATGTCTATAGAAATAAAATTTTGACAAAATTTTCTATAGAAATAAAATGTTGACAAAATTTTCTATAGAACTAAAATGTTGACAAAGTTTCCTATTGAAATAAAATTTTGACAAAATTTTCTATAGAAATAAAATTTTTACAAAATTTTCTATAGAAATAAAATTTTGACAAAATTTTCTATAGAAATAAAATTTTAACAAATTTTTCTATGGAAATAAAATTTCAACAAAATTTTCTATAGAAATAAAATGTTAACAAAATTTTCTATAGAAATGAAATTTTGACAAAATTTTCTATAGAAATAAAATGTTGACAAAATTTTCTATAGAAATAAAATTTTGACAAAATTTTCTATAGAAATAAAATTTTGACAAAATTTTCTATAGAAATAAAGTTTTGACAAATTTTCTACAGAAATAAAATTTTGACAAAATTTTCTATAGAAATAAAATTTTGACAAAATTTTCTATAGAAATAAAATTTTAACAAAATTTTCCATAGAAATAAAATTTTGACAACATTTTCTATAGAAATAAAATTTGGACACAATTTTCTATAGAAATAAAATGTTGACAAAATTTTCTATCGAAATAAAATTTTGACAAAATTTTCTACAGAAATAACATTTTGACAAAATTTTCTATAGAAATAAAATCTTAACAAAATTTTCTACAGAAATAAAATTTTGACAAAGTTTCCTATTGAAATAAAATTTTGACAAAATTTTCTATAGAAATAAAATTTTAACAAATTTTTCTATAGAAATAAAATTTTAAATTTTGACAAAATTTTCTATAGAAATGAAATTTTGAGAAAATTTTCTATAGAAATGAAATTGGACAAAATTTTCTATAGAAATAAACTGTTGACAAAATTTTCTATAGAAATAAAATATTGACAAAATTTTCTATAGAAATAAAATTTAGACAAAAATTGCTATAGAAATAAAATTTAGACAAAATTTTCTATAGAAATAAAATTTTAACAAAATTTTCTATAGAAATAAAATGCTAACAAAATTTTCTATAGAAAGGAAATTGTGACAAAATTTTCTATAGAAATTAAATTTTGACAAAGTTTCCTATTGAAATAAAATTTTGACAAAATTTTCTATGGAAATAAAATTTTGACAAAGTTTCCTATTGAAATAAAATTTTGACAAAATTTTCTATAGAAATAAAATATTGACAAAAATTTCTATAGAAATAAAATGTTGACGAAATTTTCTATAGAAATAAAATTTTTACAAAATTTTCTATAGAAATAAAATTCTATATCTATTGAAAATTTTGACGAAGTTTCCTATTGAAATAAAATTTTGACAAAATTTTCTATAGAAATAAAATGTTGACAAAATTTTCTATAGAAACAAAATTTTGACAAAGCTTCCTATTGAAATAAAATTTTGACAAAATTTTCTATAGAAATAAAATTTTGACAAAATTTCCTAAGAAATAAAATTTTGAGAAAATTTTCTCTACACAGATAAAAATTTCACGAAAATTTTTCCAATTAAAATCTTAATTGAGTTTTAAAAAATATTCAATTAAAAATTTAATTGAATCAACAAATTTTTTAATTTAAATAAAAATCAATCACACAAATTAATAGTATCAATTAATTTTTTAATTGGATCAGTTAATTTTTTAATTGACTGTCAATTAATTTTTTAATTGATACTATCATTTCTGTGATTGAAGACATTTCAATTAAAAAATTAATTGGATCAATTAATTTCGTGATTGAATCAGAAAAATATTTTTTTGTGTGTAGGTATACAATTTTGACAAAATTTTCTATAGAAAAAAATTTTAACAAACTTTTCTCTAGGAATAAAATTTGGAAAAAAAATTTTCTATAGGATAAACTCTTGACGTCTTTTTCTTTAGGAATGAAATGTTGACAAAATTTTCTATTTGAAAACATTTTATTTTATTTCTTTATTTCTATAGAAAAAATAAGATTGTTTTTATTTGTTTTTTTTTTTTTGTTTGTAAAATTTTCTTCAAATTTTGCTAGATTATTTTTGGATCGAGTGGCAACCGCGTATACGAGGCGTATGCCACCCTATAACATTAATTTTCTTCATAAGTTTCGTTAATAAGATCATGTCTCAGAAATCCAAATAAAATATTATACTTAAGTCATTATCATTATCCTCAAAAATATTCGTAGCCATTTTTAAACCACTACATTTGGTCATAAAAATGTAACATTTTTGTCCATGAATAATCTCATCTGTCATTAAGGACATTGTATAAAATCTATCATTAAGTGACAATCACTTGGGCGCCAGAGGCCATATACACACACATATATATGAAGGCTACCATCATGACACTTGACAATATGGACCCAATGATAATTATGGTATATATGGAACAAGAGGGAAGAGGGTATAGACGATGTTAATGATAAGGATTTAGGAGTATATTTATTTGTGGCATTACACATCAGATATCAGCAGAAAAAAAAGCTAAAGAATTAAATAAAACGCAATAACCGTTATAGCTGTCAAGTGATAAAACTCAATTTTGAACATTAAGAGATATAACTGAAATGCAATTTTGTATTTCTCAGCACATTGAACAACGGAGTGTACACTCATTTCCATGTGAACTTTGAATATAAACGTACTCCACAAAAAAAAAAACACAAAACTGAAGGAACTATAAAGACCGGCCGTAAATTGAAAAATTCGGTTGAACATCACAGCAAAAAAAATGAGTGGGCGCAAATTATTTTTTTAAGCATCATCTACATTTATTGACTTGATACTTTTTGAGTTTTTTTATTTCAATTGAAGAAATAAAAAAATATATAAAAAAAAAACTTTTTCAATTTTTTTCTGTATTAGAAAATATAAAAAATTTGGCTTGCTAATCTTCGGTCATATTCAAAAATTCGGTCCGGCACAAAAATAAAAATCAAAAAAAAAAAATCTTGATGATGCTCAACATTTCCCCAGACAATGATGCAACGAAATGATGATGGAATAATTGCATGTGCACACAAATATTTTGCGAACTTACTTTTCCCGCAATTTCATTAGGGTGGATAATAAAGTTTTATTATTGCAAGAACCTAAAAAACAAACTTTGAACAATTTGGGAAATAAATAAGCATGTCATTCTGAACAATGTTCTGTGAGCGCCATGATGTGGGATTTGAAAACAAGGATTTCAAGATATAAAGGCATCTATGGCAATCTCGCAATGAAACAGGTAAGATTGCATCAGTTGGATAGGGCGCCGATATCATTTAATTTGGTTTACGTGGGATATTTTTATTTAAATTGCCTGTTTTTTGGTTTAACGTAATAAATAATAATTTAATAATTTCGAGGAAATTAATTGTGTTTAATTTAATTTAATTTAATTCTTTAATTTCTATAGAGATAAAATGTGGACAAAATTTTCTATATCAATAAAATTTTGACAAAAATTTCTATAGAAATAAAATTTTAATAAAATTTTCTATAGAGATAAAATTTTGACAAAATTTTCTGTAGAGATAAAAATTTGACAAAATCTTTGTATAGATACAATTTTGAAAAAATTTTCTATAGAGATAAAAAATGGACAAAATTTTCTATAGAAATAAAACTTTGACAAAATTTTCTATACAAATAAAAATTTGACAAAATTTTCTATAGAAATAAATTTTTGACAAAATTTTCTATAGAAATAAAACAAAACAAAACGAGATAAAATTTTGACAAAATTTTTTATACATATAAAATTTTGACAAAATTTTCTATAGAGATAAAATTTTGACAAAATATTCTATAGAGATAAAATTTTGACAAAATATTCTATAGAGATAAAATTTTGACAAAATTTTCTATAGATATAAAATTTTGACAAAATTTTGTCTAGAGATAAAATTTTGACAAAATTTTCTATAGAGATAAAATTTTGACAAAATTTTCTATAGAGATAAAATTTTGACTAAATTTTCTATAGATATAAAATTTTGACAAAATTTTCTATAGATATAAAATTTTGACTAAATTTTCTATAGAGATAAAATTTTGACTAAATTTTCTATAGAGATAAAATTTTGACAAAATTTTCTATAGAGATAAAATTTTGACAAAATTTTCTATAGAAATGAAATTTTGACAAAATTTTCTATAGAGATAAAATTTTGACAAAATTTTCTATAGAGATAAAATTTTGACAAAATTTTCTATAGAGATAAAATTTTGACAAAATTTTCTATAGAGATAAAATTTTGACAAAATTTTCTATAGAGATAAAATTTTGACAAAATTTTCTATAGAGATAAAATTTTGACAAAATTTTCTATAGAGATAAAATTTTGAAAAAATTTTCTATAGAGATAAAATTTTGACAAAATTTTCTATAGAGATAAAATTTTGACAAAATTTTCTATAGAGATAAAATTTTGACAAAATTTTCTATAGAGATAAGATTTTGAAAAAAATTTTCTATTGAGATAAAATTTTGAGAAATTTTCGATAGAAATAAAATTTTGACAAAATTTTCTATAGAAATAAAATTTTGACAAAATTTTCTAAAGAAATAAAATTTTGACAAAATGAAATTGTTTTTCGGTAAATTCCAGATTTTGGTAGATTATTTTTGGCTCGAGCTGCAACCGTGGCATTATTATAATAATCTTTTACTTCTGTATTAACGCATTCACTGCCTTATCACTTTAAATAATTATTTTAATTACAATGTCAAGTAGAATGCGAAAAATTTCCGGATGGTTATATGTAAACAAAAAAAAACGTTGTTAGAGAAAACAGATGTGAATTAAGTTTGGATAATTCCCCATTCTCATAGAATACACGGAAAAGATATATAAAAATAATTAATTATAATTTAAAATAAAAACATTTAAGATTTGTTTTCCAATAACAAATACACAAAACCTAAATTTGAAAGTCAATTTGAGTACATTTAAAAGTCTAAAAAAAATATCCTTGCTTCATTAGCTCAGAAATAATTAAAGTAAAGACAAAATCATTGGAACTGGGCCATAGTTTGTACAGAGAAAATATATTCCATAAAGTTAATCCAAAACAAGTAAGGAAAGTCTAAAGTCGGGCGGGCCATGTTAAATTGCACTAAAGCGTTTGTTTCGATAGTGCAATTGGTGGGGGTTGACTGACTCGTGCTTCTGGTTGAAGCTCTCGTGGGGCTATGACTCCAAGTGTCTTTCAAAATGGAGCGCGAAGCCTAGTGCCCTACGAAATAAAAAAGACCCTACACCACTTTGTAGATCTAAATTTTCGATACCATATCACATCTATCAAATGTGTTGGGGGCTATATACAAATACATACATTTAAATATCACTCGATTTGGGCAGAATTTGATAGACTTTTTCAAAATCAATAGACTCAAAATTTAAGTTGGCTAATGCACTAGGGTGGAACAGAATTTTAGTAAAAAAATATGGGAAACATTTAAATCTGAAGCAATTTTAAGGAAACTTCGCAAAAGTTTATTTATGATTTATCGCTCGATATATATGTATTAGAAGTTTAGGAAAATTAGGGTCATTTTTACAACTTTTCGACTAAGCAGTGGCGATTTAACAAGGAAAATGTTGGTATTTTGACCATTTTTGTCGAAATCAGAAAAATATATATATGAGAGCTATATCTAAATCTGAACCGATTTCAACCAAATTTGGCACACATGACTATATTAGTAATTGTACTCCTAGTGCAAAATTTCAACCAAATTGGGCCAAAACTCTGGCTTCTGGGGCCATATAAGTCCATATCGGGCGAAAAATATATATGGAAGCTATATCTAAATCTGAACCGATTTCAATCAAATTTGCCACACATGACTATACTACCAATTGTACTCCTTGTGCAAAATTTCAAGCTAATCGGTATAAAACTCTGGCTTCTGGGTCCATATAAGTGCATATCGGGCGAAAGATATATATGGGAGCTATATCTAAATCTGAATCGATTTCAACCAAATTTGGCACGCATAGCTACAATACTAAATCTACTCCCTGTGCAAAATTTCAACCAAATTGGGCCAAAACTCTGGCTTTTAGGACCATATTAGTCCATATCGGGCGAAAGATATATATGGGAGCTATATGTAAATGTGAACCGATTTCAGTAAAATTTAGCACACTTGACTATACTACTAATTGTACTCCTAGTGCAAAATTTCAACCAAATTCGGCCAAAAATCTGACTTCTGGGGCCATATAAGTCCATATCGGGCGAAAGATATATATGGGAGCTATATCTAAATCTGAACCGATTTCAATCAAATTTTGCACACTTGACTATACGACTAAGTGTTATGTTTGTACAAAGTTTCAAGCAAATCGGTATAAAACTCGGGCTGCTGGGTCCATATTAGTGCATATCGGGCGAAAGATATATATGGGAGCTATATTTAAATCTGAACCGATTTCTTCCAAAATCAATAGGGTTCTATTCTGACCCAAATTAGGAACATGTGCCAAATTTGAAGACGATTGGACTTAAATTACGACCTAGACTTTGATCACAAAAATGTGTTCACTGACAGACGGACGGACGGACGGACAGACGGACAGACGGACATGGTTATCTCGACTCAGGGACCCACCCTGAGCATTATTGCCAAAGACACCATGTGTCTATCTCGTCTCCTTCGGGGTGTTACAAACATATGCACTAACTTATAATACCCTGTTCCACAGTGTGGCGCAGGGTATAATGACCTAGGTTGTAAAACAAAAGATTTATGTTATTTTAGTTCAATTATATAAAATTTTCCCATAAATTTGCTTGCTATAATTGTATGTATATTATAATGATATGTCAACCTCCACAATGAATCAAATTGCACTTGACTAAGAAAAAGTTCTTAAATTTTTCTAGATTCCAAGAATTTTTATAAAAAATTCAATGTCATCAAATCCATGAAGTTTTTTTTTTCAATGTCGTTTAAATAAAAATACCTACACGAACGAAAAAGACTGTTTTTCATATGTTTGGGTGTAAAAATTATATGTTTGGAACTTAAAATTTTAACACAATATTTTTAAGTGCAAGCATATAATGTTCATAAACTAGCATAACATGTTTGGGGCATATAATATGCTTAGATGCAAACATATATTAATTTGGAAATAGCCTATAAACATATATGTGTTTAGAAAGAGAGATCTAGAGAGTAAGCTGCAAGAAGTAACCAAATGGCGCCTTAAAAATATATCCACACAAAGAAAATTTCATTAAAATTTTTACTAGTGTATGCCCTAAGGTGAAACATAATATGTTTGAACAATACAAACAATATTTTGTTTGGACCAATTCTGAAAATATATATGCTTGAAGCAAAATGTGTTTGGGGTATATGTTACAGAAGCGATTTTTTTGAGAGTGTATGTATTGGACGTTTAACTAACCACTTTGAACATTAATAAAAAGTAATCATTTATCCAGTGGTTTTATATAAATTATCTAAAGTAAACCGAATTGGGTTCCGCACTGATTCCATTTTGTTCAATAATAATTGTATCTAACATAGATTATATATTTCCACAGAACATACAAAACTTTCAATTCCAAAAAAAACGTATTGGAATGGGGTGGTAAACATTAGTAAATCTATATGAAATTATTGAATCAAAGCAAAAACTAAAAAACTGCGAAGACCATCTCTTTTTTCTATGCACCAATTATTTATATACAATTTTAATTATTATACTTTAGTCTATTTCCTATTCCTCAATGCACCTCCTTGCAATGGGCCCCGTTGTTGTCGATTTTTATACCCACCACCATAGAATAGTGATGGGGGTATAATAAGTTTTTCATTTCGTTTGTAACACATCGAAATATCGATTTCCGACTTTATAATGTATATATATTCTTGATCAGGGAGAAATTCTAAAACGGTATAAGCATGTCCGTCCGTCTGTCCGTCAGATGTAATCAAGCTACAGCCTTCAATAATGGCGATATCGTCCTGAAATTTGGCACAGATTCGTTTTTTTGTTTGCAGGCAGGTCAAGATGAAGAGGGAGCCACCGTGGTGCAATGGTTAGCATGCCATCCTCGCATACACAAGGTCGTGGGTTCGATTCCTACTTCGACCGAACACCAAAAAATTTCAGCGGTGGATTATCCCATCTCAGTAATGCTGGTGACATTTCTGAGTGTTTCAAAGCTCCTCTATGTAGTTTCACTGCAATGTGGAATGCCGTTCGGACTCGGCTATCCCTTGTCATTGAGCTTAACATGGAATCGGGCAGCACTCACTGATAAGAGAGAAGCTTACCAATGTGGTATAACAATGGACTGAATAGTCTAAGTGAGCCTGATACATCGGGCTGATTTCTAAATTTCCTATAGAAATAAAGTTTAGAAAAAATTTACTATAGAAATAAAATTTTGACAAAATTTTCTATAGAAATAAAATTTTGACAAAATTTTCTATAGAAATAAAATTTTGACAAAATTTTCTATAGAAATAAAATGTTGACAAAATTTTATATAGAAATAAAATTTTGACAAAATTTTCATCAGGAATAAAATTTTTCACAAAATTGTCTACAGAAATAAAATTTTGACAAAATTTTCTATGGAAATAAAATTTTGACAAAATTTTCTATGGAAATAAAATTTTGACAAAATTTTCTATGGAAATAAAATTTTGACAAAATTTTCTATAGAAATAAAATTTTAATAAAATTTTCTATGGAAATAAAATGTTGACAAAATTTTCTATAGAAATAAAATGTTGACAAAATTTTCTATAGAAATAAAATTTTGACAAAATTTTCTATAGAAATAAAATTTTGATAAAATTTTCTATAGAAATAAAATGTTGATAAAATTTTCTATAGAAATAAAATTTTGACAAAATTTTCTATAAAAATAAAATTTTGACAAAATTTTCTGTATAAATAAAATTTTGACAAAATATTCTATGGAAATAAAATTTTCTATCTATATAAAATTTTGACAAAATTTTCTATGGAAATAAGATTTTGACAAAATGTTCTATAGAAATAAAATTTTGACATAATTTTCTATAGAAATAAAATTTTGACAAAATTTCCTATAGAAATAAAATTTTGACAAAATTTTCTATAGAAATAAAATGTTGACAAAATTTTATATAGAAAAAAAAATTTTGACAAAATTTTCATCAGAAATAAAATTTTGACAAAATTTTCTATGGAAGTAAAATTTTGACAAAATTTTCTATGGAAATAAAATTTTGACAAAATTTTCTATGGAAATAAAATTTTGACAAAATTTTCTATAGAAATAAAATTTTAATAAAATTTTCTATGGAAATAAAATATTGACAAAATTTTCTATAGAAATAAAATGTTGACAAAATTTTCTATAGAAATAAAATTTTGATAAAATTTTCTATAGAAATAAAATGTTGATAAAATTTTCTATAGAAATAAAATTTTGACAAAATTTTCTATAAAAATACAATTTTGACAAAATTTTCTATATAAATAAAATTTTGACAAAATATTCTATGGAAATAAAATTTTGACAAAATTTTCTATATATATAAAATTTTTACAAAATTTTCTATGGAAATAAGATTTTGACAAAATGTTCTATAGAAATAAAATGTTGACATAATTTTCTATAGAAATAAAATTTTGACAAAATTTTCTATAGAAATAAAATGTTGACAAAATTTTATATAGAAATAAAATTTTGACAAAATTTTCATCAGAAATAAAATTTTTCACAAAATTGTCTACAGAAATAAAATTTTGACAAAATTTTCCATGGAAAATTTGACAAAATTTTCTATGGAAATAAAATTTTGACAAAATTTTCTATGGAAATAAAATTTTGACAAAATTTTCTATAGAAATAAAATTTTAATAAAATTTTCTATGGAAATAAAATGTTGACAAAATTTTCTATAGAAATAAAATGTTGACAAAATTTTCTATAGAAATAAAATTTTGACAAAATTTTCTATAGAAATAAAATTTTGATAAAATTTTCTATAGAAATAAAATGTTGATAAAATTTTCTATAGAAATAAAATTTTGACAAAATTTTCTATAAAAATAAAATTTTGACAAAATTTTCTATATAAATAAAATTTTCATTCGTTTTGTTTGTTATTGTTGGCTTCTCTTCAATCGTTATTGTTGTTTTTTTGTTTTTTGATCTCAGCTTAAAGCAATGCATTGACTAAACTACAAGTGTAGCTTAACCAACAGAGGAAAAGTATGCTTGTCAAATTTATTTGGGCAAAGCCCTATAGACTGCAAGATGGTTGGATGTACAGCTGTTTCGGAATTACCACATTCCTCATCAGCATCCTCTACTTGCAGCAAAACTATTGTGGTGACAACCTTGGCTACACACTTCTAAAATATAGAAGTTTTTAAAAAAATCAATTTACCTTTGCTTTTTCATTAATATTTTTTTCACTTATATTTTTCCTGTTCAAAAAGCTTCAATTGTACATTTTTGTTAGCAATCATTTTTTTTAAATAAATCTTTTTTAAAAAAAAGAAACTTTGTGCACGTGATCTTTGCTTACCTGCGACCCACACTATCAACCAATTATCAGAATAAATTCGGGTAATTCACTCAACCCAACGTGAACTACACTTGAACCTCCCGAAAAAGGGTTTGATAGTCGGCTACTGCCTAAACAAATTTGCCAGCATATCTCTTTTCCTTTGCCAAACTCAAATCATCGATTTGTATGTATTTGGCTGGGTTTGTTTTTGAGCGTTGGTTAAGCTACACTTGTAGTTTAGTCAATGCATGGCTTTAAGCTGAGATCAAAAAAACAAAAAAACAACAATAAATAAAATTTTGACAAAATTTTCTATATATATAAAATTTTGACAAAATTTTCTATAAAAATAAAATTTTGACAAAATGTTCTATAGAAATAAAATTTTGACATAATTTTCTATAGAAATAAAATTTTGACAAAATTGTCTATGGAAATAAAATTTTGAGAAAATTTTCTATGGAAATAAAATTTTGACAAAATTTTCTATGGAAATAAGATTTTGATAAAATTTTCTATTGAAATAAAATTTTGACAAAATTTTCTATAGAAATTAAATTTTGACACAATTTTCTATAGAAATAAAATGTTGACAAAATTTTCTATAGAAATAACATGTTGACAAAATTTTCTATAGAAATCAAAGCTTTATTTCATCATTTAAACGATATGTTTATGATTTCTCTACAACTCAAACAAAATTGGTTCTTATACTTAAATCCAGAATCTGAGCTAGTCTTCATAGGTAGAATCTTTAAATTTATCTTCGGGAAGCTTACTGGTTGAACTGATCGATATATTATCAAGTAACCCGCTACGACGAAGAGTTTACAAAGTAAACTATTATATTTGATTCACGGTGGTGGGTATTTAAGATTCGGCTCGGCCGAACTTACTGCTCTATATACTTGTTTTATATTGTGGTCCCATAAGAAATCCAGTTTTCTGTTTTTCGAAAAACTGCCTAAACACTAAATAATTTTTTTTAGAAGGTATTAAACAAAAAGGCCGAAAAACAAAAACAACAAAACTTAGACTAAATAATTTTTCATAAATTAAATCTGCAGGGCATTCAATGCATGCTATTTCGATTAGAAATCAAATAAGTGGAGTGAATAAATAATGCACCGTGAAAATTCACGATACTAAATTCACACAATATTTTTTTATTTATTCTCTTGACGAATCCAAGCCCCAAGGCCATAACCCATTCCAAATCTACAAAAACATAACAACAATTATAAATTATAAATATTATGAGCTTAAAAACTAAAAAAAGTAACATAAATAGTATTAATAACTGACTAACAGAATTTGAAACAAACAGATACACAATATTTAAAACAATTAACAAAAAAATATTATAAAAATTACGAAAAAATTATTAAAATTACGAATAAAATATAAATTTAATTATTAATTTAAAAAATTGAAAATAAGAAACAAACAAAAATAAAAACATGAATATAAAACTTCTCCGTGAAATTTAGAACATATTAAAGTTCTATGTAATATTTTATTGTACACTTTGTATGTTAAACACTTTAACACACTTATGTTTTTTGCTAAAAATAAAAGCTATGTAATTGTCTTCCTATTAGCCAAAAATAATTGTGTTTACTATCTATCTTCGACATATTGCATTCATGTCGAACCTCTCGTTTCTATATATAAATTAATTGCGTATATTGCAAATCACACAAAAATTTTTACATTTAACACTCATAGAAATTCTGTTATAAACATGTGTATATGCGACCTATATCTAAATCTGAACCGATTTTGACAAAATTTGACGTATATAACTAGAATGGCAATATGTTAAGGATAGTTTTAGTATTTCTTCAAAAATCTTAATTTTCGTAAATGTTTCTATTGCACATTCTGAGTAAATCATTTTTGGTATTAAAACAACTTGAGTTATTTAATTTTAGACCATTTCTTTAATTTTAGGTCATTTCTTGAAAAAAAAAGTATTCCATCCAATGAATTATTCTTCAGCTAGCTTCTAATTTTAGTTTTATCTGATTATAAATTTCCACATTTGCTGCGGAGTGTGGATACTTTTTAAATTTATTTCAAAAAATTCATCAAATTGAAAAAGTTGAACTCCCTAAACTATGTATCTAAAGAACGGAGCTAAAATCGTCATTTTCGATGCAAAAATCCAAATTGTTAATTTTTTTAGTAAAAATAAAAAAATTAGTAGCCTTGCTCAAATCTGAACTAATTTTGAAAACAATCATGAAAAATTTTAGAAGTGATTTATTTGTCAAAATATCACAAAATTTTTTCATTTACATCCAAAACACTGAATTCGGATCACACCATAAGATGTGATGCAAATTAGTGCAACAACTGTTGAAATGGTGGACATTCGTCCTATGACAAGCTCATGTTAAATTCATCGCTTCTGCCCCAATTTGCACCACTTCCGGATTCACTCGTATCACTGGATTTGTCAAAAGCTTTTGATCGGGTTAGTCACGTAAGGCTAATTCATAAACTGAACACTGACTTCCATTTTTCAGAGTACTCTTGTAAACTTATGCAATCATACTTGACTGGTCGCTCTCAATATGTTTCTTTAAAAACCTCCAATTCAGCCATTCGAAGTATTGACTGTGGAGTACCCCAGGGATCAATTTTAAGCCCTCTCTTATTTCTCTTGTATATCAACGACATTGTGGATCATATTAAGGGCTATAACTGCATACCTTTTCTATTTGCTGACGATATACATCTATTGTTCTGTGGGAGCTCTACCAATGCATTGATTTCATTAGTTAACACCGTCCTAAAGGATATTAGTCAGTGGGTAACTTCAAATGGTCTTGAAATTAATGCACGTAAGAGCAAGGCCATGTGTTTTGGACAAATCCGCGATGCCAGGGTAGAAATGGTTGACTTGATCAAGTGTCTAGGTGTTGTACTCGATCCTAGACTGGACTTTAGTAGCCACATTGACTCCATAGTATCTAATATTGTCGTTACTCTCCGTCGACTACGTTCTTTAAGTACCTACTTGCCCTGGTCATGTCCGGAAAAATGTCGCATCTTCTCTGATGATGTCCCAGATTTATTATGCAATTGAGGTTTATTCTGGAGCACCTGGTTCGAATTTGCAGAGACTGAGACGAAGTTTTCATATGATTGTGAGATATATTTATGGACTGCGTAGATTCGACCACATTTCACAATATGCTTTACAATTTCTGGGCTTTCCTTTTCAAAGATTTTTTGAATTACGTATTTTATTTTGTTTTTACAAAATTATAAAGTCAAATCTTCCTCCAATGTTAAGGGAACAATTTATTTTTACAAGAACTACCCGTAATCCACAATTAGTGATTCCTCATATGGTGACGCAACTATATGAGCGATCGTTTTTGGTGCGAACCATGCGAGCTTGGAACAATCTTCCCCAGGAGCTACGTAACTTTTCTTTTTCTAACATTGTGTTTAGAAATAAGCTCATTGATCACTTTGCTTCACATGGAAATGATTAAAAATTTGAACATGTCTTTTAGTCGCTCTATACCAGCGCTGCTACTAGGGCAATATTTATATTCTTATAATTATTACTAATACTTTTGGCTGGGGAGCCACTATCGTTATTATTCTAGTACAGATATAAATTAAATTATGTTTTGAATTTGTATCATAAACTATTGATAATTAAGTTTGTAATATTGTTATCGGCCTTGAAGGCTTTATATATTACTGTCAATAAAGAAAGAAAGAAAGAAATTGCACTACCTTTTTGGCGACGCTTTTTTTGCTTGGTAACTACAGTTTTTTCGTTATTTTACAATCTTTCGAACATTTTAATATTTAAATATTTTCATAAACTAAAATTAGCTTTGATTTCTTTTGATCAATCAGATCGATACTCGATATATCGGTCAATGTCAAAACCATTTTATACACTACTCTCCACAATGTCCAAATTCTCAATCTGAATATGTCTCATATGCAGATCTCAGATCTCTAAGCAATTGACAAAAACTACTTGCTCTTTGTATAATATGTGCATGACATAGACTTTAATTACAAAGTCAAGAAAGACATGAGACAATTTATTTATTTTATTAATTGTTTCGTTAAAATTGTTCTCAAACTAGTTTCAACTGGATCTTATAAAATTGAAAAAAGTCAAAGCAAAACTACATTGTAATTTATTAGAAGAATTTCTCTTCTGCTTGGTGGATATTCAATAAGAAATATATTTTCGAAATAAAACTTTTAATGCCCTTCCAGCGAAATTGATTTCTGGAGAGGGGTCACGTTATCATGTTGTCTTGGACTTAACGAATTAAAACGTTCTATTTTTAATGGAAATGACAAGAACTTCCCAAATATATATTTGAATATTTCCATTCGGCTGGGAGGCCTCCCCTTAGTTCAATGTTTAGCGTACCCGCATTGCGCGCAGATGGTGAGGACATTTCTGGGAGTTTTAGCCTTATAAATGTTTTCTATAAGTGCTTCTTGGAGCTTACACACGAATGAACAATTTTGTGATAATAGCAAAAAAGTTATTTGTTTCAGCAGCTCTATAAATTTGTTTATTCCTTTTTTTCCATATGCATTTTTGGAACAATTCAATTGGAAATATTACAAAAAATACAGTCCCATTTCGACAAACTGGAGCATTTGTCCTATGGCAGGTACGTTAGTTCAAGGAGCTATTCAGTCTATTGTGATACCACATATGATGAACTTTTTCTTATAAATGAGAGCTACCCCATTCTATATATAGCGCAAAGATAAGGAAACTCCTTTTTATAGCCAAAGAGAAACTATAAAATACACAGGAATGTCAGCATCATTATTGAGAGGGATAAACTACCGCTGAAAAACTTTATTGGTGGAACTGGAAACACATTGGGAAACTCGTCTAAGAAGTCGTCGTCAAAGCGAATATTGACATGGGTGCATGTAGGCCCTCATGAAACAGCGAAACTTGAATACAATTTTCAACCTTACCTAACTTAGATATATCAAATTCATCAGTTTTGAGGGATTGTTTAAACCATTACCGCTCTCTGTCTCCATATGAGGACACACACCTGTTTAAAGTCAAACAACTATGAGCTTGTAATTTTAAATACGCCTATGGACAGCTTTAGACTGCATTTGATCTATAAACAAAGAAAGAACTTGACTATAAGGAGCTTGTCTCTTACCTTGTGAGATAAGTTCGGCCGTTATGAAAACTTCGTGGGGAAATATCCCTGTATTCCGGGCTGTGCTAGTTTTTTTTTCACTTTGGTGGATTTTCATAATAAAAGTCTCATTGTCCTTTTTAGCAAGATCATTGCATTATATTTTAACAACGTTAACACAATCTGGGTAAAGTCTTTTAGTGAATTCTCAAGTTAATGCTTTGTATATTTTTGCCCTTTTTGGTTTGGAGTTTCACTAATATGAATACTAGTCTTAAATCGAACTTATGTCCTATTCTCTCTCTCATAGAAAAGCTCAAAGCTCATTTGTATAGAAAATTAATTTTCATGTTTTAGTATGTAAATATAACCATAATGACCAGCGGTAGGCGGTAGGCGAAACATTTTCGCCACGACGACAAATAAAATAAGCTTGTCGGCGAAAATGTCCTCTTTTCTTGTTTCCGAGTGTTTTTGATGGTCAATATAGTATGAATTTTTAATATTTAATGAAGGAGATGGATAGAAACACGTAATGTTTTGTTATTTGTTGAGTTATGTCATGAAAAACGAATTTCAAAACCTAGATAAGCGATGGCAACACTATACCATTTTCCGCCAAGGAATTAGTATAGATTTTAATTTGGCAACATGCCGCAAGCCTTCACCGCATTCCGTCTCGGATATTGAGCTTTCCATACGAAATACACGTAAACAAGTGTTCGCCTACCGCCTATAGCTATTTATATTTGCACACTTTCACTATTTTTCTCCACACTTTAGCACTTTTTCTATACTTAGCGATTTTTAATCAAATAAATTTGGCAACACTGCTACCGAACGTTTGCGTTTATATTATTCGAATACAACCCTGCTTGTTGAACAGCGGCCACCATTTTGGAAAAGTGAACAAAAAAATTAATGACACGACGTTGCCACAATTGCTGTTCGCGAACAACCAGAGTAGACATCGTTTTTCATTTTTCACAAAAGATTCTCTTCACAAAAACCAAGACGGTATCTCCGCCACCAAAATACTTCTGCTAGAGTTGACCAACTGATAGAAATCCGCCGATTTTATTGCATTGGAGAACATCTGGAAACTCTTAGATCCTCCAAAAGGTAAACAATGAATGCCAAACGAGCCAAATACGCTACATTGACAACAACTACAGCGAGTGGAACAATCAAGGAGGAAGTGGTTCCCGTTTTAATACACGATCCCAATTCAGGTGAAGAACCGCAGTATGCTTATGCCACATTTGCAACAACTGAGGAAGCGGAGGCGGCGGTAGCATCGCTAAATCAACAAAGGCATCCTGATGTTATACAGGAAACGCAAGAGGTAATAATAGACGAACATGGTAGACCCATAGCCATTCATCAAGTTATTACGGATGAAGTCGAAGAAGTAGAAACCGTGGTGGACGATGATGGTAGCCACACAATATTGCACATTGTTCCAACGGGTACATCGGAAGGGGGCCACGACGATAGTTTGGGCAGTACAGAAGAATATGAAATAAATGATGCTGGTATAAGTGAGCTTGTCATTCGCAACAACAAAACCTTTTACTGTCCCAATTGTGGAAATTGTTATAGCGCTGCAGGCTCTCTAAAACTACATATGAGGGCATGTATGCGACAAAAACCTGAAGTGCCCGAAGAAGAAAGAAAATGCAAAATATGTAATCGTGTCTTCAATTCAGTCAGCTATCTTAAGGAGCATATGCTACGTCACACGGGCGATGGTCCAAAACGCTGTTCACGCTGCTATCGTAAATTTGTCGATGAAGAGAAATACAATGCTCACATGGAACAACACAAGCATCAAGACAAACTAGAAGCTGAGGCCGCTTCACTCAATATGGAGCATGGTTTTAAGAAGATGGTGGTCAAAGAATATACTTGTTCCTTCTGCTCACAGAACTTTACGGTAGCCTTTGAAGCCGGAGCCGTAAAACGGCGTTATGCTTGTGATCCATGTCGTGACAAATTCTCTAACGCTGAAATGTTGAAGCAACACAAACAAATGGTGGATGAAAAGCGGGAATTCTCTTGTGATCGATGCGGACGCAAATTTGTGTTTGAAGGTTTTCTACAACGCCACATTCCCACATGTGATGGCACCATAAAACGACGACGAGATATGAAGTAATCTACAAAATAGGGGTTTATTGGGAAATGCTAGGCTTTTATTAGATGCTTGCTTGTGTACGATTTCCAAGAGAATTTCAAAACTACTTTTTTTATTTACATTCATAAGTCTATACTTGTTTTTCTGAAATAAAAATAATATTTCCCCCTTAATGAAGTAGCATATAAAAGGTGCCTATCTCTGTGCACTTTAGGCTATATTTCTATTTTATTGTTTACAATATATATAATATGAATTTTGACAATTTTGTAAGCCACTATTTTAGACTTTATGTGAAATGTTAGAAATAAACATTTTAAATACCATTGGGCTACGAGTTTTATTTTTTGTTAAAACTTTTTAGCCGATAAAGAAGTCGATGGGTGGAGGTTGACGTACATAAGGAACTACTGAAAATGGGAAATATCAAATGGACACGCAATCTTCGAAATAATGGTTTAGGTTCATGTTCTATAACAATGTAATACCCTGAAATAATGGTCAGATATACTTGATGGTTGTGGGTAACTTTCGAGTGAACAGAGATTGACTTGAGATTTTGCCGTATGGAATACCCATCTCAAAACTTGATATGGCAAATCCACCCATGCTAGCTGATCTAAAGAGGGTCATGTGGGCCCCATTTACACCCGTAGAAATGGGGCCCATATCATCTATCCTTTCTGAATGAATCACATAGGTCCACCATGTGCCACTGTCGCCATATATTATTTAAAATACAAGACATTCTTCTACCTATGTTTCCTCTCAACTTTTTCATTTATTAAAGATATTTTCTAAAATGATTTTAAACAGAAAATCACATCATATTTATTTTAAAAACTAATGAAAAGCATGACGATAGTAGCAGCTCTCCACTTTTAATGCATACAGCGAATGTATATAATTTAAGACCACAATTTGATGTGGGCGCGCTTAGCCAAAGCTTTCCAATCGGTATGGGCATAGAATTCATTGAAGGTTGGACTAACCAATTTGTCCTTAGGCAATGTTTTGTAAACGGGTTCGCCGTACCAAGTACCAACCTACACAGAAAGAACATTAATACCATTGAACGAAAATTGTTCAATTTCAACTTACTTCCCAACCAGGAACATTGGCCATCAATTTGGCTTCTTCGTCGCGATTGCGTCTCAATTGCTTCAAGAACTCGCGATCTCGTTCAGCAATCAAAACAGGGAATATAACATTCTCAGCAGAACGCATTTCGATTTCTTCGCGTTTAATCATTTTGGCATTCAAGTAGTAAACATACAAGCCAACGGTGGTCACAGCAGCATAAGCTCCCAACATTTGCCAACCTTTATGAATAAATACATTTTAATGATATAAAATCTTCTGTGACAAACAATTGCTGAGAGATTCCGTAACTCACATACCTGACAAATATACTTTGGCTGGTACACGAGCAAAGGGTATTTTCTTGTAGCCTCCTGGTGGGGGCATATCTTGCTTTTTAGCAGCATCCATTGTTTATCTCTTCAGGCAACTAATTTAGATTGAGATTTATTAATTTTTTGATTTCTAAGTAAAGATAATTTCCAATTTTTTTTACCTATGCTGCTGTGAAAAATGAGGAGAATTGCAATGTCAAATTTTTTGACAATCGGCCGTTTGCATAACACCAGTGCTACCAACGCAAGACTTTTGTTTACAAAATTCTTCTGTTGACATTATAGCAGATGACCAGAGATGGGAATTGCTATAGGTTTCTTATAAGGAGAAAATGAAAACAAACCAGAACGTCATATGCTATTTTCCCACTGACTCGTTTTTCCAAAACATTTCACCGTTCACACCGAGAAATTCGAAATTCTCATTTACTCTAAATTCAAATATATGCATCGTTTTTTCAAATAAATAGCGCGATCACAAAGGGAAAACATTTTCACATCCATATGTTCTTCAAAGCCTTTGTTTTGTATATTTTGAAAAGAGTATGTTCAGTCAGAGCATATTCCATATTAGGGGCGTTTACATCATAAAAATTACGTGTTTTGGAGGAAAATTTGTGATTTGAACTTGATTTTTTGTATGGGGAAAACGACTCGTTTTGAAATGCTTATAAAGGGAAAAATTTCAAACCCCAAAACATGCTTGGTGAGAACGCCGTAATAACGCAGAGAAAGGAGACATCGTCCTAACAAAAATTTCACTGCAAAAGTTCCTATGACTTTCTTATGGATTGCTGAAATTTCCTTCATAAAGCAATGACGCAATTTTTATCGACAAGCAAAGCAAATTTCCCAAGGTAGACTTGGGTTGAAAGCTCTATTGATTTCAACAGAACACTTAAGGTGAGTACTAAGTTCGAGTTTAGCCGCTAAAGTGAAAACTAAATCAGTAAAAACAGGCATAAAATTATACATATTTGTTGCAAATTTTATTATAACTTGATTGGGAATAGCCCAAAGCAAAAATTTTACAAAAGTTTTTATTCCATAAAATGGATTATTAAAGAAAAGTAATCGTGAAAAATGCGATTTTAGCGGCTAAACTCGAACTTAATACCCACCTTTAGTGAACAAATCCACTACACTGCATTGTCTGTGTCTTTAGTACAATAACGTCGCTTTTTTCAAACCTGCTGTTGTTTTATATATTGGAGAAGTCTTTACGTCAGCCATCTCAATTGTTGCCTCAATCTTGAGTTCATCATCAATCAAAAGAAACCTTCAACTCAACAGTAAATTTTATGTTAAAATAATAATATTGAGAATAAACTAAAAAAATCCGTATTTTTATTGTATTAAACCGCAATTAAATCCTTTAAGAGCACTCGAGATTTGTAAGTGTGTAAACATAACCACAGTGTTAGGCGAAACATTTTGCCATGTCTTCTTTTTTATTTCCGATTATTTTTGTTGTCAATATAGCGTTCTTTTTCAATATTAAGGTGGGTATTAAGTTCGAGTTTAGCCGCTAAAGTGAAAACTAAATCAGTAAAGAAAATCATCAAATTATACATCTTTGTTGCAAATTTTATTATAACTTGATGAGGAATAGCCCAAAGCAAATTTTCACAAAGTTTTTATTCCTTAAAATGGATTATTAAAGAAAAGTAATCATAAAAAATGGCGTTTTTAGCGGCTAAACTCGAACTTGATACCTTAACATTTGAATTTGAATAATAATTGATACTTTAACAATTGAATTTGAATAAAAAATGCAGTGTAATGTTATATATTGAATTATATCAAGAAAAAAGAATTTTCACGTCGCCAGGCAACAACAATTCCTAGTGATAAGCAATGGCAACACTATGTTGTTCCACTTCCGCCAATCAATTACAATAGATTTTAATTTGGCTAGCCGTTACGCCATTCCGCTGCGGACTTTTGGCTTCCCTTAAGAAATACACGTAAACAAATGTTCGCCTACCGCTAATCGCTATGGTTATATTTACACACTAAACATTTGCGGTGCCTAGTGTCAACGTAGTATAAAGGGCCCCAATGTCGGTTATTGCTGTCATTTTGTTCGCTCAGCTGTTGTTCGTATTGTTATTGTTTTTGCCCCATGTCAACAAAAAATACACGTTTTCGTCTCGATTTGGATGTTTTCGCGGAATTGAATAAAAAATAAATTAAAAAACATTCTTAAAAGTATATACCACATAATGAATGCGTTGAATCTTCGCGTCTCTTCTGTAAAAACCAACGAAAATGTTCGAAAAAATGCTGAAATGCGTGCTTCTCTAGCAAAACTGCCACCAAACTATGAAGATTGTAAGAAAATCAATGGATATCAGTAGCCAGTATTTAAAAAATTCATTTTTATAGCTAAAGAAATCTACTGCCTAAATTTTAAACAAGCAAAAGGAGTTCCTGAACAAGTAGCTTGTGTAAAAATGGTATGTGTGGGAATTTATGATATTCGTCCTAGGAATACAATGTATGATTTTCAGATATTTGAATCTATGGACAAAAACAAGGACATCCTGCAGTTTCTATGTGACCTACTATTCAATTGTGCCTTAAAACATCCAGTGCGAAATCAAATTTTAAAGTAGGTATATTCAGAAATGAATGAATAAGCAAATGGTAAAAAATTTTGTAAACTTGTTTCTTTTAAGGCTTCTTATTACTGCCTCTAAAATGGAAGATACCAATGAATTGATGATAGTAAATTCATTGAAATGTAGTATACAAAATATGTTAAATGTCTTGGATTCAAGTAGAGACTGTGTGGATATGAATTTTACAATAGTTTCCATTTCTGGATGCTTCGAAAACTTTGCTTGTGGTTTGAAAAGTTTAGGTCATCTTATCACTGATGTCTTTCCCTTTGTCTGTTTATCGGTTAATAAATATTTGAAAGAATTAAAGTGAGTACGAAATACATAGAGATTTTTCATAAACCTAGTAATCTCAAATCGAATATCATAGCACTATATCATCACCTTCGGTACGTAATGAGTTTTATCTATTCATTCACAATTCCATACGTTTGCTATTGAACTGTGTCCAAGAATATGGGGAAACTTTGAAAACAACACATTTAGCCGATTTGCAAGAGCTCACAAAACTTTGCAATAACATTGTTCTAGATGGTGATATACCCATGGATCCACGTACTAATGCTGGTATGCTTATGGCCCATATTGCCAAACTATGCCATGAATACAAAGGTTTTGTGGATAGGGCTAAGAATATCGATAATCCTAATGAAATAGCCCTATGTGTTGGTGTTATCAATACCGCAAATCAACAAGAATATCAACAATATGCAAGTGCTATTCTAGAAATATGTGAGAAAATCGATGAAATTGCAAATACTTATGCCACCGTGCCCAATATCCTGCTATGTGCAACCAGAGCATTATATCAAATTTCCAAATTAACACAAATCCATGGTGAAACGTCTCCTAAGAAAGAAGTTCAACGTATTTTGGATAAACTCATGGCCTTTGCTCTGGCCTTCATGGAACATCATATGGATAGTGTGCGTCACTTGAGTAGAGATCTTATACGCAATGTTATATCAACTTCCCTGGCTTTGAAATATGATGGACTAATTGGAAATGCTTATAGATCTTGCAATTCCGAAACTCTATCTTTGTCGGTGAAAAGTGTGGTCTTACAGCAAATGGCCCATGTATTAGGATCAGAGCATATACTCGAAAATTGTCCTTTGCTGTTTTCTAAAATGTTTGCTGATAATTTGGGCAAGGATTTCATAGTGAATAATTTATATGAAGGTATGAATAAGACCCCAAGATTTCCCTTTTTGTTATTTTTATATTTTCTTTTTTTTTAGTTCTTATGGTCCATAGTCACAAGGAAAAGTCCTTTGAAGATTGGTCAAATACCTGGATTATGTATTTGCTTGACATAGCCGCTTGTCAAGATTCTCGTTTACCCGATATTGAGACACTTATTGTAAAATCTGTAAAATGTGATGCTCGTGTGGTGCAAAGAATTATTTTCAGTGAAAGAAGAAAGGAAATTCCCATAAGCACAAAACTCTCCACCTTGTGGGCTGTGCGTAAATCGGGCATGCAATTGGAGAACTATAATGAAATCATGGAAAAATTCTCTAAAAATCTCAAACTTAGTATTTTATCCAATAATGATGATACCCGGATAATGGCCCTTAGACTTCTAGTGGAGACCCATAAGACCACAGAGCCTCTCACGGAAATGGAATGTGAACTTTTAATTATCTTTTTGAGATTCAATAGCAATTGTCAATGTCCTGCCACACGTCAAAAGAGTTTGGCTTTATTGACAAAAGCCCTAATGAGATGTAGTATTGGTTTACAGAAAGAGATGAAAAGAAACCAAAAGTCCCAGATAACCATCGGGCAAATACTGGAATATCGTTTTGTTGAGAATATAATGCGGGTGTTAGTGGAAAATCTATTCGAAGGAGCAAATTTTAGTAGAAGAATGTTGTCCTTGCAACTATTGCAGCAATGTTTGGTCCTATGTGTAAATAGTGGTCTTCAATTGTTTTCCATTTTGCCCAAGAATACCGTTCGCGTTCTATATGAAACTTTGGCCGATTCCTATGAATCGAATAATGAATTGGCTGTGAATATGTTAAAATTATTGGAGGATAATCAAAATATGGAAGGAAGACTTTTGACTAATTTTCAATTGGAAATTACTATAGAGCAATTGCAGGCCTTATTGACTTCCGTTAGACCCACAGATTCCATAACAGGGTCTTATCAATTAGAATACCTATGCCACAAAGGAGCACCTTCAATATTTGGAGAATTTGATTTGCCACAATATGAGCCCACCATATATTCTGCCTTGAAATGGCTGTTTATGGAACTACAACAAGGTTTAAAATTAGCCCAGCATAGTATCTTGGAAGCGGCTAAATTGAATCCTTTGTATGGTATTCTAGTTGCAATTCTTCATATGTTAAGCAAGCTAGAATTTTCTAAATTAGCAGGGCAAATATCTTGGTGTAATTTTATAACCGATTTGATAAGCCTATGCAAGGATTTGACAAATACAGTATCACCTATTGTAAACAGCTCATCGCCAGAAGGGCATTTACCCAATGATTTTGGAGATTTTCCAGAAGGTCTATTCAAACAAGAGGTAGGGATTTTGTACAATTAAGTCCCCAATTACTGATATTAAGTTCTTTATTTCTTTCAGTCCTCCAATCAAGATATGGAAACAGGGCCTTGCAAAATCCTATCTACAAAGCTAAATAAGGAGGACTTGGCTCATTTAAAGACCACTCCTCAAATGGTTCTACTTTGTGCCTGGCGTACTGTCAAAGAGGTTTCCCTTATATTGGGTCATTTGGTTTTGTATTCACCTATCCAATTGAATGCTAACAATAGCAAATTTCTCATCACTAAAGAACAAATTTTGGAAATTGGAGAACATTTCAAACTTTTACTCTCCGAAACAAAACATCGTGGAGCCTTTGAACAGGCTTATGTTGGATTTTCAAAACTTTGTTGTCGTCTCTGGACAGTCGACTCTTCCGAATTGAATGCCCTGCCCATGATATGGCTTCGAGATTTGATGGATATTATATCCCAAGAAGATGGAAACAATGGTAAAATATGTGCAACTCGCCGTAGTGCTGGTGTTCCATTTATGGTGCAGGCTTTAATTACCTCTGAACTGAAAGTGGGCTCAACTAAGGCGTTAATGTTTTGCATGACTCATCTTTTCAAATTGGCCTCTTCGCCAGAGAGTAGTCCAGAATCAAGGACACACTCACTAAATATACTACGTGCCCTGTTCCGTTGTTCCGATTTGAATGAAGCTGTGGGAGAATATGTCTCTGAAGGTGTAATGGTGGCCCTACGAGGATATGATGCTACAAATTGGTCCGAAAAGAATTCTGCTACTTTACTTTTTGCCGCACTAATTACACGCATCTTTGGAGTCCAAAGAACAAAAGATTCCGAAAATCTTAATATTCGTAATAGAATGACTGGCCGTATATTTTTCTTACGTTATCCGAAATTATATGATTTATTTTTGGAAGAGCTTCAAAAGGCCAGTAAGCTCATAGACGATAATGAAAAATCCCATAAATTGCATCCTTTATTGTTGATATTAAGTCGTCTTTACGCCTCAGCTTTGGAAGGAACAGAATCGAATTTGAAATTATCCCAATTTATACCATACATTTCAAAATGTGGAGGTTGTCCTGAAATGCAAACTCGATACATGGCGGCGAAGGCTATTACAGCTTTGATTAATAAAGATGAAGTATCAAATATGATACGTACGAAGTGTGGAGAAATTGTGGTGAGTATAAAAAAGATAGTTCAACTGAATCATTGCACAAACAAAAAAAAAAAACAATATCATTCCCAAACACATTTTGCAAGATCCGATGGTAAGGATAGAGAACTAAAGAATCTATTTTTCACATATAAATCTGGATGCCCATATTTTTCCATTTGGCCACAGTTAAATAAAACTATGACAACATTTTCTATAGAACTAAAATTTTGACAAAATTTTCTATAGAACTAAAATTTTGACAAAATTTTCTATAGAACTAAAATTTAAAAAAAAAAAAATTCTATATAACTAAAATTTTGATAAAATTCTATAGAATTAAAACTTTGACAACATTTTCTATAGAACTAAAATTTTGTCAAAATTTTCTATAGAAATAAAATTTTGACAAAATTTTCTATAGAAATAAAATTTTAACAAAATTTTCTATTGAATTAAAATTTTGACAAAATTTTTTATAGAAACAAAAATTTTGGCAAAATTTTCTAGAGAAATACAATTTTGACAAAATTTTCTATAGAAATAAAATTTTGACAAAATTTTCTATAGAAATGAAATTTTGACAAAATTTTCTATAGAAATGAAATTTTGACAAAATTTTCTATAGAAATAAAATTTTGACAAAATTTTCTAGAGAAATAAAATTTTGAGAAAATTTCCTATAGAAATAAAATGTTGGCAAAATTTTCTATAGAAATAAAATTTTGACAAAATTTTCTATAGAAATAAAATCTTGACAAAATTTTCTATACAAATAAAATTTTTACAAAATTTCTATAGAAATAAAATTTTGACAAAATTTTCTATAGAAAAAAAATATTGACAAAATTTTCTATAGAAATAAAATATTGACAAAATTTTCTTTAGAACTAAAATTTGGACAAAATTTTCTATAGAACTAAAATTTTGACTAACTTTTCTATAGAACTAAAATTTTTGACAAAATTGTCTATAGAAATAAAATCTTGACAAAATTTTCTATACAAATAAAATTTTTACAAAACTGTTTTAGAAATAAAATTTTGACAAAATTTTCTACAGAAATGAAATTTTGACAAAATTTTCTATAGAAATGAAATTTTGACAAAATTTTCTATAGAAATAAAATTTTGACAAAATTTTCTAGAGAAATAAAATTTTGACAAAATTTCCTATAGAAATAAAATGTTGGCAAAATTTTCTATAGAAATAAAATTTTGACAAAATTTTCTATAGAAATAAAATTTTGACAAAATTTTCTAGAGAAATAAAATTTTGACAAAATTTCCTATAGAAATAAAATTTTGGCAAAATTTTCTATAGAAATAAAATTTCGACAAAATTTTCTATAGAAATAAAATATTGACAAAATTTTCTTTAGAACTAAAATTTGGACAAAATTTTCTATAGAACTAAAATTTTGACAAACTTTTCTATAGAACTAAAATTTTTGACAAAATTGTCTATAGAAATAAAATCTTGACAAAATTTTCTATGCAAATAAAATTTTTACAAAACTGGTTTAGAAATAAAATTTTGACAAAATTTTGACAAAAATTTCTATAGAAATGAAATTTTGACAAAATTTTCTATAGAAATAAAATTTTGACAAAATTTTCTAGAGAAATAAAATTTTGACAAAATTTCCTATAGAAATAAAATTTTGGCAAAATTTTCTATAGAAATAAAATTTCGACAATATTTTCTATAGAAATAAAATCTTGACAAAATTTTCTATACAAATAAAATTTTTACAAAACTGTTTTAGAAATAAAATTTTGACAAAATTTTCTACAGAAATAAAATTTTGACAAAATTTTCTATAGAAATAAAATTTTGACAAAATTTTCTATAGAATTAAAATTTTGACAAAATTTCCTATTTGCACAAAAAAAAACAATATCATTCCAAAACACATTTTGCAAGATCCGTTTTACCATCGGATAGAGAACTAAAAAATCTACTTTTCACATATAAATCTGGATGCCCATATTTTTCCATTTGGCCACAGTTAAATAAAACTTTGACAAAATTTTCTATAAAAATAACATTTCGCAAAAATTTTCTATAGCAATAAAATTTTGACAAAATTTTCTATAGAAATAAAATTTTGACAAAATTTTCTATAGAAATAAAATTTTTACAAAATTTTCTATGGAAATAAAATTTTTACAAAATTTTCTATAGAAATAAAATTTTTACAAAATTTTCTATAGAAATAAAATTTTTACAAAATTTTCTATAGAAATAAAATTTTGACAAAATTTTCTTTAGAACTAAAATTTGGACAAAATTTTCTATAGAACTAAAATTTTCACAAACTTTTCTATAGAACTAAAATTTTTGACAAAATTTTCTTAGAAATAAAATTTTGACAAAATGTTCTAGAGAAATAAAATTTTGACAAAATCTTCTAGAGAAATAAAATTTTGACAAAATTTTCTATAGAAATAGCATTTCGCAAAAATTTTCTGTAGAACTACAATTTTGACAAAATTTTCTAGAGAAATAAAATTTTGACAAAATTTTCTAGAGAAATAAAATTTTGACAAAATTTTCTATAGAAATAAAATTTTGATAAAATTTCCTATAGAAATAAAATTTTGACAAAATTTTCTATAGAACTAAAATTTTGACAAAATTTTCTATAGAACTAAAATTTTGACAAAATTTTCTACAGGAATAAGTTTTTGACATTTTCTATAGAAATAAAATGTTGACAAAATTTCCTATAGAAATAAAATTTTGACAAAAATTTTTATAGAAAAAAAATTTTAACAAACTCTTCTAAAGAAATAAAATTTTGACCAAAATTTTCTATAGAAATGAAATTTTGACCAAAATTTTCGATAGAAATAAAATTTTCACAAAATTTTCAATAGAAATAAAATTTTGACAAAATTTTCTATAGAACTAAAATTTAGACAAAATTTTCTATAGAACTAAAATTTTGACAAAATTTTCTATAGAAATAAAATTTTGACAAAATTTTCTATAGACTAAAATTTTTACAAAATTTTCTATAGAAAGAAAATTTTGACAAAATTTTCTATAGAACTAAAATTTTGACAAAATTTTCTATAGAAATAAAATTTTGTCAAAATTTTCTATAGAAATAAAATTTTGACAAAATTTTCTATAGAAATAAAATTTTGACAAAATTTTCTATAGAAATAAGTACAAGTGATACGGAGGATCTGGATATCTGTGTCTCCAATCTAGATGATGATATTGGTCGTATCTGTGAATGGGCCCGTTGCAATAAACTTAGGATTAATGTAGATAAGACTAAATGTATAGTATTTGGTGGATCTCACAATTTACGTGCTAATAATTGTATTGTTGTCCAGAATAGTGTTGTCGTTCCGTCTAGTTGTATTACTTCGCTCGGATTCGAACTTGACACCGGTCTTACATTTGGCTCACATATCGCCCATGTGTGTGCGAAATTGAATTTTGTACTTAAGAAGTTATACTCCCTTAATGTTATATTTTCTACACAGATTAAATATATGTTGGCACATTCCTTGCTCATGCCGCATATACTTTACGGTATTGAGGTCTATACGGGTGCTAATCGATCCTGCGTTAACAGACTTATTTCGTGTTTTCATGGTATTCTTCGTTTTGTTTACGGCCAGCGATGTAGGAGGGACTACGACTACTTTGCTTCGCAGTTCTTGGGTTGCTCTTTTAACGATTGTATCCATAAAATGTCTTTGCTTCTTTTTTAATGTCATAAAACGCAGACCACCTTCTTATCTTCTGCATAACTTCAATTTTTTACACTCCACAAGAAATTCACAATTTCACGTGGAACATTTCAGCCACAACATTTTTGATAAATCTTTTGCAATTCGCATAACAAGGCTATGGAACCATTTGCCTGCTATTGCTAAGGATTTTTCAATTTCTTCTCATACATTTAAAGATAGATTGATTTTGCATTTTCATAATAATCGTTTGAACTAGTCATGTTTCTCACTGACAATAATTATATCACCATTTATTTTTGTCATAATTATTTTATTTTTTTTATAAAAGTGTGCGTTAGGTTTTTAGTTTTAGGATATTAGTTTTAAACATCACATTTAGCCTTTCTTTGTTTTTATTTTCATAATTTTCATATATATTTCGTTTTATTATAGTATTTTTTCACTTAGTGTTTTTAAAATATGTATTAGTTAGTTTTATCATTTCAAGCAAATACCTGTAATCATTTGTATTATCTATCAACATATAGTCCGCATGGGCTCGGTTTGATTAAATAAAGATGAAAATGAATATGAAATAAAATTTTGACAAAATTTTCTATAGAAATAAAATTTTGACAAAATTTTCTATAGAAATAAAATTTTGACAAAATTTCCTATAGACCTAAAATTTTTACAAAATTTTCTATAGAACTAAAATTTTGACAAAATTTTCTATAGAACTAAAATTTTAACAAAATTTTCTATAGAATTAAAATTTTGACAAAATTTTTTATAGAAATAAAAATTTTGACAAAATTTTCTAGAGAAATAAAATTTTGATCAAAAACGTAGGTTTTTTGGTAGATTTTTGATATTCCACTTTTATGTCTCTAACCTGTCTAATGTGTAATGCGTAAGGACTTTAGGGCCTTTTCGGGTTAGAGTTCTAATGAAGAAATAAATTCCTTTAAATATTGGAAAAAACCTAACGTAAAATTTTTTTGGATTCAGCACTAATTTATCTTTTCTATCTTTCAAAGTTTATGGCAGACCATAGTGACTCTTTGAAACTTAATTTACTCCATGGATATTTATTGCAAGTAAGTATGTCATTATTTTTATTCCGATATTTCAATAATTAACGATTCATTTACACTGGCAAAATATTTTAGGCAAATTAATTGCTAAACCTGTCTTGAAATAGCATAAAACCCATTATGGAAAATTTTTAATGAATATGTTTTTAGATTTTTGTTAAATATTTGTCCGGACAAAGCCCACAGAAGATTTTAAGAATTAATTCATTTATTATTTATACATTTCTAGATATATTACTTGGTGAAAAATAACAAAACCATATTAAATGAAAATTTAATAGCCGATATAAGCAGTTCCCTTGTGGGTCTCCAAAGTTATACACATCTGGAAAATGCTGTAATATTTAAAGTGATTTTAGATATTTTTTCGGAAATATTAAACAGGTTTGTAGAAGAAAGGAAAGTATTTAAAGAAAAGTATTTAAATTTTTCGTTTACTATTTGCAGTTTATCTTCGCTAAGATTAAAACCCTCAATTGTACAACAATTACTATACTTTTCTAGCTTACCAGCTTTGAAGGATCCTAGAAAATCTTTTCATTATTATACGGTTGCACATAAATCAAATTTCTTATATAATTTATTTATAATGCGCTTAACTTTGCCCACGGAAGCCTTAGCCGACTATATGCTGGACCCTCCAGTGACTCATATGCCTTTGGAGCAGGCAGAAACATGTCTAAATATCATATTGCTTTTACTGCTAAGTGAAAAATATAAAATTTCCCAGAATCTGGAAATGTTAGAAGAATATGAAATATTGCCCCCAGAAATGCAATTTGTTCAATCTTTAAGTAATGAGAGTAGATTGGAGTTATCTTCTGAATTGAAATATAACAAAGCCCTCCATCATATGCTGAAAGATATGCTTAAAAATCCCGTATACTATCCTGAGGCTGCAAAAAAATGTTACGCTATTCTAAGTCTATTAAAACAATTTGATTTCACTTTAACTCATCTACTCGAAACGGCTAAGAAACAAAGTGAAGAGGTAAAATCTGCTTTGACCCTGTGTGTGGAAAGGGTTTTACAAAATGAAGGTGTCAAATACGAATGTGCCCAGTTGTGCTTGGAATATTTAGTGGAAATTGCAAATCCAACTCAACCTTTTTATTTGAGGTAAGCATTAGAAAATTAGGCTTTTGATTTATTTTTATTTTTTATTTCTTTTTTTAACAGAATCAAAGCCGCCAAAAGCATGACCCACATAGCCGTACATTATCCCAAATCGTTGGAAACAAAACGTATGCATTTCCTGAAATTATATATAAAATTATTCCTAGATCTATTAATGGATGATGACTATGACATAAGAGATTTTGCTTCTGCATTAGTTTTAAGTTGCCTTACACAAAATGTTGAATTGTATTTAGGCCAAAGTTGGAAAAAAGAATTTCTAAGAATTTCTCCTGAAGATAGAGTTGTTTCGACTTTAGCCCAACGTTTATTCTTACAATATACTGTGGAACTTTTGAAATTTTATAAACTAGACGATGACTTTGTCTTGGATATATTTAGAATTATTATTTCAGATGCCTCAACGTCATCTGTAACAAATAACCGACAGAATGAATCGTGCAATAATCTGGATATTGAAATATTTGACAAAAGTGAAGCAAATGATTTTGCTGAACCATTAACTATCGTAAAAGATGCTGTGGAAATTTTTGAACAAAATTTTCAAATGCATTCTAAAGTTGTAGAATTTTTAAAAACGCATAAGTATAAAATATACTAATTTTTTTTTAGTATAGACATTAAATAAAATATTCATTTTTAAATATGTATTTTTAAGCACTCCTTCTGCATTTCATAAAAATTTTAGAACGTAAGTTTATAATCTAACAAAATAGATAAATAAAAAATTTATTTTTATATACAAATATTGAGTTTTTGTTAATAATTGTATGAGATTTAAAAGGTTTCGTCTTTTGTGTAATAAAGTTACTGAATGCGTGGCATAAAAGTAGAAAAGAAATAAAAAGGCACTGGTTTAGAAGTTGAACCAAAATATTTGGGCTTTATTTAATCAATTATTGTTCGTCAAACAATATTTACCTTCGTAGAAGCGAGAGAGTCTCAAAAGTGAATGTCAAAAAGCTTGGATGCCGAAAGGCGGGGGTTGATGACATTTGACGTTAGAAAATGTCCTCATTTTCGTACCGAAAGGCAGAAAAGGTATAGACAAATCCTAACGGCGGGATTACACTTGAAAATGATTATATGATTTAACAAAAGCTAAGAAAACGGCATTTGAACTTAAACATTGCCGCCCGCCTTGCAACATCCAGCCAGGTTGCAAAGTTTAAAACATAAATTCATAGTTACACTTAAATAATGAAATAATGAAAGTATACAGGATGTACATTTCAGTTAAAAAAAATGGGCATTTTATTTTAGTTCAATTCTTTTTTTTCTCTTGTTATGGTTTCCATTTCATGTTTCATTTTTTCAAAAACAAATTCATATTTACAAATGTGCTCGTCAAGCACGCGATCGTAAATGGACTCGTTAAGCCCGATCGATTTTTAAATTTCAAATAAATTTGACTCGGAAGAGCCGGGTGTCGAGGACTCGTAAAGTCAGAAGGCTGTTGAAGACTACCTTACACCCAAGTGTGATATGGGGTGGCGAAGCCACAAACAATTCTCCTGGAGGGACCCCAGAAGCCGTCGTCAACGGTTTTTTATTGGTTGCTGTTGCAACATTGTCGGCCAGAATGGCAGAATCAGTAGTCGTACTGATGGTATGTTCATCGGCAAGGGGTGCGATGCTAGAATTAATCTCCCGTTCCTCATCCAACATGGGGACGTCGTCCTCAGACTCTGGAAGGGTAGCAGTCATCTTTGCTATGTTTTCTATCTATGAAAATATAGAAAGATTTCGGAACGGAAAACCAAATTAACATAATGGTCAGGGTGACCAGAAACCGTAGGTCGCCTCACAACTTGTAGTCTGATCTATTGCGATTCGAACGCGGCCATCAAACCAAAGATTTTTCATGTAACAAAAACTAGGGAGGACGCGAGCATAACGCGACAGATAGACCTATGTTAACTCCCTAAAAGACAAGGATGTAATCCATTTGAACAAACTACGACCGTTAGTACCCGGATGAACATCGCGAAGACGACATAATTTCCACGTAGTGGGGAGTAATAGTTCTCGTCGAGAATGTCGTGGACAAATCAAAAGTAGCATGTAAAGTTACCGCTTTCGTAGAAAAGCAGACAGTTTTTTAAATATAACCGTGATAAATAGCGTACTATAGGACAAGATAGCTCAAACTCATGGCGTGTATTGCCCCTTGACCCAGGCGCATTACCCAAATTATGGTACCCCGTCAATACGTCGTCAACGTACATGCACTTCTGTAGGACTTGTACATAAAGAGGAAACCCATTCTCCGTGTCGTCAGCCAAATGCAAAAGTTGTCCAAGCCACTGTCTGTAACTAAAAGTTCCGGATAATATTTGCAGAGAATATCTTAACTGTATTCAATGCAGAAATGTCTAGGACGGGTCAACATATATATGGCGATACATCAGTGTGATATCGCAATTGTACACAAATTTATACAACTTCCACCTCAAAACGAGGAGAAACAAGTCTGATTGTTGAGTCGGACCGACGTGTAAAAATGTCATTCAAGGCAGTGAAAACCAATCGAAGTCAAATTGTCTTTTTATCGGTGGATGACCGGCGATAAGGCAGATAACACATTTTCATTTGTAGGCGTAACCTAAACTGGCCTCATATGGTATAACTGTATATACCCGCGGACAAAGTCGTGGTGAATCGTCTTAATTCATGGTTTTCACAAGAGGGATGCCTAATTTCGAAGAAATTGTGTCAGCCAGGCCGTCCTTGGTTTCCGATTTGTCCGAAGAAATAAGTTTCAAGAGGAAGAGTATCTTCACTCAGAATACCGTCGGGATGTCGTTTTATAATTTTCCTCGCAAAACTTATCTAAATCAGATAAGAGAGGACGTCGGGGAAGCTCTTCTAGTTCCCAAAGTGCGGTGAAGTGTCTCGTGAAGACCATTTTCCTTGGAGAGGTCCACAGTAGTCGTGTAGACAGAAATATTCGAGGAAGGGATAGGACCCGTGACAACCCAGCCGAAGACTGTGTTTTGTGCTAGTAATGATCCCAAAATATTCCTTCGAGTACCGTGCAATAAAATTTTCGGATAAAGATCCGCGCCCAACAGAAGGTCAACAGGACGACAAACAAATAAATTGGGGTCAGCCAAACGTAGATTTGGCATGCTAGACACAATGTCACGATTTAGAGAAAAAGATGGCAGGTTGCCGGAAATGTTCGGAAGAACGTACGCTGTAGTCTCCAGTAGGAGCGACTCATCTAGTGGGGTACCAATGCAAAGTGAACAAAGTTCTCTCGACGTGATCGAAACACTTTGATTCACTCCAGAAATTGTAGCCGAAGTCGAAGACGTGCTCAGTCCAAGTCGGTTCCGCAATCCTTCCGTAATAAAGGATGATTCCGAAGCGGGATCCATTAAGGCCCTAGCAGGATACGTGATACCCTGGTGAACGATATTCACCATTGCAGTTCCTAGTAATACATTTCCAGTACGCGAAGTATGGAATACCTGTCTACTCGACGTCCCTGACACAATGCCAGTCGATGTAGAAGGCTGATCGGTATCCACTGATGCTACCCCGGTATCTCGTATAAGCGGTGCGGAAACGACCGGAGAAGTTATGGGATCATTTGATATATCCCTGTGCAGAAGAGTGTGGTGTCTTCTACCACATTTACCGCAATCATATGCGCTGGGGCAATTAGCTGCAATATGTCTGCGGGACAGACAATTCCTGCAGCACTGATGGCGCTTAATAATATTCATCCTCTCAAGAACTGAAAGATTATGAAACCTAGAACACGTTCTGAGGTGATGCTGTCGTCGACAGAGAACGCATAATCTGTCAGGAGAGGACTGGGAGGAACGAGGCGTACTTGTTGGGGAACGAGGTGCTTTCGCATTCGTGAAATGCGAACGAACTCTTTTGTTGGCCGGAGGCCTGGCGTCAATGCCGCGGATATCCCGAAGACATGTCAATGTCTGGATTCTTTCCGTGAGAAAGAAGTCCAAATCTGACCAAGAAGACAAAGCAGACTTGTCCTTAATACTCTGTTCCCAAAGTGTAACAGTACATTTCGGCAACCTCTGAAGGCATAAAAAGACGAGGATGGGATCCCAATCGTCAGTAGCCACATCGTAGATGGACATTGTCGAAATGCATGTCGAGATACCACGTTGTAGTTTCTTCAGTCCTGAACTGGTCTCAGACTCCAAGACCGGTAAATCGAATAATAATTTGAGTTGGTGGTTCACCAATAGGCGGGTATTATCATAAGTACCCCTTAGTGCCTTCCACGCAAGAGCGAAGCTTCTATGCGTGAGCGGAAATTTCGAAACAACCTCGCGAGCTTCACCACTGGTCTTCTTGAGCAAATGACATAATTTCTCAATTTCGCTAAGTCGGCTATTGTTAATATATACCGCTGTGAAGAAATCTCTAAATGTTGGCCAATTGAGAAAATCGCCGTCAAAAACATCTATATCACAAGGCGGTAGATTGAGACTATGGGAGGAACTATTGTCTCCCCTAGAACTAACGGAAGAACTGTGTGAGTCATCGGACCTATGAGAAACATTCAAAAGAGATGTTTGGTCCTCCAACCGAGGCGATTTAGCAGAATGCTTAGATGGTGCACGTAGTGCATCCAATTTACCTTGAATTGACTCCATGACATTCAAGTAACAATTATAAGCCACATCATATTTGCCGCCAGCAGCAGCGGCTGCCTCGGTGGCGTTGCTCTGTGTGGAAACAAAGTCAAGACATTCGTCGAATAAGCCCTTAACCTTTTCCCACAATGACTTAGCCTCGGAACCATGACATTCTAGTCTATAGGCGGTGAGATCATTGTCTCGCAAACTGTGAAACTTCGCTTCAAATCGGACTATTGCGTCAGTTGCTCTTGTGAAGGCAGTAAGTGGTGTAGTAGTCATTATGAAAAAGTACTGGAAAATTTAAAGGGCGAAAAAATTGACACGTGATGTCCAAAACTCTTGAAAAGAGTATAAATCGGTTCAAAAAGCTACTTCGATTTGTCGTCGAACAAATGAAAACGCAGTTATTCCTCTCAGTGTATGCGAAAGTTGTATCGTCAACACACAATATTTTTCGCAGTGTACCGAAAGTACTAAAAATGTGAGTAAGGTAACGTGATTACCACAAAAACACAAAAAATGAGATCCGAAACTTTCTCACAGTGTACGGAGTACAACCAATTTTTTACAGTGTATCGTCGATACACCAATTTCCTTACAGTGTATTGGAAATACCAGCTAAAATTAGCTCTGTAATGTAAATTATAAGTATTTTAACTTTTTGTAAAAATTGGCGAAAAATTTCTCCAAGTGTATGAAAACACGTAAAGTGTCTTCCAGTGTATCGTAAATACAAGAAACCCTTTTTCGCGTGGCGAAATATATGCAAAATCTTTATTTGGAAAATATTGCAATATTTTTCCAGTGTACCCTGTGTTCCAAAAGATTTTTGCAAGTGTATCGTGAATACAAAAAATATTTTCAGTGTATCGTAGAATACAAAGAATAATTTTTGCGTGGCGAATTATCGAAAAAAATGAAAACTTTATATATTACGAGAGAGTTTCTCTCAGTGTATATATTATCCAAAATTTCTCCCAGTGTACGTAGATACACAAAATTTGTGCAAGTGTATCGTGAATATCACTTGCAAAATGGAAAAATTACAAAACAATAAAAAGTCGTGAACTTTAGATTGTAAAATATCAACTTGACCGATTGTAGGGTGCACGGACTGTAAGATGCACGCTACCAAACGGTAAGGTCCAACAACAACAATAATATAAAAATCAAAAAAGTTTCGTGGAAACTCAAATATGTCAATATTAAAATAATATAATATATGTATATAAAATACTATTATTTTATTGTTTATATCGACCGACCGTAGGGTACACTACCACGTAACATGAACGATAATAGTAAACGACCGATATCCGTAGGAATCAACAATAAATACTTTTCTCAATTGAACTTGCAAAAAATTATTTTTATAATTTCGCGCCGTAAGCGACCCACGCTAATAAACCAACGTGTATGCAGTTCGAACGTATGTTGGATGTAACACCTGTGTGCGTACGTGTGTATAGCAAGTTGAACGGCAACTGTATAACACTTTACTATTGATGCCTATTGGCAAACCAATGCTTACAACCAATGCAATTGTTTTTGTTTTTTCTATGCCGATCGAAGATCAAAAAACCAAAAGAAAAAACAACAATATGAATGTAATCAAATGGAGAAATACAGCGAAATTGAATTCAACTTTGACGTACAATATTTGGACGAAAACAAAGTGGAATTAAATGCACTTTTCAACACTTTAATGACAATGTAACCGGGTATTAAAGACCGACGGATAATTTATTTTTTTTTTCCGTAGAGATTTAATGTACAACCGATATAAAATACGAGTTGTAAAGCGACCGTAGGCGAGTGTTTATTTCTGTTTTATTTATATTTACACCGAAGGATATGCTCACTTTTTAATTATCACTGAAAGTACATACCTTGGTTGTTGATAATAAAAATATTTGTGTAATAAATTGAAAATGCCTCGTAGAGGATGGTGATCGTCGATCGTTTGTTGTTGTTGTTGTTGATTGGCGTAGCCTTTGCCTTCGAGGAAGAAATAAAAAGAGCGAATTAATTCTTTCCAATTAATATCCGGCTCGAAGGACCAATGAATGCGTGGCATAAAAGTAGAAAAGAAATAAAAAGGCACTGGTTTAGAAGTTGAACCAAAATATTTGGGCTTTATTTAATCAATTATTGTTCGTCAAACAATATTTACCTTCGTAGAAGCGAGAGAGTCTCAAAAGTGAATGTCAAAAAGCTTGGATGCCGAAAGGCGGGGGTTGATGACATTTGACGTTAGAAAATGTCCTCATTTTCGTACCGAAAGGCAGAAAAGGTATAGACAAATCCTAACGGCGGGATTACACTTGAAAATGATTATATGATTTAACAAAAGCTAAGAAAACGGCATTTGAACTTAAACAGTTACCATGTGAATTTCACGGAAATGAGATGAAGATCTTGAGATCTCCGGATTGGGCAGTAAGAGATTGCAGGTTGTTAGGTTATAAGTCCTCTTGATTAGGGCACCAAAACCTAATTGCTTTATCAAGTTTAGGTGCATTTTTTTAAAGAAAAAAATGTAAGTAACCAATTTTCCCAGCCCCCTCCATAATGTTGGTACCTTAAAAACTAAAAGTTAGTCCATCTAAAGCTAGTAGTAGTGGTAGAACATTTTTTAAATTGTTGTTTTAAATACAGGTTGTGTAGTCCACTATGTTTGGTTGGAGTAGAATATTGATTATCCTTACTATATTACAATTAACCAGATTCCTACTGTCCCTACCTACTATGCATAGCCTACGAAAAGCGGCACCATAAATATTAAGTAACAACACCAAATTTTATTATTTTTTTGTAATTAATTTTATTTTTTAGGGACTATTTGCGTTATGAAAGTAAACCCCAACATCCGGGTCTATATCCACATTCAGGAATCTGCCAATGGTTGCATTTATAGACACTTTTGTTGTAGCTCGCATGAGATTTGGTTTTTGCGTGGCCGGGCGACCTTCATCGGGGGTTTAAGACTTTCATCTATGGACAGAGTTTCAAGTGGACCAACGCAATTTTCAAGAGATTCGTGATGAGCAACACTTATTTATTTTTTTCTAAAACTTCATACTTTTTCCTTTGATTAGGGTTCATTTTCATACGGGCTTTTAAATCAAAAGAGAAAATGGCTTATTTTGGCTTCATTACATTTTTTTGGGCCTCATATTCATTATGAAGCGTAGCCCCACATTGCTGGCCCTGTTTCATTAGGGTTTTGGGGCTCATTTTCGTGGGACCCATATTTATAGCGCCACTTTTCATAGGCTGTGTATAGTATAGATAAGGACAGTAGGAGTACAGCCAGGAAAAGTACTTGGGCCAGTTGAAATTGAAACAAAAATTCAAAGATTTCTTAAAAATGGAATACTTGGATGTAGACTTTGCTATTTGGGCAATCGCTGGACAAGTGAAGTTCCATCACTCAAAACAAAAAAAAACTCATCTTCAAGGCCAACTAGATTTTGTGTTTCCGGTCGTGTTTGGCAATTGAGTCTATATGATAATGGAAAATGATTTATCAGTCGCTCGATTTTCTGGAAACCGTGTGTCCAAAAGTATTCTATCGACCACATTCCTACTGTCCCTACCTACTATAAACAGCTTAGGAAATGTACTTGGGTCAGTAGAGTTAAACAGGGAGTTCCCCAGGGTGGGGTGATATCTCCGGCACTGTTTAACCTCTACCTGTCCTCGATTCCACGCCCACCTGACGGCGTCGAGGTTGTATCATATCTGGGCCCAATGTTGATGACATCTGCGATCGATTAAATGTCTACTTAGCTAATCTTACCAGTTATTTCACTGCGAGAAACTTGAGGATATCCCCCAACAAATCCTCAGCCACACTATTCACTACATGGACGGCAGAAGTGCGCAGGCAGTTGAATATTAGTGTCGATGACGAAATAATTCCGACCACGAATTACCCCAAGATTCTTGGGGTCACATTCGACAGCCTTTTCAGGTCGTCTGCCCATGCCACTGCAATTTGTAATAAGCTCCGTGGTAGAAACAAGGTCCTCAAGTCACTTGCCGGCAGTACTTGGGGTGCGGACAAAGAAACCTTGTTAACTACCTATAAGGCAATTGGCCGGTCAGTGGTAAACTATGCAGCGCCAATGTGGACACCGCAGACTAGTGATACGCAGTGGAATAACATTCAAACCTGTCAGAACGCTGCCCTTAGAACTGCCACTGGGTGTCTCCGCAGCACACCTCTGGATCACCTTTATGTGGAGTCAAATCCATCGAAATAGAAAAAAATTGGCTTAAGAAAGAAGATATGCTCAAAAGCACAAAAACGTTCAACGGGACAATAATGGGGTAGGCCTATTAATTAGAAATTGTCAGCAATTTCGACCCGGCAAAAAAATTTGAAAGTCTTCTAAAGGCATAACTTTAAAAGCGCTTCCAAAAATGTTCTCCCAATGATGTTTTTATTTTAACTGCACAGGAAGTTAATATGAGTTAATTTTTTATAACTCGCTTTTTTCATACTTTAATGGGAAATTTATTTTAATTTATTTATTTTTGTTTCAAATAGGTTAAAAAAGAGATTTAGAGTTAATGAAATGATACAAGTTATTTAAATTTTGCCGGAATAAATGTTAAATCCATTCTAGAAAACATGCGAGTTTTTGAAAAGTTTTGATGTGAAACGTTCCAGACAAGTGTTAGAATGCATTAAAAATCATAAAAAAATTTAAAATTTATTTATTTGTCAAAATAAAACATATTTTCTTAATTCATATCCAAAATACCGAATTCGCATCACACCTTAAGAAGTGATGCAAATTCAGTGGCGACGCTGTTTTTGCTGGGGAGTTAAATGATTCAAATAAGTCTTATTTGTTTGTATACTTACATGCCATTCATAGTTTGTAGTTGATTTATTACGCTTTGGATTGTACATTGCCCTCATGTCTCCAATAGCTGAGAGTTTTAGGATTTTATGCATTTTTTTCAACGTAGTCAAAGCCGGTAGACAACATTTACTTGAATTCAAGCCTTTTGCAGAATTGTTGAATTTTGATTCTAGTTTTTGCATTCCAAATAATATGGGACATTGAACGAATATACTTTAGAAGCCAAATATATAATTTCAATGTTACTTCCAAACCTCACCTTTCACTTTTTAAATTATTTTTGTAATTGAAGATGTTTTTTTTCGTTTGAGTAAAATTATTATTTGTAACAGAGTTTTTTGTTTTTACTAACCTTCTTTACAAGTGTTTGTTTATGTACTATAATATTTTTTTAACATATAATCAAGAATTTGTTTTTATCACAAGAAGACGTTGAATTCACAGAGAACAGAAACAAGAAACAATGGATGTTTTCTCCAGGGGCTACAAACACTGCCCCATGACACGTCTTTAAAACCAAAGCAGCCGCTGGTTAGTAGTTGGGTTGGGTGTAAAATATAAGGGCAAACTTATTCAACTTTGGCCTTGGGATCATCCATGAAATTCATTGGTTTGGATGGAATATCACTGTTGGGTGTGGTGGCGGTGGCGGCATTTGCAGAAGGTATTGCTATATCATCATTAACACAAGCATCACACACTCGAACATCTTCCATCCATCCACGTTCAGGTACTGGCCTTCGAGTTTTTGAACATTCCGAACAAACACCTTGGCCACATCGCCTACAATGGTGACGCTTACAATCGCCACCTTTAAATGGTCTTTGTGGACTTTTAGCAGCATCAAGTAATTTTGCAGCATATGCTAATTCCTCGGCTGTACCAAATTGCATTTCGCATAGATGACATTGTAAAGCTTTCGAATCGGGTACCCAATAATCAGGTCTGGCAGAATCTTTGATTATGTCTATAAGGGACCAAACAATTATTGAGGAAATTTGCTAACAATTTTGAAAAAAAAAACCTACCCTTGGTACACTCCAAAGCCACTGAGGCCACATTGCTGATTGTATTATAAATTGTTTCTCCACATTTTCTAACCGTAACATCTGTTTCTTCGGGGCCATTCATATTATTAGGTCCTGTGTATGTATGATTTTGAGAGTTAGTAGAGTTATCAATAATTTGATCTTCATGGCCTAAACATACATATTGGTTATTAGGCTTTCAAATAACGCTAAACAATAATGGAAAAACATACCTGGTATTGCATCTGGTTGCTTCAAAAGCTTTTGATGACAATCACTGCAAACTCGTACATGCTCGAACCATTTACGTCCTGGTACAGGCATTCTATGTTTCGAACAAAAATCACAGAAACCTTCACCACAACCACGACAATGATGTTTTCTTAGGCCAGTCTTTTCGAAATTTTTCTTACAAGAAAAACAATTCTAAAATAAGAAAATAATTACAATTTATTTTTAATTTGCTTTTAGGGAGGGACTTGAAAAAAAAACATACTATGATCTCATGATTGGGTTTCCAGTATTTAGGAGCAACTTTATCGGCACACCATTCTTTAAGCACTCCCGTTGGCTGCGAAGAGAAACTGGTGAAAGCTTCACAAACATAGCCCACCCGATCCAAAACCATTTGACCCGAATGGGTGGGACCCTTTGTTAAAATATTGCCATCTTTCCAAACATGTACAGCTTGTGTCTGAATTGCATCACAATCCTGGGCTGTGCCCCAATATTTAAAGGCCTTGGCAATTTCTCCACAATGGGGACAATTTATAACACTATGGGTCCATCCATCGGTGCGTGTGACTATAACTTCACGGCCATTCTTGTAACACGATTTGCATAGTTCTACTTTATTATCATACTGGTGTTGAAGTAGGCAGGGATTTGAATTCACATGATCCTGGCCCTCATGACCCATAGAATGTTGACAACGCCGATTGCACGAAACACATAATATGGGACAAGTAAAATACTGCTCGGGGAAGGGATTTATAGATTTCTCCACAATTTCACAGGAGAATTTCTTATTTAAAGCTCGCATAGCTTTGTAAATAACACTCGGCTGTCTGGGTGAACGAACTGTGGTATTATCCAAATCTACACGTAATGCTGCAATCAGTTTATTATAATCGGTTGTACCATTTGTTGCCGTTTGTATGCCAACATAACGTAATGAACTAAAAGCATCTATATCATAATTTAAGCGTGAAAAATTATCTCTCAATTTATCTCCAGCACTTTCTTCAACAGCTAAAAAAAAAAAACGAAGAAAAATCACAATTTTTGAATAACAAAATGGTCGACAAACAAAATTTTTCACAAAACTCACAATTCTCCAAGGGCTTGGTATGTCGGGTTTCATGAAATATTATTACAGCTGGCCCTAAATTGGCTGACCCGTGAATTGACTGTAAAGCTTGTGTGAAATGTAAACAAAATGCCTTTGAGGCAGTGCCTAGAAAATCATACATATCACTATGTAATCTTTCCGAACGTGTGCGATAGATCACAATATCCGATATGGCTAGAATCTGAAATTTGTATTACTTTTATAGTACAAATACTCTATGACATATATAAATTGATTGTATTTTACCTTAAGTAACATGCGCATGCGTCGATTACTTTTCGGTGAGGTGGAGAGAAGACCCTCAGTGTCCAAACACAAAACTCCCACTTCATTTTGCATAGCTGCATATACTCCTAGGGTACATGAATTTTGCTCTGGTGATGTTTTAAATACCTCTTCACCTTTGAAGAAGGTATGATTCATGGTATGTGATTTGCCATCTCCGGTATTACCGAAAATCGAGACCACTTTAATTTTGGCAGTATCTGAACATTTAAGCTTTTTACAAAACAATTCCGGTGTATTTATATGCAGATGCTCATTGCCGTCCATGAGAAGAAATGAGCGATCTGTTGAGTGATCCAAAACTGCATAATCGGTGGAAGTGAATGGAATGGATTTGAAATCGGCATCAGAGACAACATCGGGTCGCAGAGCTTCCTCCTAAAATTAAATTAACACAAGGAAAGATTAATAAACAATTTCCAAAAAAAACGGATCTGCACAAAAACTTATAATCGGCGATATGATGTTCACCATTTAAAGTATCAATGGTTGATATAAGAAATAAACAAAATTTAGAAAAAGATCATAGATTTTATGGATTTTTTATGGACAGTAAGCATTCGTTTACTGCTGAAATATTTAATGGTAGCTTTTGAACGCGACAAATTAATAGCAAAACATTTTGGTACCATATTCTACATTAGCTCTGATTGTCCGTCCGTCTATAAGCTTTTTGCAAAATACAAGTGGCAAAATACAGTGGCAATTATTGATAATTATACATAAAATTTGAAATAAACGATTTTTAAATATTTTTTTAGAATTGGGCAAAACGATTTCTTGTATATCATTCATGTACATATAACAAATGTGCCATACACTCTCAATTGTTTAATGTCGATTTTTTTTAACAAACAAATCTGATGTCTTCCAATTTTGTAAATGTCTATGTCTAATTTAGATTAGAATCTTGCAAATACTATATTTTTCCCCTGCGTAATTCATAGGACTCTTAAGCAATTGTAAAAATGAATGGGATTTATTGCTTACGTTTAAAATAAAAACGAGCGATAATTCCAAAATCTGAATAATCTGTGATGTGACGTGGGAATCTATTGAATAATATTGACTAAAGCTAAAGTCATTGTCTATTGTGGACGTAATTAGTAATAAAAAAATAGCTGTGTCTAAAATTTTCAATATATATATTTTCTGAAGGTACTGGGTTTCTTCCCTTTAGTGGTCTGATCAGCATTAGATCGTCATTTCGGTTCAAAATCAATGAATCATATTTTAGAAATAAAATTTTGTAAACATTTTATTTCTATAGAAAATTTTGACAAAATTTTCTACAGCAATAAAATGTTGACAAAATTTTCCATAGAAATATAATGTTTCATTTCATTTATTTCACACAGTAATATAATAAGCCCAACGGGCCAATAAACTATATTACAAACAAGTTATCAATGTTGACAAAATTTTCTATAGAAATAAAATTTTGAGAAAATTTTCTATAGAAATAAAATTTTGAGAAAATTTTCTATAGACATAAAATTTTGAGAAAATTTTCTATAGAAATAAAATTTTGAGAAACTTTTCTATAGAAACAAAATTTTGACAAAATTTTCTATAGAAACAAAATTTTGACAACATTTTCTATAGAAATAAAATTTTGAAAAAATCTTCTATAAAAATAAAATTTTGAGAAAATTTTCTATAGAAATAAAATTTTGAGAAAATTTTCTATAGAAATAAAATTTTGACAAAATTTTCTATGGAAATAATATTTTGACAAAATATTCTATAGAAATAACATTTTTACAAAATTTTATATAGAAATAAAATTTTGACAAAATTTTCTATAGAAATAAAATTTTGACAAAATTTTCTATAGAAATAAAATTTGGACAAAATTTTCTATAGAAATAAAATTTTGACAAAATTTTCTATAGAAATAAAATTTTGACAAAATTTTCTATAGAAATAAAATTTTGACAAAATTTTCTATAGAAATAAAATGTTGGGAAAATTTTCTATAGAAACAAAATTTTGACAAAATTTTCTAGAGAAATAAAATTTTGAGAACATTTTCTATAGAAATAAAATTTCGTTTTGTTTGTCATTGTTGGTTCCTCTTCAATCATTATTATTGTTTCTGATCTCAGCTTAAAACCATGCATTGACTACAAGTGTAGCTTAACCAACAGAGGAAAAGTATGCTTGTCAAATTTATTTGGGCAAAGCCCTATAGACTGAAAGATGGTTGGATGTACAGCTGTTTCGGAATTACCACATTTCTCATCAGAATCCTCTACTTGCAGCAAAACTATCAACCAATTATCAGAATAAATTCGGATAATTCACTCAAAGTTGTTTAGGCGGTATCAAACCTTTTTTCGGAAGGTTCAAGTGTAGTTCACTTTGGGTTGGTTTTAAGCTGAAATCAAAAAACAACAATGCTTAAAAAGCAAAACCAATAATAACAAAACAAAACGAATAGAAATAAAATTTTGAGAAAATTTTCAAAAGAAATAAAATTTTGACAAAACTTTCTATAGAAATAAAATTTTGACAAAATTTTCTATAGAAATAAAATTTTGACAAAATTTTCTATAGACATAAAATTTTGAGAAAATTTTCTATAGAAATAAAATTTTGAGAAACTTTTCTATAGAAACAAAATTTTGACAAAATTTTCTATAGAAATAAAATTTTGAGAAAATTTTCAAAAGAAATAAAATTTTGACAAAATTTTCTATAGAAATAAAATTTTGACAAAATTTTCTATAGAAATAAAATTTTGACAAAATTTTCTATAGAAATAAAATTTTGACAAAATTTTCTATAGAAATAAAATTTTGACAAAATTTTCTATAGAAATAAAATTTTGACAAAATTTTCTATAGAAATAAAATTTTGACAAAATTTTCTATAGAAATAAAATTTTGACAAAATTTTCTATAGAAATAAAATGTTGACAAAATTTTCTATAGAAATAAAATTTTGACAAAATTTTCTATAGAAATAAAATTTTGGCAAAATTTTCTATAGAAATAAAATTTTGACAAAATTTTCTATAGAAATAAAATTTTGACAAAATTTTCTATAGAAATAAAATTTTGACAAAATTTTCTATAGAAATAAAATTTTGACAAAATTTTCTAGAGAAATAAAATGTTGACAAAATTTTCTAGAGAAATACAATTTTCAAGAAAATTTCTATGGAAATAAAATTTTGACAACATTTTCTATAGAAATAAAATTTTGACAAAATTTTCTATAGAAATAAAATTTTGACAAAATTTTCTATAGAAAAAAACTTTTGACAAAATTTTCTATAGAAATAAAATTTTGACAAAATTTTCTATAGAAATAAAATTTTGACAACATTTTCTATAGAAATAAAATTTTGACAAAATTTTCTATAGAAAAAAATAAAAAATAAAAATAAATAAAATGAAATGAAATGAATGAAATAAAATTTTGACAAAATTTTCTATAGAAATACAATTTTCTATAGAAATTAAATTTTTGACAAAATTTTCTATAGAAATAGAATTTTGACAAAATTTTCTATAGAAATAAAATTTTGAGAAAATTGTCTTTGGAAATGATTTGATATTGAACCGATTGTCTTTTTTACTTGTTAAGCTGTTCTGTTCAATATCTGTCTGTCGTTCTTTTGTAATTGATCTACATTGCTCATGTATAACACACATTGCAAGCTCATCGTTTTTAGTGTGCAGTGGAGGATATTGGTCAATTTGTTTATAAATCCAATATGACTAAATCGTAGCTTTTTTCTTTTATGTAAACTCCATACGAAACGATCTTCTACATTCTAATTTGTGACCGATCTCCAGAAGAATCTAACGATGTCCATCTTTCTGTCCTGTGACATATATTGATATGGTTCCCACTAAAACCAATTTTCTAATTTGATTGTTTTGGGGCCCATTTTATACGATTTTAAGGAAATTTATATCTCGGTATTATTTCATATACCCTTGCATATAAAAATCATCTCCCGATTTCACTTCTTAATAAGTTAGATTAAGATTTTTATTAAATTTGTAATATGACGGTCTTTTTCAGAGGTTTGGTCACCTAGGTTAGGTTAGGTTAGGTGGCAGCCCGATGTATCAGGCTCACTTAGACTATTCAGTCCATTGTGATACCACATTGGTGAACTTCTCTCTTATCACTGAGTGCTGCCCGATTCCATGTTAAGCTCAGTGACAAGGGACCTCCTTTTTATAGCCGAGTCCGGACGGCGTTCCATATTGCAGTGAAACCACTTAGAGAAGGTTTGAAACCCTCAGAAATGTCACCAGCATTACTGAGGTGGGATAATCCACCGCTGAAAAACTTTATGGTGTTCGGTCGAAGCAGGAATCGAAACCACGACCTTGTGTATGCAAGGCGGGCATGCTAACCATTGCACCACGGTGGCTCCCTATATAGACCTATTTTATGATTTTATATAGACCTATTTTATTTTGTTATATGCCTCTTGGCGCTGGAGAGGATATTTGCCAGCTAATTCATTAGGACCCTCTTTTTTTATTAATTTTTTATATGGCCCACATAATTCTGCACCGTCTAGCAATATGATGGGCCTAAGACGCCCAACAAATTCATGACTAGCCAATATTGTCAATTAAATTTAATATCGTTTTCGGTCAACAAACTGAAATTATACAAATTTTCAATTTAATTTATCCGATCATACGAGCTTCGGGCCGGGTGAGATTAGCATCTATCATACTTGTTAATTATTTATTTACTTGTTTGGGGTTGCTGTTATTAACTCGGCCATTGTACCATTTACACACCTAGTTACAGTCTATAAGTAAATCACCCATTCAATTCAATGCTTTACTTTATCCCTTTGTATTCTTATCGCAAATAATGGATATCATAAAAAAACCATATTTTTAATTGTAAAAATATTAAAAAAAAATTGCATTGCACTAAACCCTTTAGAATTCGGTAGGAGATCTAGAGACGTCATTAGCAGTTTATGGGTTTGTTTTGTGTTCACACTACACTTCCAGGTTTATATGTAGTTGATGAAAGAGCGACAATATCATGGCACTGATATATGCATATTTTCTCTCACCTCAGATATGGGCTGCATAAACGCCATCTGGTTGATTTTTGTACTAAATGCGGTCTCCCGTTTTGGATATTATAAACGAACCCGCTCATATGAGGCAAATGTAATGGACAGGTTTTAAAATTTTTATTATTTTTGATATATTTTTTAAAATGATATTTCACAATATTTCTTGGTGCTTTTTCTGTGCAGTTATTTTTTTCAATTTCTTCTTTGTTTATAAAAATGCGCAGCGAACTTCTCAATGACTTGAAGCAAAGACTACTGTGAACGTTGTGTTAAAAACATTCATAATTCCGCCGCTCACCGAGTATTTTCTGTGGTTAGTGTTATTTTTGATTGGATGGTGGAATTGCTTGTTTGTCGTCATTGCTTCTTCGTTGGCTATCATCTGTTTTGTTATTATAATCAATTTCTAAAAAGAGTACAATAACAAAACATATGAAGATGAGTCAAAACAAAAAAATAAATAAAATTAAAATCGTATGCCGATAACAGCAAACAAAGAAAGTTTTACATGGAACGGCTGGGGGGGTATAAGGTTACATTCTTTACCCTTTCCCTGAGCTAAAACTGTCACAAGCGGAAGGTAATAGATTTTGGGCTATTAAGGAGAAGGACTTTTAAAGTCATTAAAATTCCTAGGAATTAAAGAGAATAAACTTTCTATTACAGAAAGTATTCTAGAGTATTACGAATATGTGGACAAACTAACAGTTTAACCCACAATACGCCATAGTATTTTTTTTTTGAAAATCACTTCGAATATATATAATATATGGTAATATTTGCACATACGACGCCGTTTTTATTCTACTTCCGTCGTTGTAACGTCACAATTTTCTATAGAATGGACTAGCACCTTTGTTTAAAATGAATGCACAGCCTTTTAATGTGGAGAGATAAAAACAAATTGCCTAGGCTCTCGGTATTACAGATTGTCGTATAAGAGGTCAATAAACTATTTATTATTTGTTGTAACAGGTTTTCTTTTTGCAATTGTTTTTATCAGAGATGCAAGCTAGAATATATCAAAAAAAAAAGTTTTCGAAATGAAATCTTAGATCAATCATTCGCACAAAAGAAAAATTATCGGACCAAAAAGAAAATATTGTCGTACCGGAAAAGCCACCATTAGATAAATATAAGGTTCGAATAGTAAACTGAATTTTGTGTAAGCTCCACCATGGATTTTATTAAAAAATTCTACACGAGTCGAATTTGGAAGATGGTAAATATGCAGAATCGGTAAAATTTGGTGTAGAGCCACAGAAATTCCGGCATCAGCAATGAATTTTTATTTTGGATCAACATTTTTCCAAAATTGGACCAAAATTCGTACCAGCGGACCATTTTTCCAAATTAAATTAATATCATTTAAAAGTTTGGAAATTTGGAAATTTCTTTCCAGGATGAGTGGCCCATAACACAAAGTGGCCAATATCTCGGCTCCCCAGCGATTCTGGAACACATGAGTTATGTGCTTGAGTAGATCTCGGTTTCTACTTTCATTTCACGTTGGTATGGTCAGCCCACATATTTCCATTTGGAAGAAATTTGGAAATTTCTTTCCAGGATGAGTGGCCCATAACACAAAATGGCCAATATCTCGGCTCCCCAGCGGGTCTGGAACACATGAGTTATGTGCTTGAGTAGATCTCGGTTTCTACTTCCATTCCACGTTGGTTTGGTGAGCCCACATATTTCCATTTGGAAGAAATTTGGAAATTTCTTTCCAGGATGAGTGGCCAATATCTCGGCTCCCCAGCGGGTCTGGAACACATGAGTTATGTGCTTGAGTAGATCTCGGTTTCTACTTTCATTCCACGTTGGTTTGGTGAGCCCACATATTTCCATTTGGAAGAAATTTTGAAATTTCTTTCCAGGATAAGTGGCCCATAACACAAAGTTGCCAATATCTCGGTTCCCCTGCGAGTCCGGAACACAAGGCTTGTGTTGTTTGGTAGATCCCGATTTCTACTTCCATTCTCAGTTGGTTTTGTCAACCCACACTTGTTTGTTTGCAGTCTGTGACCCACTGTAGAAAAGTGGCCATATCTCCACACCACTGATTGTTATGGAGTATTGGTACGCCTTTTTGGATGGAGTTCGACCTATATTATACAATCTGATATATTATTTTAACTAATTTGCGCGTTTTGTGCATTTTGTTACAATTATTTTTTGACCATAAATCCATTATAATGTAACTTTAGTTCCAACTTTGACATATAGGGGGCGCTTATTTTGTAGTTTTATAACGAGATCCATTATAATTTATTTTCACACACTTTGTTAGAGACCATATACCAACATCATGTACCAAATTTCAGCCGGATCGGATGAAATTTTCTTCTCTTTGAGGCTCGGCAAGCCAAATCTGGGGATCGGTTTATATGGGGGCTATATATAATTATGGACCGATGTGAACCAATTTTTGCACGGTTGTTAGAGACCATATACCAACACCATGTACCAAATTTCAGCCGGATCGGATGAAATTTGCTTCTCTTTTAGGCTCCGCAAGCCAAATCTGGGGATCGGTTTATATGGGTGCTATAATTATGGACCGATGTCGACCAATTTTTGCATGGTTGTTAGAGACCATATACCAACATCATATATAAATTTCAGCCGGATCGGATGAAATATGCTTCTGTTAGAGGCCCCACAAGCCAAATCTGAGGGTCCCTTTATATGGGGGCTACGTAAAAGTTGACCGATATGGCCCATTTTCAATACCATCCGACCTACATCGATAACAACTACTTGTGCCAAGTTTCAAGTCGATAGCTTGTTTTGTTCGGAAGTTAGCGTGATTTCAACAGACGGACGGACGGACATGATTAGATCGACTCAGAATTTCACCACGACCCAGAATATATATACTTTATGGGGTCTTAGAGCAATATTTCGATGTGTTACAAACGGAATGACAAAGTTAATATATCCCCATCCTATGATGGAGGGTTTAAAATACAGAGGTATCCGTACATAGCCCCCAGGCATTTTTAAACAAGGTTCTCCAATGGACAAATCTGTTCATATTGACTTTGCGAAAATTGCCTCATGATACAAACCCCCTAAATATAGGCAATGAAGAAGTGCCTTTTTCAAACTCAGCAAAATATCTTGGTTTTACACTGGATTCTAAATTAAATTGGAAAATTCATATTGATAAAAAGTGCGAAGAACTAAATATTAAATACCGCAAACTAAGCTGGTTAATCGGAAAAAAATTCAGTCCTGTCCACAGATAATAAACTCTTATGCCCATATTCATAATAATTTACTCACAGTTTATCGAAGGAATTTGTATGGCAATAGTAGGTTTAAAGTTTACGTTAACTATTATGAATTTGGGGATTAATATATAAGCAAGCATTAAAACCAATGTGGTTATAAGATTATTAATATCTTGTTGTATGTGAAACTTGAAAATTCAATAAAATTCAATTCAATTCAATTGTGGTTATATGGCATACAATTATGGGATGTGCGGCAAAAAGTTCTATCGAGAAAACACAAAGGTTTCAAAACAAAGTGATAAGAAGTACAGTAAACGCTCCATGGTATGTCCGAAATAGTGACCTCCACCAAGACTTAAAAATGACTACGATCAAAGAGGAAATCTCTAGAAATGCAGAAAAACATTTTATCCGCCTACAGAACCATACAAATCGTGAAGCCTGTAATTTTGCTTCAAAATTCCAATCAACCTGGAAGATTACGCCGTTTCAAACCACATGATTTACTAACTCGCTCGCGAACGCCGTTCGGACTCGGCTATAAAAAGGAGGTCCCTTATCATTGAGCTTAACATGGAATCGGGCAGCACTCAGTGATAAGAGAGAAGTTCACCAATGTGGTATCACAATGGACTGAATAGTCTAAGTGAGCCTGATACACCGGGCTGCCACCTAACCTAACCTAATAAATAAACTACTGGTTAGTCACTTCTTCATAATAGAGACTAGTTGTAGTATAAGTTAAGTATCATATATGTATTCGCTTAAATAAATAAAAAAAAATTTCAAGTTAAAAATTTTCCAAAATTTTTCTTCGATAGAAAATTTTTTGTCAAAATTTTATTTCTATAGAAAATTCTGTCAAAATGTATTTCTATAGAATATTTTGTTAAAATTTTATTTCTGTAGAAAATTTTGTCAAAATTTAATTTCTATAGAAAATTTTGTTAAAATTTTATTTCTGTAGAAAATTTTGTCAAAGTTTTATTTCTATAGAAAATGTCGTCGAAAGTTTATTTCTATAGAAAATTTTAACACAATTTTATATCTGTAGAAAATTTTGTCAAAATCTCATTTCTTTAGGGAATTTTATCTATATTTTATTTCTATAGAAAATTTGCCAAATTTTTATTTCTTTAGGGAATTTTGTATTGGAATTTTAGTTATTGCAAAATTTTATTTCTATTTAAATTTTGTAAAAAATTGTCTTCCTGTACAAAATGTTTGCATAATTTTGTATCTATATAAACTTTTATTATTTCTGTACAAAATATTGGCAAAATTTTATTTCTATAGAAATTATTGTTAAAATTTTATTTCTAATGACAACATTTTTGTCATTTTTCTACAGAAATTTTGTCAAAATTTCAATAGAAAATTTTGAAAAAAATGCCGATTTGACGAAAATGGACCAAAATCAACCAAATTCCATTTGGTCCGACCATCGGACCAAATTTAAAAATTAATAATTTTTTGGACCAATTTTGGTCCGATTGGAACCTTGGCCGGCATGTATAGAATACATTTATTCTCCGAAAAACCACCAATAATAGAATTTTCTTTTAGAATTAAAAAAAAAATAGCAAAGAAACAAAGATTCGCAATAAAAAAGGGCAAATTATTGTTTTTTCCCGTGAACAAAGCAACAAAAATTATCTCTCAAAAGGGAGCCACCGTGGTGCAATGGTTAGCATGCCCGCCTTGCATACACAAGGTCGTGGGTTCGATTCCTGCTTCGACCGAACACCAAAAAGTTTTTCAGCGGTGGATTATCCCACCTCAGTAATGCTGGTGACATTTCTGAGGGTTTCAAAGCTTCTCTAAGTGGTTTCACTGCAATGTGGAACGCCGTTCGGACTTCTCTAAGTGGTTTCACTGCAATGTGGAACGCCGTTCGGACTCGGCTATAAAAAGGAGGTCCCTTGTCATTGAGCTTAACATGGAATCGGGCAGCACTCAGTGATAAGAGAGAAGTTAACCAATGTGGTATCACAATGGACTGAATAGTCTAAGTGAGCCTGATACATCAGGCTGCCACCTAACCTAACCTAACCTAACTCTCAAAAGGTGGGTACTATATTCGGGTTTTCCACCAAAACTCAAAAGTGCAAAAATGTATATGACGACAAGTATATTTGTATCAAATTTTGTCAAAACTTGGATGGAAATGTTTAAAAGCATGCAATGCGTGAGATTTCGTCTTTTAGGATGACTATTCTCAAAAAAGGCGTTAGAATGCATTAAAAATCATAAAAAATTTAGAATTGATTTATTTGTCAAAATATCACATATCTTCTTAATTCACATCCAAAACACTGAATTCGCATCATACCTTAAGAAGTGATGCAAACTCAGTGCAACGGCTACTGAAATGGTGGACATCCGTCCTATGACTAGCCCATGTTAAATTTATCGCTTCTGTGCCAATTTTGCACCACTTCCGGATCCAAAAAGAACATTTTCACTACTTTTCTGCTGTGTAGCTCATAGTTTCTCTTTTCGCAACTTTAACTCTATATCTCCAGTCATGACTGACCTTTCCACATGTTTTTGCTAGGAAATTATGTCACCCCTGGGAAGTTGGGCAGGTAGATATAAACCGAATGGTAGTTGGGTGCATGATGTCATATAAATTGACTAAAGAGGGGATCGATGTATTAGCCGTTTTCCTGACATAATTATCGGACCATGGCGGTGCAATGGTAGCATGCCCGCCTTGTATACACAGTGTCGTGGGTTCAAACCCAGTTTTGACCAAACACCAAAAAGTTTTTCAGCGATGTTGGTGACATTTCTGAGTGTTTCAAAGCATCTCTAAGTGGTTTCACTGCAATGTGGAACACCGTTCGGACTCGGCTGTAAAAAGGAGGTCCCTTGTCATTGAGTTTAACATAGAATCGGGCAGCACTCAGTCATAAGAGAGAAGTTCACCACTGTGGTATCACAGTGGACTAAATAATCTAATCTATCGGGCTGCCACAATTCCTAACCTAAACTTGACATAATTAACTCCTTATCTCCAATCATGGCTGACCTTCCCACTTTCTTTTGCTAGGAAGTTAGGTCACGCCTGGGAAGTTGGGTAGGCAGATATTAATCGAACGGCTGCTGTGTTTATGATGTCCTGTAAATTCACTAATGCAGGGATCGATGTATTCGCCGTTTTGTTGACATTCATAATTAACTTCTTATCTCCAATCATTGTCATTGAGTTTAACATAGAATCGGGCAGCACTCAGTCATAAGAGAGAAGTTCACCACTGTGGTATCACAATGGACTAAATAATCTAAGTGAGCCTGATATATCGGGCTGCCACAATTCCTAACCTAAACTTGACATAATTAACTCCTTATCTCCAATCATGACTGACCTTCCCACATTCTTTTGATAGGATGTTAGGTCACGCCTGGCAAGTTGGATAGGCAGATATTAACCGAACGGCTGCTGGATTTATGATGTCCTGTAAAATCACTTTCTCGGGTATCGATTTATTCGTCGTTTCGTTAACATACATAATTAACTCCTTATCTCCAATCATGACTGACCTTCCCAAATGCTTTTGCTAGGAAGTTAGGTCACACCTGGGAAGTTGGCTACAGAGCCATATGATGGGTTTATGTTATCGCGTAAATTTCTCTAAGCAACAAGACAGCGGGTGGAAGTTCACTAAAGTGGGGAACAATATATTCACCGTTTTCTTGACACACGACCTTGATTTAGGGGTTTTTGCTGGATGCCTAGGCACACTTCGGGGGTCAATCACTTTAGAGAACTATTGGAAAAGCCCGATGCCTTTGTAACGATTTTGATATAAGAAAACCTAATCGTAATAGAATTTTATTCAAGGAAGAGGTAACATTCTCACAAATATAACTTTTGTTCTTAATTTCTTCTCTCTTTTCTTTTTTTTTTAAGAAAATTCGATTTATTAACTTCACATTTGTAAACACAGAATTCTCTTCACAGATCTACGCTTTGAATTGTATCGTCTTTATGTACTAAACGATCTTATCAGCAAACACTGGCTTTTCAATGTCTCTGCATTAAGTCGTGCCTTCCAACAGCATTCTTAACTGATAACAGAGCAAATCAAAACATGAAGCCATCACCTGAATTGTAAGAAAAAAATGGAAACTTAATGGGCGCGGTTGTGCTTATCAGGTTTCCAAAACAAATTTACTCATAGAAATGCGTGCGAAAGGGTGCCCGTGCGCTGTAGTGTGTTTGCATCTGTAATGTAAATAAATGCTACCGTCAAACCGAAAGGGTAAAACGCAATAATAAAACTATTAGTATGCGAATATTTTGCAATAACAATGAAAAAATCACGTATTCTCAGCAACATTTGGCTGGCGTATAGTTAAAAATAAATATATCAAACTGGTGGAACTGGTATGCATAGTTATGCCCTAGTGACGAATGCATGGGCAATTAATCCTGCTTACCTTGTAGAAGGTCAAATCGCAGGGCTTCATAATGGCCGATTCAGCAGATGGATTTTTATCGATTTTGATCATATTTGTACTGTTTTTTTTTTTCAACAAAAACAAAGGAACAGACAATGTTTTGTTCTAGTTTATTTTTATGGTAGTATTGCCGAACAACTTGTCGACCACCGCCTCCTTCACTAGAGGGCCACTTTGGAATTACGTTTCTTAGCGGGGGGATTTTTTTTTGTGGTCTTTACAGGTCTTGCTTTTCTTTTCTCGATCTTTCACCCACACACATAATCTCGAAAATAAACGCTTTTATTATCTCACAAAACTTAAAATTGTTTTATTCTGGTTGATATAAAGTAATTTATTCACATTATAACACAATCGATTCGGTTTTTTATTAGTTCTTCACGAGTAAATCATTTGTCATTTGATTCCTGCAAGTAATTCGTAATAGGGATCTATAAATCGAAAATCGATTAATCGATTATTCGAATATTGGCATGAAAATCTAAAAAAATCGAAATCGATTATCAACCTAAAAATAATCGCAAAATCGATTTTAGATTTTCGACTAATTTTTAATTTTGACGATCAAATATAGATTTTTGATTTTCAACTATTTTTTTAATTTTGACTTTCACAAATCGATTTTAATGTTTTATTCATTGGTTTAAATTGAATTGAAATATGCCTATATGTAAGGAATTCTATTACCAATAAGAATAAAAATTCTGATTTGATTAAATAAAATATGAAAGTGTTGGAAATGAATCCTTTGTGATTTGAATATCCTTCAATTTATACCCCCAGGCCCCAGGAATGAAACATGGCCACAAATTTGGGGCGACACTTCATTATTTTGGGGAATAATGATAAATGATTTGTACATGTTAACAATTTTATATTGAACCTTTTAAAAATATAATAAACAAATTAAAAAAATTAACACGTTTGACCAGAACACTAATTTTTGTCATTTCATACCAACTATTGTTGATAACACTCGAAAAAAGACAAATAGATTTCATAAAATTGATTATTTTGTATAGTCATTATTTCTATGAAATTCGATTATGAAAAATCGAGTATTCGAATTTTGATTGGTAAATATAATCGAAAATCGATTTTTGATTAAAAGTCAATAATCGAAAAGTCGAAAAATCGATTATTGGTTTCTACTATAGATCCCTAATTCGTAACAATGCAATTGGATGTGTAGTTGCCACATTATTCAACAATAAAAATGCCGCAAATCAGCCATTGACGTTATGTTTAGGACTTCCCCGTTTTCAGAGAATAAATATGAAAATTTCTTTGTGCACATACTAGTGTTTACTATTTGCCCTCTTAGTACAATCGTAAAACTCTTGATAAGTGATTTTGAGAAGAAATTTCCAAACAAATTCCAGATTATAGAGCATATGAGGGAAGAATTTTTGAAGTGTGACCATGTCAGTAGAGACATATAGTCAATCTGGCAGCATACCTGTTAAAGCCTCGTTAATCGTATACGATACGCACTCACTAATTACAACGCATTCATGCAGTTAAAAGGTAACGCAGAGCAAACATCTGATTGTTTAAAAGCAACAAAAATAATACCAAATATAAAGAGAGTGATACATATCACTGGTTTAAGGGCGGTACTATGTTCATTCTTGCGAAAAATTTTTATGGAAACCATTATTTCGCACATAGAAAGCGGCGTTTTTTTAGCTAGCTTGGAGCGCTATTTTACAGGGAGCGATATTGGATGAAGTTGGTGGTTGTTGCTTGTTTTTACAAAATAACATTTTATTTTTCCTTGGGCAATTGATCTGCTATTCCTTTGACCCTTTGTATAGTTTCGGAACAAAAATATGGTCCGTGTTTGATTTATAAACCCGCACAAATAGTTAATAATAAATAAATTATTTCTAAATTCACATTGCAAATGTCGCCGTGCTATAAACGTCAGTTTTTCACGAAAAAACAAAGTATCACAAATGGAAAAAATTTCGCAAATTTTTCGCATTTTTTGGTTTTGTATGGAGTTTCAACGCGAAAACCGAACAGAGTACCGGCCAGAGAATGAAGCCGACCCATTTTTGTCGGCGGCGGCTGACACTAAATATTTAAAATTATCTATTCGGCGGCGCAAAATTATCTATTATAAAATCAATTTGAAGTTTTCCGAATTGTAATAAGATTAGTTGTACAACCAATCATACAATCAAATTAACATTTCATTCAAATTTTTTGAGCTAAATTTTTGTAAAACTATTATAGCAACATGATACTAATTCATTGAAGGTGGAAAGTTCAAAATTTTGGCAAAAACTATAACAAATGTTATTAAATTTTTCTGATATAAATCAATATTTTAGATTAATTGGCGGCTAAATTTGAGTCGAGATGAGTCGACATATTCGGCGGCGGCGTCGACTGCTAAAAACGGGTCGGCGACGGCTAAAATCGGCGGCGCGACTCGGCGGCTTCATTCTCTGGTACCGGCCTTTAAAGTGCACGTTAATGATTTTCTTCATGAATAAGGTCGTTAAGATTTATCTTCTTTAAATTAAAAAAAAAAAAAAAAACAAAAAAAAAACGTGGCAGCAAAAAAAAAACGTGGCAGCAATGCTTTAACTTCTACCAGAGAGAATAAAAATATAAGAGGACGAAAAGTTCACTTCTGCGAAGAAAATAAATGTCAACCGTATAGATGTCGACCGACGTTGCTGTCGAAGCGCTGTTTTGATAAATTCTTTATATTCGTTCGCACTAGATACGAAATCTCGCTATTTAGAACCAAAATCTCTTTAGAAATCGGCTGAATAAGAAGGTTGAATCACGATAACAAAAACAACAAATTTCAATATGTTGTTTACAATTTTAAGAAGACAAAATCAGCTGATATAAGAATCGTATGGCATTGGTAAAAGTGGCAATTATTTATTCTTTCAATTGTCCTGAAAAAATAATTAAAATCCAGAGAAAAATAAAGGTTCAAATTTAATTGCGTCACCTATGAGTGATTGTAAAGTGGATAATTCATCCGAGGAACGCCGATATGAGACAAATAAGACTATAATACCCACCAAAGTTAAGAATGGAAGTCAGTCAAATGGATCTTCGCCATCTATTAACAAAAACAGTTTATGATGCAGTTTAAAAACTGATGTGCGTGGTATTTTGGGTCTGAAATATGTTATCAAGTTACTCAAGTCATCCTTGAATAATTCTCCAGCTATGAATGCGCGAGTTTGTTTGAGATGCATTTGCTATGCAGTGTCATTTGGAGAGCTGCAATCACCATAAACATATGATTTTGACATCTTAAAATTTTGTCGAAATAAAAAAATTGTAATCATATGAGTCCATGATTTAACCTTCTTGTTCAGACATGCCCACACTCATTCATCTACAAGGCAAATTGGGACAGGTTTGCAAAAAGCGCATTTTTAGTACTAAAACAACAGTTGTAAAAGGCAGTATAGGAGATTTTGAAAGAGATATTGTTCAAATCAAGCTGATATTTGCCTATTGCAAATCTACTGAGATCTAGGAGGATTTCGTGTCTAGTGCGAACGTAGCATTATAAAGGCATCATCAGTTATAATTTCAAATTGTCTGCCAAAAAATTTAATGGAATGAAAACATTTATAAAAAAAGAAATTTTGTTACTACAAAGTTCCGTAAAGCCTGCAGAGAACTGGGTGACGCCGACGCAAACTGTATGATATTTGAGAGAAGCGGCGACAAAAACTGCATGATATTAGAGAAATTTTTCTCATGACTGCCACCGATTGACGCAGATTCGCTTCACAGTTTCTTTCTCTTGTATTTTCATTCTCTCTGCTTCTATACAAAAAATAGCACCGAAAATTTTTTCAATTAAAATCTTATACCTCATACACAGTAGGCTCGAAATCGATTAAAAGTAAAATTGAAATCCCTTATTTATAAGGTAAATTACAGTTGAACTATAGTTAAAATGAATATGGAAGTGTAATGTGAATGAGGTATTTGTTGATTTTTAAAAAATATGCAACCAATAAATCGCAAAAATTAATGGTATCAAATAATATTTTAATTGGATCACAAATTTTTTAATTGACATTGCTGATTGATTTCTGTGATTGAAGAACTACCCTATAAAACATTAATTGGATCAATTAGTTTCGTGATTGAGCACAAAAAATATTTTTTTTTTCTGTGTAAAGATATCCCTCTATTGACTTTTCTGCTTTTGTCGCTTGTATATGTTGCATGGTGTAAACAGTTACCTTTATATACAACGCCTATTTCAGTGTTACCCAATTTTATTATCTTCTGTAATTTCTTAAATTCAATTTAGATAACTAGGTTTGCTAAAAATTGAATGAAATCAATCTTCTTAAATTAATTAAAGAAAAATTAATTCAAATTTTATAGTATATATATTTTTTATATGTTATATTTATTATGCAGACCTTATATATAACACAAATACTTCCCCTATACAAAGTGAACATCTGGCAACACTTTTCGGATGCTAAATAACATTACTCATTGGACATCGACAGATGACAGACTTGTACAGAGAAAATTGAATTCTAGTGAAAATTAAAAGAAATATATTTCTCTAATATATAAAACTCCTTCCAGATCTTACAGTCCGTCGTCTTGTTTTCTAAAGTGTTGCAAAAAAAATACAAACGCTATCGTTTGATTTACATATTAAGGAAGTTATATTTTTTATAGTCAAGTGTTCGCACTATTCGCAAACTCGGCCTTCGTTGATACACACAAAATCGTCTGTGGGAGTGAGTCTCCGGTTACCTTTACTGCTCTGCAGAGTGTAATTTGTTTGCGTATGGTTCAAAGGAAAGATAAAGTGTGTTGAATTATTTATAAAGTGACATTTATATTGCACGGAGGTGGCAAGTGGCCGCATTCATTTACCTGCTATTGAGGGGGTAGGTTTGCTAAATAAACAGAGGTTTGTGTGTTGATTAGATCATCCCAAACAAAAAAAAAAGACACCTCTCATCACACGTATGCCAGGTTTTCATTTCAATGAAATGGGCGATATGGTGCTGGATGCAATTGATGACATTGGAGTAGTGGATGTATATGATCTGGCTTCGGATATTGGCAAGGAATATGAAAAGATCATAGATCGCTTTGGCACTGAGGCTGCTACAGGTAATGCTTTACATATATCTTAACTTATTGGAATTTTAACTCCATATTGTGCTTATTCTAGGCCTCATGCCCAAAATTATAAACACCTTGGAATTGCTGGAAGCTTTAGCCACTAAAAACGAGCGTGAGAATGCAACAATTCAGGAGTTAAAAGAAAAGATAGCCCAATTGGAGAGTGAAAAATCGGAAAAGGCCGAATTTCGAAGAAGATTTGAGAAGGAATTGGAAATGATAGAAGAGCAATGGCGTACAGAAACAAACGATTTGGCCGAATTGGTTACTTCTCTGCAAGAGGAGAACAAACGATTAGTTAAACAAACACAAGATCTGCAATCCTCATCGGCCCATTCATCTGGTTTGGGTGCTAGTTTGACGGAAAGCATTATCAGTATTACCAATAATGAGCTACATTCGGCCTTGAGTGATACTCAAGTGTTGCAACGATTAAAGGAGCAGATATACAGGCAACGAGACGAACTGAAGGAGAAAGAAAGGGAATTGCAAAGCAAATATACTGAAATTGAACATGTGAGTTGGACAATAATAGCATTGTGATCAGATAAGATAAGATGAGAAGAGACAATTAATTGAAGTTCTGTCAGTATTGCAAAAAAAAAAGATAAACTTTTATATATTGATTATCTACATATATTTGTGGATTCTTTTCCATTTTGCCACAGTGGTTTTGTGCCTGCTGCATTACTGCGATTTAGAAGATTTTTGATAAACTGTTTCTATACCTATCGAAAGCTATATTTGGTTATCCCATCTTTTCCCTTTTGGCCAATATTTTTTGTATTGGTATATAACTCATTTTTCACATGAAGATGTCGCTGAAAATATATATTCATATAAGGATTTATTTTCTATCACATCAAAATTTATTTAATCTATTTAAGCCCACTTGGACCATAACAGTCACAGCTGGCAGAAATCTACCAAAAATGGTAGATATTTTACTGTGTGTTAGAATCTTATTGTTTTAGTAGATTTTGCAAAATATTCTTCCCCAGGGGTACTTCATAAATTTTCTATAGAAAAAAATGTCGACAAAAATTTTCTATAGAAATAAAATGTCGACAAAATTTTCTATAGACATAAAATTTAGCAAAATTTTCTTAAAAAAAAAAAAAAAAAAAAACAAACAAAAAATTGAGAAATCTTTTTATAGAAATAAAATTTTGACAAAATTTCCTATGGAAATAAAATTTTGACAAAATTGTCTATAGAAATAAAATTTTGACAAAATTTTCTATAGAAATAAAATGTTGACATAATTTTCTATAGAAATAAAATTGTGACAAAATTTTCTATAGCAATAAAATTTTGACAAAATTTTCTATAGAAATAAAATTGTGACAAAATTTTCTATAGAAATAAAATTTTGACAAAATTTCCTATGGAAACAAAATTTTGACAAAATTTTCTATGGAAATAAAATTTTGACAAAATTTTCTATAGAAATAAAATTTTGAAAAAAAATTCTATAGAAATAAAATTTTGACAAAATTTTCTATAGAAATAAAATTTTGACAAAATTTTCTATAGAAATAAAATTTTGACAAAATTTTCTATAGAAATAAAATTTTGACAAAATCTTCTATAGAAATAAAATTTTGAGAAATTTTTCTATAGAACTAAAATTTTGAGAAAACTTTTTATAGAAATACAATTTTGACAAAATTTTCTATAGAAATAAAATTTTGAAAATTTTTTTATAAAATTAAAAAAAAAAATAAAAAATTAAATAAAATTTTGACAAAATTTCCTATAGAAATAAAATTTTGACAAATTTTTCAATGGAAATAAAATTTTGATAAAATTTTCTATAGAAATAAAATTTTGACAAAATTTTCTTTAGAAATAAAATTTTGACAAACTTTTCTATGGAAATAAAATTTGGCAAAATTTTCTATAGAAATAAAATTTTGACAAAATTTTCTATAGAAATAAAATTTTCTTTAAAAATAAAATATTGACAAATAAAATTTTGAATTTTTTTTTTATAAAATTAAAAAAAAAAAATTAAAAAATTAAATAAAATTTTGACAAAATTTTCTATAGAAATAAAATTTTGACAAAATTTTCTATAGAAATAAAATTTTGACAAAATTTGTATGGAAATAAAATTTTGACAAAATTTTCTATAGAAATAAAATTTTGACAAAATTTTCTTAGGAATAAAATTTTGAAAAAATTTTCTATAGAAATAAAATTTTGACAAAATTTTCTATAGAAATAAAATTTTTAAAAAATTTTCTATAGAAATAAAATTTTCACATAGATTTCTATAGAAATAAAATTTTGACAATTTTTTTTAAAGAAATAAAATTTTTACAAAATTTTCTATAGAAATAAAATTTTGACAAAATTTTCTATAGAAATAAAATTTTGACAAATTTTTCTATGGAAATAAAATTTTGACAAAATTTTCTATAGAAATAAAATTTTTACAAAAATTTTCTATAGAAATAAAATTGTGACAAAATTTTCTATAGAAATAAAATTTTGACAAAATTTTCTATGGAAATAAAATTTTGACAAAATTTTCTAAAGAAATATAATTTTGACAAAATTTTCTATAGAAATAAAATTTTGACAAAATTTTCTATAGAAGTAAAATTTTGAAAAAAAATTCTATAGAAATAAAATTTTGACAAAATTTTCTATAGAAATAAAATTTTGACAAAATTTTCTATAGAAATAAAATTTTGAGAAATTTTTCTATAGAACTAAAATTTTGAGAAATTTTTCTGTAGAACTAAAATTTTGAGAAAACTTTTTATAGAAATACAATTTTGACAATATTTTCTATAAAAAAATACAATTTTGAAAATTTTTTTTTATAAAATTAAAAAAAAAAAATTAATAAATTAAATAAAATTTTGACAAAATTTCCTATAGAAATAAAATTTTGACAAATTTTTCAATGGAAATAAAATTTTGATAAAATTTTCTATAGAAATAAAATTTTGACAAAATTTTCTTTAGAAATAAAATTTTGACAAAATTTTCTTTAGAAATAAAATTTTGAAAAACTTTTCTATGGAAATAAAATTTGGCAAAATTTTCTATAGAAATAAAATGTTGACAAAATTTTCTATAGAAATAAAATTTTGACAAAATTTTCTATAGAAATAAAATTTTCTTTAAAAATAAAATATTGACAAAATTTTTATAGAAATAAAATTTTGAATTTTTTTTTTATAAAATTAAAAAAAAAATTAAAAAATTAAATAAAATTTTGACAAAATTTGTATGGAAATAAAATTTTGACAAAATTTTCTTAGGAATAAAATTTTGAAAAAATTTTCTATAGAAATAAAATTTTGACAAAATTTTCTATAGAAATAAAATTTTTAAAAAATTTTCTATAGAAATAAAATTTTCACAAAGATTTCTATAGAAATAAAATTTTGACAATTTTTTTTTAAAGAAATAAAATTTTGACAAAATTTTCAATAGAAATAAAATTTTGACAATTTTTTTTAAAGAAATAAAATTTTGACAAAATTTTCAATAGAAATAAAATTTTGACAAAATTTTCTATAGAAATAAAATTTTGACAAATTTTTCTATGGAAATAAAATTTTGACAAAATTTTCTATAGAAACAAAATTTTTACAAAAATTTTCTATAGAAATAAAATTTTGACAAAATTTTCTATAGAAATAAAATTTTGAGAGTATTTTCTATAGAAATAAAATTTTGACAAATTATTACAATTTTTACGATTTGTTTGTTTGACTTTTTTGACTCTGACGAGTCCATGTTCTTCTCATACTTTTCATTTTATGCTGGAGATTAAAAGTGTGTAATTATCTTTTAAGTTTTTTTTTCGCATGCCCGCATGAAATAAAGAAATGTTTCCTTGACATTGATAATTTGTTTGTTATGGCCTCTGCTCAGTACCATTGGGTCAAACTATCTCTCTACTCAACATCATCCACAACCCTAAACATTTAGATATACATAAATTTTTACCACAACATTAACTTGATTTTTATGGCTTCATTAAGAATAAAGCAACAAGGAAATTAGTTTCTGGGCCATGTTGATAAACAATTAAATGACCATTTTCCCTTTAGTAATGTCTGCTTAATCTAATGACCACATCTGTTCTTTTGTTTTACTTCCTTCCTCCTCAAATACTTTATCCTTATCCTTTGTTTTTATTTTTTTATTTTTTAGATGACCATCCAACTGGAACGCTTTAAAGCATCTGGACGTGACACACGTCGTCGTTGCACAATGCTACAAACCCAAGTGAAAACTTTGTGTGAGGAACGAGCTGATTTTTTGGCCCAATTACAAGATCAACAACGTGATATTAATTGTTTGCGAAAACGTTTAGGATTGGCCGAAAAAGAAAATGAAGATTTGGTTATGTCACATGATGATGATCCCAATGATCCGAATCGTCCACGTTATACCACAAGAGAATTGAAAGAGCTAATAAATGAACGTGATGAATTACTTACAACTATCGAAAATTTGAATGAAGAATTGAGGGCATTAAAACCAACAGAAATAACAGCAAATGATGATTCAAGTTCAGATGAGGACGATGATGGAATTGGTGCTGATGGAGATGATGATAGTCAGAAATTATGCGATCAAACGGAAACGTAAGTACATGGCGGGAGTGGAAAAGGGGGATTCGTATTTTTGAAAACGGCATTGGGCACTGGAATGATCAAAATAGTTAGTCTTAGGGGTAAAAACGACTCCATCCATTCGTATCCCTGGTAGTCTAACGTCCATTTTTATGTAGATAGTTGGTAGAATTCTACCAAAAAATGGTAGGTTGGAAGAATTTTTGATAGATCTTGCAAAATATTCCTCCTCTAAAATTTTCTATAAAACTAAAATTTTGATAAAATTTCTATGGAAATAATATGTTGACAAAATATTTTATAGAAATAAAACTTTGACAAAATTTTCAATAGAAACAAAATTTTGCAAAAATTTTCTATAGAAATAAAATTTTGCCAAAATTTTCTATAGAAATAACATTTTGACAAAATTTTCTATAGAAATAAAATTTTGACAAAAATTTCTATAGAAATAAAATTTTGACTAAATTTTCTATAGAAATAAAATTTTAGCAAAATCCTCTATAGAAATAAAATTTTGACAACATTTTCAATAGAAATAAAATTTTGACAACATTTTCTATAGATTTTTTGTTTGGTAGTTTGTTGGTAAAAATTCAAATTTTGGTAGGTTTTATTTGGGCCGAGTGGCAACAGTGGTTTTACAGCATAGTCAGACTTTAGTTGACTTACTACTTGCTACAGCATAAAACTATACGGTCATATCTGTATTATAAAATTTCTTTATTGCCTTGATTTTTAGGCCCCCTGAACATGATGCACCGGTTCAAGGTCCTCTACCATATGAACCCGACGATGCCCCTTGGAAGAAAACTAACGAATCTGGAATTCGTAGATTGTGAGTATACTTAAATAAATTTATGATTTAAAAAATCTTTTACTATATACAAATTCATATATTTATTTTTTTTTTGTATCACTACAGCTTCCGTAAACTATTCTCTGATAACAATGATGGCATTTCCAGTGGTAATCAGCCAACATTCCAAAAACGTTCCTTAGCCACTTTATCGAAAATGGCTCTTTCAGCAACACCTGCAGCGACCAATCCAAATGTTAAGTAAGTCAAGAGTATTTTTTCTCAAAAAACAAAAACTAATGAAACGAAACAATTCTGGAGAATTTATGGATCAATTATATTAACTGTCTATATACAGTACATATATAGTAACTCTTAAAAGTATTTTATGAATTTCTTTATTATTATGGAAAGAAGGATGAAAAAAAAAGAAATCAGAATTATTTAAAATAGGATTATGGGTCTTTTTTTTACAAAGTTTATCTATATCTAAGTTTATATATTTTCTCTATAAATTTTTCTTATTAACTTAACTCTACTAATTTACTTTTTAACTATCGTAACACACCTAAAGACACAAATTATAGAATTAACCACTTTTAGCTGTTGTTATTAAATTATAAACTATAGAATATACATTGGAAAAATAAACAATTTTAACAAAAAAGAAACTAACCCAAGTTTTAGCAAAACACAAAAAAAAAACAAGTAAAAGAGTGAAATTTTAACAAAAGTTATCGTATAAAGATAACATTTAACAAAAATATAACTACAACACAAAATTTTATTTAAACATTTTTTTTTTTAATTTATTATAAAAAAAATAATTACCAATAACACAAAATCAGACTTAATAGTCTATGAAACACAAGCCTTGATTACAAACAAAAAACTTAACTCTCACAAAATACAAAAGCCTTACGTACGATTTATATAAAAAAAAGAAATACTTGTTAAACTATTGGAGCTTCCGTAATAAGTTTTTTTTTGTGTGTATTTTATATATTTATTTTATGAATTTTTAGTTTAATATTTAATATTTCTATATTTAATTTCCATTTTCTAAACATTTACACCAGGCACATACATACAAAAAATACCATTCCAAACCTCTAAAAGGTTTTCATTATGATAGACTTGAAAAAAAAACTAAACCTCCCCATCTTCCTTTCTAATGAAATCAAAAGACAGATAAAAAGGTATAATCCAAAGAAAAATGAAAATGAATGAAAGAAATTATTAACTTTACATTTGAAATGAAAGAAATTATTAACTTTACATTTGAAATGAAAGAAATTATTAACTTTAAATTTTTATGAATAGAAAAAAAGAATTGACCAAAAAAATTTATATAAAAAAAATTTTATTTATAAACCTAAAAGAAAAAATTAAAAAAAAATTTATTTTTCCGTTTTTTTTTGGTTATTTTTTTAAATTCATTTTCATTTTTCTTTTGGTTATAAATACCACTATTGGACTAAATTTCACATAATCTAGTATACTTATCTATTAAAAACAAATTTTTAGAAACATTTACTCTATTGGCTATTTCATAAATTAAACTAGGGAATATTTTCTGAAAAAAATAATAATTAGATGGTGCAAAGTGATGGTGATTTCGATAAATGTAGCCAGAACGTCAAACACACACTACACGTTACAAACTCGCTTTTTGACATTTGAAATCTTGCTTTGGTATGAGAAAGACGATTTCGAATCTCAAAAACCCGATATTTTGACCAAATCTAAATGTAGCATAAATCTAGTGGAAATAATTTTTACGACGTTAAAAGTATATATTAACGATCATGAAAATGTAGTTATACAATTTTAGCGAACATATAAAAAAATTTTTTTTGATATATGATTTGGCAACCCTGCTTTTGTTAGTTAAATAGCGGAAATGAAATTTTCTACTTCAAAGTCGATGGTCTAAGTTTTACGACGTTCAAAGTTTATTTAGACGAACATAAAAATACAGTTAAGGGCACCTTATACGGTTGGATAAACCCTGCGACACAACACGTTGCGGCAACAAATCCGATTGTATAAGGTCGTGTTCAGCTGTCGCGGGGACGTGTTGGCATAAAATCAAAACAACTTTGATTTTTTTCTGGTTGGGTGGTACAAATCATTGAGTGTAATGCGCTTTACAGACTATCAGTTATTCCGGACGACAGTGCTCGTGTCGAACATATCCCATGTATTGTGCACATTATCAGTTAAGTCCGAAGGCATAATCGATACTGCTGCATGTTTATGGGATCGATAACACATTTACCGATTATTTAGTCATCACCGACAAGTCGTATCGATCCGACACACTGTAAGATTCTTTACAAACACCGACATTCCGTCCGGAATAACTGATAATCTGTAAAGCGCATAAGGGGATGTTCGACAAACATTATCAAAGACAAATTTATTGTTACATTAAAAACAGGCATTTATGCAATGAAATTAATGATGGATCGCCAATTCTGGTTGAAAATTAAAGAAATATATAAATCTAAACCAGTATTGTGGCAAAAACGTGGAAAAATTCCACTTCCAATCAATGGGAAACCAGGCGACAAGTATTTTGAAATTCAAGTAATTTGTAATATATTAAATGTGGATTACTTCAGGAATCATTGTTTTGACACATATACCAGGATTTTTTTTTTATTATCTTCTTCCAGTTTTTCAGTAAAAAATAGTTTCACCCATAAATCTTCGTACAACTTCATTGTTTGTTTATGCTTCTTCTTATTTTTTCATGTTGTCATCACATTTGTTCGTGCAGTGTAAGGGCAAAACTTGAACGAACACACAACAAATAGACGAACCTCTGTCGGAGTGTTTATCCGACCGTCTAAGGTCCGCTTTAGACGATTTTAGCAAATATCGATGAAAAACCTCGATTTCAGTCATTAAAAAAATCAAATTCGAAATTGAAAAAAGTCAGCTTCCATTATTTCGAATATTTAACAAATCTATCTGTGAAATATTTATATAAATAGCTTTTCCTCATGATCATTCTTTAGCAAGAAATATATTGCCATTGGCAACTTTGCGTTTGATCGTTAAATACACAGAAAAAAAATATCGCCAAATTTTTTCCAATTAATATGTTAATTGAATTTTAAAAAATATTCAATTAAAAATTTAATTGGTTGGGAGCCACCGTAGTGCAATGGTTAGCATGCCCGCCTTGCATACACAAGGTCGTGGGTTCGATAACTGCTTCGACCGAACACCAAAAATTTTTTCAGCGGTGGATTATTCCACCTCAGTAATGCTGGTGACATTTCTGAGGGGTTTCAAAGCTTCTCTAAGTGGTTTCAGTGCAATTTGGAACGCTGTTCAGACTCGGCTATAAAAAGGAGGTCCCTTGTCATAGAGCTTAACATGGAAACGGGCAGCACTCAGTGATAAGAGAGAAGTTCACCAATCGACTGAATAGTCTAAGTGAGCCTGACACATTGCGCTGCCAACTAACCTAACCTAACCTACTCTCCTTCAGGACTTTAGGCAATAACTTTTGCGGGAAAACAACTGAGACAGTAATTTAAAATTTTCAATTTAATCCCAAAGTTAAGACTCCTTCAATTAAAAGTTTTCAATTTAATCCCAAAGTTAAGACTCCTTCAATTAAATTCTTTGCCATTTTAAAATTTTCCACGAAACGGCTTTCCCTATCAATCACCATCACTTTACAGCAGTAAGATATGGTATATACAACAACAAAATAATATATTTCCCATAACAATAGTAGTGTTGTTCTAAATGATTGTTCTTTTTTACTTCATTTACCAAGAAAACAAAACAAAAAAAAAAAAAAAACAAACTAAATTAAATATTGGAATATTTCATGATATACATCATATAGACGTTTATATATATACAAACATAATTATTATATACATTAATGTAGTGTTATAACTAACAACAATATTAATAACAAAAATATTATTGTTTTCGAATTGGAGTTAAGTGTAGAATTGTTAACCACTAATTCCCCATATGCAAAAAAAAACTAAACAAAAAAAAATGAGCATAGAAGAAGAAACAACAAATTGAAAAGTTTTACAAATGTTTATTGTTGTTATCATATTAAAAAGGGAATACATTCGTTTTAGAGAAAGTTACAGCTTATCGAAATTTACAAATATTTAAATATTTTATTATATTATATTTCATTTATTATTTTTTTTTTGCTTCTTTTATTTTATGTGTTTGTTTTTGCATAGTAAATTTTACACAAATTTGCAATGAGAATTTTTAACACCTAGCGAAGATGCCATAACCGCATTTGTTATGAATATAAAAAATTCAACCTTTGAAGAATTGACCTTTAGATAAAAAACGAACGGCAACTAATCAAACAAAATGCAGAAGTAAGTTTTCTCCTCTCATCGGGAACTTTCGGCTGTGATAAGTGATTTTTTGAATGGAATTTTTGTGTTGTGTATTTAGAGGCTTATTTTAATATCCACATATCGTGACTTATTGAATCTGTTCTAATATAGCCTCCATATTAATTGAAAGCCAATTCTCAGTATAGCCTTCATATAGATCGTTTGCCTGATTTTTATTTCACTTTTGGTATCTGACCAATCTTAATTTTTTCCCAGCAATTAGTAAACGATTTTCTGTAAATAAGAATTCCCTCAAAAAAAAACTGATATAAAAAATTACAGCTCTTGTAGAAGTGGAATTAATTTTCACTTCACAAGACGTTCTTTTGAGATGATATATAAACATTTTTTATTTTACGCAGTCTTCAAAATAAATGTACAATTTTCCAATTTTTTGTAGGAATATAATAAACCTTTCGAAGAATTAAAATAATGGAAATTTCCATTAAAAAATATTTGAAAAACCTAACGAACCATGTAACGTGGTTTTCTTCGTGGGCTGAGGTAGGCCAGTGGCCATCCAGGATTACCTTTTAAGGATCCACAAACTTTAAATAATAACACACTACTTTTATTCCTTTACGGGTTTTTTTTTATTAACAATTCTTATTTATTTACAATACAATTGTGGGTAAGGGCAATGACTACGCTGAAGGGGCGGCGACAACGAGTGGGGCTTCGATTATGAAGAACTGCGCTGGTTTGGACGATGACGAGTACTGGTGCAATGCTGGTTGGTGACGATGTTGAAACGGTGCGAAGCTAGCTGGCGACGATGATGAATGGGCGATGTTGCCTGGTGATGATGATAAAACGGTGTCGGTGGGTTGGCTGGGGACGATGATGAAACGGTGTCGGTGATAGGCAGAGATGATCTGCATCAAACTTTTTAGGTTTGCGACTGTCGCAAAGTTGTAAACGTCACATACGCGTCGCAAATGTAGAAAAAGTAACAAAAGTCGCAAACTCAAAATACTTTAGTCGCGTCAGATAGGCAGCGAATTCGATGATATTCTAGACGATGGTATGTGCGAAGAAGTTTCAATTCTTAGGAATGTTCACAATTTTCGGTTTTAGTCCCCACATTTTCCCTATTGCCTTTTGCACGAGTACACTGTAACCGTGGCTTTTCTCGTCCCTTAAAAAGTTTAAACAAACACCTTAGTAGTATTTTTATTATTTAATTTTACATACAACAAGATTTTTAAATCTTATAATTACAGCATGTGATTTACAAAGTCCTTTCTTAGCTTTAAGTTCAGTCTCCTGTCCAATATAACCCCAAGGTATTTTGCACACTCACCAACGGGAATTTCGATACCACATAAGAAAATAGGCTTGACCGTGGGAAAACTTTCACAAATTTCTGCAGAAACTCACAGCGAATGCTGTCAAACTAAATTAAAAAATGTTCAGAATTTCTTCTATTCAAAATTAGGTTTACGACTTTTGCGCCATACGTATTATACAGTCCCAAATGTATGTCGCAAAAGTCACAGTTTGTGACAGGCCAACCCTGGTGATAGGACGGGGTGGTGATGCTAACTGGTGACGACGGTGAATGGTACGGTGTCGGCTGGTGTCGACGAAGAAGCGGTGTCGGTGACGTGCGGTGGTAGTGGTGTCGGGAGAACGGTGTAACGTTGACTGGTGACGATGGTGAGACGGTATGATGCTGATGGTGTCGGCCGGCGATGCTCGTGAACGGAGGTAGTGATGGTGTCGGGCCAACTAGTGTTCGGGAAACGGGTATGATGAAGGTGTAGGACCGGTGGTGTTCGTATACGGAGATGACGATGGTGTCGGGCCGACTGTGTTCGTTTGCGAACCGCGTAAGCAGCCGCACTGCGTAAGCGAACGAATCGCGTAAGCAGCTGAATTGCGTAAGCGAACGAATCGCGTAAGCGCACGAACTGCGTAAGCGAACGAATCGCATAAGCGGACGAATCGCGTAAGCAGCCGAAATGCGTAAACGAAGGAATCGCGTAAGCGGACGAACCGCGTAAGCAGCCGAAATGCGTAAGGGGACGAACCGCGTAAGCAGCCGAAATGCGTAAATGAAGGAATCGCGTAAGCGGACGAATCGCGTAAGCGGACGAATCGCGTAAGCGGACGAACCGTATTAGGGGGTGCTAGTATAGCCTTAGGGAGGAAGGGGGGATAGGAGAAGGTAGTGGGGAGTGCTGGTTAATTACAAGGATTGGATGCGAACGAATCCAGTTAATTACAACCGGGATGCGAACGAATCGCCTTAGGATGAATCGGTTGCTGCTATCGGAAGTTCGGCAGCGGTCGGTGCCACCCGCTTTACTACTCGCCAAGCCTCAAGGGAGGAAGAGGGGGTAGGAGAAGGTAGTGGGGAGTGCTGGTTAATTACAAGGATTGGATGCGAACGAATCGCGTTAGGATGAATCGGTTGCTGCTATCGGAAGTTCGGCTGCAGTTGGTGCTACTCGCTTTACTACTCGTGAAGCCTCAAGGGAAGAAGAGGGGGTAGGAGAAGGTAGTGGGGAGTGCTGGTTAATTACAAAGATTGGATGCGAACGAATCGCGCTAATTACAATCGGGATGCGAACGAATCGCGTTAGGATGAATCGGTTACTGCTATCAGAAGTTCGGCTGCAGTTGGTGCAACTCGCTTTACTACTCGTGAAGCCTCAAGGGAGGAAGATGGGGTAGGAGAAGGTAGTGGGGAGTGCTGGTTAATTACAAAGATTGGATGCGAACGAATCGCGTTAATTACAATCGGGATGCGAACGAATCGCGTTAGGATGAATCGGTTACTGCTATCAGAAGTTCGGCTGCAGTCGGTGCTACTCGCTTTACTACTCGTGAAGCCACAAAGGAGGAAGGGGGCATAGGAGAAGGTAGTGGGGAGTGCTGCTTAAATAGAAAGTTTGGATGCGAACGAATCGCGTTAATTTCAATCGGGATGCGAACGAATCGCGTTAGGATGAATCGGGTGCTGCTATCTGAAGTTCGGCTGCGTTCGGTGCCACTCGCTTTACTACTCGTGAAGCCTCAAGGGAGGAAGAGGGGGTAGGAGAAGGTAGTGGGGAGTGCTGGTTAATTACAAGGATTGGATGCGAACGAATCGCGTTAATTACAATCGGGATGCGAACGAATCGCGTTAGGATGAATCGGTTGCTGCTATCGGAAGTTCGGCTGCAGTCGGTGCTTTACTACTCGTGAAGCTTCAAAGGAGGAAGGGGTGATAGGAAAAGGTAGTGGGGAGTGCTGCTTAATTACAAGGATTGAATGCGAACGAATCGCGTTAATTATAATCGGGATGCGAACGAATCGCGTTAGGACGAAACGGGTGCTGCTATCGAAAGATCGGCTGCGGTCGGTGCTACTCGTTTTACAACTCGTCAAGCCTTGGATGAATCATCCCATCGTCCCGACAAACCCATATTCTTAAGTCGGTAGTGACACCAACCAAATGGGAAAATCCAACGTATAATTCAATAACGTTGAGTGATGAAAGTAACCTCCCTTCGATACCATTTGTACTTTATGCAAGTAATGACAACTGTTGCAATGCGTACAGTGACGCAAAGCAAGTAAGTGAGTACAGTGGTACGAAGAGGGAAAATGGGGAAATTAAATTAAATGAGGTACAGTGGTACGAGGGAAAAATTAATTAAATAAATCAAAAAAAAAAAAATATGTACGAGCAAATGGCTCGTTACAACCATTTCTCGGCAAACGAGGAATTTGCGACAAAATATTTGCCAGTGTCGTTCAAAATGTCTTTACGTAGAGATAAATAAAAAAAAATATTTATTAAATTTTTCAAATTTTTTTTAAAATTAAATCTGAAGAACTAATTAAAAAGATGACTTACGCCCAATGACAAGCTCATGTAAAATTCACTGCTTCTGAGCCAATTTTGCCCCACATCTGGATCCATAATTAAACATATTCAAAGCTTTTTTTGCTACGCCTTTTTTGCTGGAAATTTTGAGTGTCTTTAGGTCCTAAAATTTGACATTCAGTAGGGTTCTTTACTGTCAAACGAAAACAGGTTCATATTTTGACTAATGTCTCTAATTGTTTTTTTTTTATTTTAGCTAAACAGACAAGTTAAAAATATTTTTAACATTTTTTTACCTATTTTAGCATATTATTTTGCCATCGCTACTAACAAATTTTAGAGAGAAAAAAATTCTTCAGTATTTTTTTTTATAAATTAAATAAAGAAAAAATTTCCAAAATTTAAATATAAATTATAATAAACATACCATTTAACTGCTAAGGGCATTTGAATAACAAAAAAACATAGGTTATCGATTCCATTGCAAATTTTTTGTACCAAAAAAATGCAGTTTTTCGCCATTTTCTGTTTTGAGATAAAAAAATTAAGTTGTATGTATCCTATTTTCATTTATTATTTATTTTTGTTTTCTTACAGCACTTTACACTATTACAGGTATTTTTAGAGAGAAACAACCTATTAACGAACAATACAAATTATTAATAATAATAATAACAATAACACACAGAAAAAGTAACAACTACTTCATCATCTCATACATTCCGATAAGACATTAATTCATATCAAGCATCAGCATAATTAACCATTAACATTACATCAATGAAAAGCAAAACCAATTACAATATTCATCAAATCAACGACATCATCTTGAACAACATCTAACACACTACATTATTACATTTAGATACGAAACAACATATCAAAGAGAATGTTTTTTTATACAAATTAAAAAAAGAAAAATTAACCAATTTATTTATTTCCATAGATAAATAAAAAAATTGTCTTTTTTACAATTTCTCAAAAAACACACAAACACAAATCCCCAAACATACAATATGATCCTTTTTGATACATATATACGAATTTTTGCTTTTTTTGTCAAATGCAATTTAAGTCATAGACTGTGCCAAAGATTAATTTTGTTTCTTTAATGATGAATACTACTATGATTTAAAAAAAATAAGTTTTGCATTTTCTCTATATTTGTAAGAAACAAAGAAACATTTCCAGTATAAAAAAAATGAGAAACTAGGCGAAAACATCACAAAATTATTTAAAAAAAATATGTGTATGTATTTATTTATTATTATTATTTTTTTAATATATTTTAATCTATTTCATAAATGTTTACCTTGTATATATTATTTGTAGCCTTATTAAAAATTTTTTGTTTGTTGTAAAAATCCTGTCTATATTTCCTGTATATTATGTTTTTGTATATTATTATTTTTTTAGTCTATAATATTATCTTGTTATTATTTATTTACTCGAATACGAAATTACCCTATATATTGTTTTTAATTCAATTTTCAAATAATAAAAAAAAAACAAGTGATTAAATTTATAATCAAAAAACAAAGAAAAAAAATCCGAGAAATTTTATATTTTATATTACACTATGTGATAAAAAATGTTCACCCTGTAAGACCCAGGTTTTATAAAAAATTTATGATTTTTTATACTCTTTTTTTAAGATCGATTTTTTAATTAGAAATTTAAAACAAGCCAAAAATCCTTTATTGTTCCAAAATATTTTTCAAAAAAAAGATAAAAAAGATAGAAGAGTAGTCATGGCTGTTCACCCTGTAAGACCCAGGTTTTATAAAAAATTTATGATTTTTTTAAGATCGATTTTTTTTAATTAGAAATTTAAAAACAAGCCAAAAATTCTTTTGTTGTTCAAAAATATTCTTCAAAAAAAAAAGATAAAAAAAGATAGAAGAGTAGTCATGGCATGGCGTTTGTCATAAATTTGGGTTCATTTTCACTTAATGGAAATACTTCGTCTAAATGTTCGTTCCTTAGCAAAGTATTTTTCTTCGGGTGTATGAAAGTCTGTAAATGATTCTTATATGTTGAGGCCAATTGCCTATAATATTCATAGTTTCTTATATGGTTCTGGTTCTTTACGAGCTAATTCCTTATACGAACTTTATATGAGAACATTTTTATAATTTGACAAATTTGAAGCTTAAAAATTTTTATTATACCCATACCCATTATTATATTAGACCCATCTTTTAGTATACCGATCGGCTTAGAATTAAATTCTGAGTCGATTTAGCGATGTCCGTCTGTCTGTCTGTCTGTCCGTCCGTCTGTCTGTATATGTAATTTTGTGCACAAAGTACAGCTCGCAATTTAAGTCCGATCGTCCTCAAATTTGGCATAGGGCCGTTTCTTGGGACCGAGACAATCGCTATTGGTTTTGGAAAAAATCGGGTCAGATTTAGATATAGCTGCCATATATATTTATCCCCGATTTGGTCATAGTTAGCGTGTTTATCAACCGATTTTCTTGCAATACCGTACATCCAAATATTTTATGAGTCTCGAAAATCTTGCAAAATATCAGCCAAATCGGTTCAGATTTAGATATAGCTCCCATATATATCTTTCGTCCGATTTAGACTCATATGACCACAGAGGCCAAAGTTTACTACCGATCTTCGTGAAATTTTGCACAGAGGGTAGAATTGACATTCTACCAATGCTTGGTAAATTTGATTTAAATCGGTTCAAATTTAGATATAGCTCTCATATATAACTTTCGTCCGATTTGAACTTATATGGCCACATAAGCCAGTGTTTTGCCGTGATTTGCTTCAAATTTTGCACAAGGGGTACGTTTAGTAGTATAGGTAATTGTGGCAAATTTGGTTGAAATAGGTTCAGATTTAGATATGGCTCCCATATATATCTTCCGTCCGATTTGCACTCATATGACCAGGGGGGCCAAAGTTATACTCCCATTTACGTGAAATTTCGCATAGATAGCAGAATTATTATTCTAACTATACATGTCAAATTTAGTCAAAATCGGTTCAGATTATATATAGCCCCCATATATACGTACACCAGAGTTGGGGAAATATGGTAGACTGTTACACATTTTAGACCCATTTTCAATGGAAGTTTCCTCCAATTAACTGGATAGCGTTAGCCGATTTAAATTTTAATTATAGAGATTTTGTAGAAGTAAAAAAATTGTCTCCTTTATATAGCTTCCAGCAAATGTGAAGTAGTTGAGATGGTAAAAGAAATATTGGCCTACATAGGGGTGAAGGGTATAATATAGTCGGCCCCGCCCGACTTTAGACTTTACTTACTTGTTTTATTTATGTAAAAAAAAAAACAAACCTATTCAGGCCTGTTCCCAATTTCACAAAAGTTTGCGATTTTTAGCGAAAATAAAATCGTGCGATTTATAATTGCTTGTTCCGGAAATCGCGCGAAAGCGTATGGAATTGAAAATCGCAAAATTTCAATTCCAAAATGTTTCATAGCTGTTAAAATCAGCTGTTAAAGAAAAAACATTTTAGTCCAGCAATTTTTTTTTTTTTGAAAAATAAAACAATAAATGAATCTGTAAGTTACAAGGAATGACTTTTTTGAATGCAATTTGAATGCCTATTTCGAAATACATCGGCGCCGCAAAATTAGCGAAAATTAGCCAAAACGGGAGCCAACGTGGTGCAATGTTTAGCATGCCCGCCTTGCATACACAAGGTCGTGGGTTCGATTCCTGCTTCGACCGAACACCAAAAAGTTTTTCAGCGGTGGATTATCCCACCTCAGTAATGCTGGTGACATTTCTGAGGGTTTCAAAACTTCTCTAAGTGGTTTCACTGCAATGTGGAACGCCGTTCGGACTCGGCTATAAAAAGGAGGTCCCTTGTCATTGAGCTTAACATGGAATCGGGCAGCACTCAGTGATAAGAGAGAAGTTCACCAATGTGGTACCACAATGGACTGAATAGTCTAAGTGAGCCTGATACATCGGGGCTGCCACCTAACCTAACCTAACCTAGCCAAATTTAATATAATAATTATGGCGCCACACTACTCAGTTTTGCATTTGCGTTTCATTCTCACCAGTTTCTAAATAAAATCCTAATACTTGGAACACGATATGCGAATCGCAAAACTTCCCTTTTCAGTAGATTGTGTCAAAATGGGGTCGCTCCAAAATATGAGCGATTATTACTTTACAAGTACATTATTTCGATATTTTATATTTTTGATTTACTGCCAAGACATATAGCAATTTGTTGTTAAGAATGTTTTATACAATCTTTACAATATCTTTAAAAATTAATTAATTTATTTTGAATTCGCAGAGGCAATACTCATCGATTTGAAATCGGAAAATTTTTGCGATTTGCGATGACCGGAACAAGTCTAATTGGAGAAATAGCCAATTTTTTGCGATTGCGATTATGGGAACATGTCTGATTAAAAAATTTTTTGAAAAATTTCATATAATATGTTCGAATATCTTTGGAATTACTGAACATTCTAGTATCAGAAGCAATTTTGCTAACCAAACTAAATTTGCTTCGAGCTTCCAAACACAACTTTCCATATGTTAAGGTGGGTATTAAGTTCTAGTTTAGCCGCTAAAAACGTAATTTTTTCACGATTACTTTTATTTAATAATCCATTTTAAGGAATACAAACTTTGTGAAAATTTGCTTTGGGATTTTCCCCCATCAAGTTATAATAAAATCTGTAACAAATATGTATAATTTTATGCATTTTTCTTACTGATTTAGTTTTCACTTTAGCGATTTTAGCGGCTAAACTCGAACTTAATACTCAACTTTATGGAAAAAACCAGAAAACTGATTAAAAAAATATTTTATTTTTTTTTTTTTTTTTGTGATGGGTCTATTTTCACCACCAATTTTTTTTAAATATTTTGAAGTTAACCACACTAAATTTACTTTGAGGATGTTGACCTTAATTCGAAAAACAATTTTCCATATGAAAATTACGTAGGTCTGCTATATATGCCTCAATTTACAATTGCCAGATTATCCCCCATGTTCCGAATTTCGGAATCGCAAATCGTAAAATTTTCGTTTGGCCATAATTTCTTAAACCTGAAACTTTTAAACTAAAATTTTGGTAATATAGTTCTCTTTAATGAGAAGTTCAAATTAAAATTGTATTGGAGTCCGAGAGTATCACTATTTTTTCGTTAAAAGAAAAATAAATTCATGCGATTTGCGAATTTCGGAACATGGGGGTATGATTGATTACATTAGGGCTGTTGTCTTTTAGCACTGGATGCCCTAAGACGTAGAGGACTAAAAGAAAACAGAGTACTCGTTTATCCAGGACATCTCCAAAAATATGCAACACTGTCATCAGCTGTTCAAAAACAATCACAGAAAATAAGTGAAATCTTGCATTTTTAATGTATGAAATGCTCCAATTAGTAATAAATATTTATTGCTGCGATTATTTATGACACTGTAGCACTTTGAATTTCATGTTTTTCGATAAATTAGTCACAATAAATTGCTATTGTAAATCGAAGAAGTGTCACTTTATCAAAATACAATCTGGCAACATCGGCGCGATTTGCGCTGATGAGATTTTCTGGATAGAACACCAGTGCAACGATGTTCTGGATAGCCCATACAAATGTTGCATCCAGTGCTAAAAGAAAACAGCCCTATTGAAGAAATTTTTTGCTATTAAAAAAAATAATGCGAAAATACTATGGGATTGTAGACGTTTGTACATACTTTTCGATTATGGTTTTCCACAATTTGATTACAAATTTAATCGCTTTGTCTAATCATCATCATCATCGTTTTCGTTTTTTCTTTTCTTTATCAAAACACAACAAAAAAAATAAATAAACAAAACTTCCCTGTCAAATACACTAAATATTATTACAAATACATGATTATTATTACTAAATATGAAAGAAATATATTTATATGAATTGATGAAAATGAGAATAAAAATTTAAAAAAAAATAAAGCAACAACAACAAAAAGTTATACAAAAAAAAATATATGAAATTATACAATTAAAATAAACGATGAAGATTATTAAAAAAAAAAACAAACAAGAAAACAAACATTACCTATTGGATTGTATTGCAAAAACATCAAGCAAATCTACTATTAAGAAAAATGAATAAATACATATTTGATTTAGAAGAAATAACAATTAAAGGTACTTTGTTTTATTTACGGTTTATGATGGTTTTATATATAGGCTGCAACAAAAAAGAAACATTAAATATATAACAATATTTATATAAATATTAGAGGGAAAGTTGTCATTGACCTCTAATACAAATCCATATTTGGTAAGTATTAATCCATTACTAAATTATACGTTATTTATGCATAATCTTACTACGTCCTCTTTACAAATTTAATAATAAATTCATATTGGAAGATGACTTCCGTTAATCATCCTTATTCCTGAAGTCGGCCTCGCTCTCGCCGTCGCTTTTTGTCGTCTGTCGCTTTTAAGTCGTCTCGTCATTCAATTGGTATTCCTGTGAAGTGGCAACGGCGACGGCGACGACGACGATTACTTTTTGTACCAATTACAATACTCGGTAATAAAAGGCTGATATCACTAGAATACAATCAGCTGATGTGCAAAAAATGAATTTTAATTTTTTCGGTTTAAAATATTTTTATTTCTGACGCAATTCTATGTCGGAAAATCAAGAAAAAATATTAAATTTAACGCGGGAAAAATGTGGATATATATTCAAGGACAGTAAAAGCTTCCAAATCTATAACAATGGAGATGAAGCTGAAATGATCAATGGCACAAGGATCATCGTGAAAGAAAACAATCAGCTGATATACAAAACTGAATTTTAATTATTTGCCTTTAAAATGCTGTTTGTTTGTAATCCAATTTTGTTTTGGAAAATCAAAGAAAATGATAATTTGACTTGGGAAATGATTTAGATATCTACATTAGGACAATAACAACATCCGGCTTATACAATTGAAACGACGTTGACATTATGTGTTCAAAGATCATTCAAAGTTCGTGAGGGACCCAATTAATATATAAGATTAGCTAAATAAAATACATTGGCCTTGAATGATTTCTATTAAAAATAAATGGAATTGAAAATCAAGACGTTTACTTTAATTGTGCAGAGTTCTTTTCTATGATGTGAATGTGATGACCATAACTACTATATATAACAGGTTGGCTGATAAGTCCCCGGTCTGACACATAGATGGCGTCGCTAGTATTAAATGCATATTATTTTTATATAGTACCAACCTTCAAATGATTCGTGTCAAAATTTGACATCTTTTAGTCAATTAGTTTATGAGATAGAGCGTTTTTTGTGAAGCAACTTTTGTTATTGTGAAAAAAAATGGAAAAAAGGAATTTCGTGTTTTGATAAAATACTGTCTGAAGGGAAAATATACGCTTTAAGCAAAAACTTGGCTTGATAATGAGTTTCCGGACTCTGCCCAAGGGAAATCAACAATAATTGATTGGTATGCAAAATTCAAGCGTGGTGAAATGAGCACGGAGGACGATGAACGCAGTGGACGCCCGAAAGAGGTGGTTACCAACGAAAACATCAAAAAAATCCACAAAATGATTTTGAATGACCGTAAAATGAAGTTGATCGAGATAGCAGAGGCCTTAAAGATATCAAAGGAACGTGTTGGTCATATCATTCATCAATATTTGGATATGCGGAAGCTCTGTGCAAAATGGGTGCCGCGCGAGCTCACATTTGACCAAAAACAACAACGTGTTGATGATTCTGAGCGGTGTTTGCAGCTGTTAACTCGTAATACACCCGAGTTTTTCCGTCGATATGTTACAATGGATGAAGCATGGCTCCATCACTACACTCCTGAGTCCAATCGACAGTCGGCTGAGTGGATAGCGACCGGTGAACAGAGAATGAAGCCGCCGAGTCGCGCCGCCGACCATTTTTTGCCAGTCGACGCCGCCGCCGAATATGTCGACTCAAATTTAGCCGCCAAGTAATCAAAAATATCGATTTAAATCAGAAAAATTTTTATTAAATTGTCGTATTTTTTCCAAAATTTTGAACACAACCAATCATATTTAATCTGCTATAATAATTTAGCAAAAATTTAGCTCAGAAAATTTGAACGAAAAGTAAATTTGTTTGTACGATAGGTTGTACAACTAATCTCATTACCATTCGAGGCAAAAATTTAGTGTCCGCCGCCACCGACAAAAATGGGTCGGCTTCATTCTCTGCCGGTGAACCGTCTCCGAAGCGTGGAAAGACTCAAAAGTCCGCTGGCAAAGTAATGGCCTCTGTTTTTTTTTTTTGGATGCGCATGGAATAATTTTTATCGATTATCTTGAGAAGGGAAAAACCATCAACAGTGACTATTATATGGCGTTATTGGAGCGTTTGAAGGTCGAAATCGCGGCAAAACGGCCCCATATGAAGAAGAAAAAAGTGTTGCTCCACCAAGACAACGCACCGTGCCACAAGTCATTAAGAACGATGGCAAAAATTCATGAGTTGGATCAAGGTATATTTAGGAAGATAGTTTCAAGCTATCAGATGATTACAATTTTTTCATTTGAGCAGAACTTTGATTGTCGGTATCTGCTCAATGGCATAGGCGTAGCTAAAGGGGTTTTATGGGTTTTTCATCTCCCCCTACCAAATACCATTCAGTATTTCTTCAAATCATGATTATATATCATTGAATTAAATATTATGGTTTCTTCCCATCTATAAGAATTTATTTTTTCTCTTTTTGAGGTATCTTCACAATGAGCACACATCGTAGCTTTTACCCCCTACGAAAATGTTGCTAGCTACGCCAATGTTTAATAGACAATTGTGACAAATAAAAATAAAAATTCAAAATAAAATTATTTTATACCAAAAATTTTGAATTTTCAATTTGCTTTAAATTTATGACAGAAAAGTATCGAAATAAATTATCCTCATAATGGATGGTAAGAATTACTTCAATTATTCTTGTAGACCGTATCATATTTCGAAGCATACATCGATCATTTCCAGATTTTCTCTATTTTAAATTTCCAACTTGTTGAACATATTGTTCAACAAGTGAGAAATTTAATTCAATTTGACTGACAATCAAAGTTTCAATATGGCGACTGACAGTTTTGTTTTTGTAATACTAAAACTACCTTACTAAATCTGCCTTGAGTTGGATAAATAGCGCATTTTTATATCAATAGATTTGTGATCGTGGTCAGCTCAGGACTCCTTGATATAGAACATGAGTTCTGCAAAGAGTGGAAACTGGAATAAATACTTGAACAATGTAGATTTTTTAATAATAGTTACAGCTTTTTTACCATTTGTTACAATTTGTCTCTAAACTCCAAAGGCATTGAACTACAAACCATTGTTCCGGTTTTAAATCGTCGGAGTCAGTCTAGCGACAAAAAGCGACGGCGACTTCAGGAATAAGGGTGAATAACAGTGATGTCAATTTGGTGCTTTTAGCACCAAATTTAGAGCTTTTTAATTTTCAAAAAAGCACCAATTTGTCTCTTTAGTGCCTTTTCAAAAAATCACCAACTTAGAGCTTTCTGGCGTTTTCATTTAGTGCTTTTTGTGTTTGTTTTCCAATTTGAACAGTACTGACTTTAATTGCAAAAGCATAAGAAACTCGACTATATTGCCAAATATATTCCCTGCCAGCATTTCAAAGTTCCATTTCATCCTCATCGCTACCACAGACACGTGAGTGCCACTACAACAATCGCCAACTGTGATGAGGGAAAAAAGTACGAAATGTACATAAAAGTATTTTGCCATCACTATTGTACATAAAAGTATTTTGCCATCACTATTGTTACAAAAGCCATTTTAAATTGTGTGAAACACCAATAGCAAATAGCTTATTATAATTTATTTAAATGAATTGCTGAAAACATAGTTATTTCGCTTAAAATTGTGAAACGTATATTGGTAAACAATTTTCGACTTTCCAAGTGGAATAAAGTGATAGTTTTTCAGATATTTTTCCAGACTCGCTGCGACCATCGAGAATAAACACACTGGTTGATAGACGCTGCAACATGTAACTTGCTACTTGTGCTTCGACATCATTTTTTTATTAATGGTTTTGTTGTTAAATGTGATGTGATAGTCGTATAAATGTTATATTTATAAAAATTTATAAATGTTTAATCAATATCTAAACAACAACAATGATTCTTTTACTTTATTAAATGCACTTTTTCTGATAGTTTAAAGGGGCTCTTATGGGCGTCGTTCTAAATTTATTTAAAAAGGCAACTAATAATTGCACTCATGCTATATTGTTTTGTAGTAACTAGGCGTGGTACAACTTCTCAATAGTGACGGCACTTCTTCAGATGTTTTGTTTTAGTAGTACATTGAATTTTAGCTGGCTGGAGAAGTTTGTTTATGGTGGGAACTGGTATGTTAGAATTTATATAACATTTTTGGTGCTTTTTGACCTTCGGGAGTTGGCATCACTGCAGTTGCATTCGTTTCAGTGTTGCCAGGTTAGGGGTTTTCCCCCCCAAATTTAGGGTTTTTTCACGTTTAGGGGGATTTTTAGGGGTAACATTTATTTGGGGGGATTTTTGGGGGTAAAAAATTATTTCAGACCTTATAAAGTGGAGCAATTCTCAAGCAAATTCGGAACAATTCTAGCATGAGTTATGAGAAAAAAGATGCGGAAAGTCAACAAGAAGATCCTAAATACAAACAAGTATCCAATAGCATTATTTTCGTTATCTTTTTTAAACTCTTCTGTTGAAAGGGCATTTTTAATATTTGACAAAATTAAAAACAATCGTATCTTAACTCAGCAGCTGAAAGCTTTTTAAGAGTAAGCCCGCTTTTTAAATTGATATACATATTGTATTATTACATCCATAGAAAAAATAATTTCCTCAGGGATGAAATTTTAAACAAACGAAAATCTCTTTTGTTTTAAAGTATTTTCTTAAATAGCAAATTTTACTTTTTTATTAACTTCAAACGAAAAAAAAATTTAGCATCAAAAGAAAACTTAGTTTTTCTAAAATTTCGTTTCTCAGGAAAGAACTCTTCTTTCGGGATATATATTTGTGTTAAATTAAATTTTTAAAGTGTATCACTACAGGATTTTTTTCACGTAATTTTGGGACCACATTTTGTACTTTTATATTCTGAAAATTTTTGGGGGTTTTTGAAAAAGCTTAGACCAATTTAGGGGGTTTTTCTTAAGATTTGGGGGGAAGAATCAAAAATCACCTGGCAACACTGATTCGTTTAATATCCGCTTACTCTCCTAGCTCAACAGGTTATTTTATTATCATTCAAAAACTAAACTAACAGTTCGGTTTTTATGCTCGTACTGTACGGTTCGTGTTGTGTGTTATGAAAATTCGGTGTTTTTTTAGTGTTGTGTGTGTTTTGTTTCTTTTGTGGACTATATAACAGTGTTAAAAAACTATACCCATGACAAATACACTAGCCAAATAATTTGAATAAATCCTATTGGTGCTTTACATGTAAGTTTATTTAGTGTTCAAAGTTTTTAAAATGCTTACATAAATTTGTTGTTAATGGAGAAATTCATTTTGTCCAATACATAATGTTAGATCACTTACGTGCTGTACTTTTGGTGAATATGAAATTATGCGTTATGTACTAGAAATACAACATCAACCATAAGCTGTTCTTGCGGTAGGAAAATAAAATATGATTTGTATTCGTTGACACACACACACAAGCTTACATTCAATAAGAGCATACATTGCTTGTGGTCTACAGTTGAACTCAATTCACCATTGCCAGTGTTGCCAACTCCCCAAGGCCAAAAAGCACCAAAAATATATTAAAAATTCTAACATACCACCTTCCACCGCAAAATCGAAAATGATATGCTCTACTAAAAAATGTATTATAGAACTTTTGTGAATTGAATTTTAAGAAGTTAAGGTGGGTATTAAGATCGAGTTTAGTTGCTAAAATAGTCATTTTTTCACAATTACTTTTCTTTCATAATTCATTTTAAGGAATTTTAATGAAAATTTGCTTTTGGCTATTCCCCATCAAGTTATAATAAAATTTGCAGCAAATATGCATAATTTCATGCCTTTTTTACTGATATAGTTTTCACTTTAGCGGCAAAACTCGAACTATGTACTCACCATTACTTTGATCAGTTTTAATGCTTTCGTCCAATTCATTTTCATCAGTGATGTTTTTCAAAATATTAATATATGGAAGGAGTCTATTGCTTATTTGCTTTTGTGAATTTAAAACAAACGTTTTTAATGACATCTTTACCAAATTCAAAAATTCGACATTTATCGCTCGACTTTCCTACAGAATACCCTAAATAACAATATTAATTAAAAAATAATCAATACCAACTTCATAACAATCAAATTATAAATTTGAGTTTCTTCGGCTCTTGAAAGTCTAATCAAAATTTTTGTATCAATTAAACTTAATACTGTTCAAAATAAAAAAAAGCACCAAAAGCACTAAATGAAAATGCCAGAAAGCACCAAGTTGGTGCTTTTTTTGAAAAGGCACCAAAAAGGCAATTTGGTGCTTTTTAGAAATCAAAAAGCACTAAATTTGGTGCTAAAAGCACCAAATTGGCAACACTGACCATTGCTTAACAGTGTTCTCTCACAGAAACAAATTGTGAGAGAACCACCACTATGGATAAAGCTGAGGATTTACAGAGCATCAACATCGTTGACAAGGACAGAGTGGCAACATAAATATACAATGGTGTGGTGGTTATAAAGGCGAACAAAAATAAACCCAACGCTGCGAGTGAGAAAAGAAGAGTTTAATTTTATGTTCTCTTCTGTTAAAATAAACACACACACAAACACTGAGAGTTTCCGTTGCCGTCAACATGAGTTGCAAGCGTTTACTATCCGCTTCCTCTCCGTTATTTTATTGAGAACCAAAATTTATGCTATCTGTTAATTTTTTATGCTTGTATCGATTAGTTGGTTTTGTGTGCTACGATAATTTTCCACGGACAATATTTTTTTGTAGTTTTGTGTTTTAATTTATTTCTTCTGGGGACTATATAACAGTGTTAGAAAACTCAATACTCATATGATCTATAATACATCTTTGAACTTTGAATTTCAGCTGGTTGGAGTTGTTGGAGTTGGAACTGCTATGTTAGAAATTATAAAATATTTGTTGGTGCTTTTTGCCCTTCGAGAGTTGGCATCACTGGTTAATATTTATTGTTTTATATAAAGTGCCGATAGGTTTAGAGGATTCGTTAAGGATATGAGCAATAATGATTGCATTACTGGTAATGCATATTGTAATCAGATTGAATTTACTTAGTTTTTTTCTGGATACATTTCTGAATCCAATTTTGTGAAATTGCTTATAAGAGTCTCCACTACTGATGATGATATGTTAAGCAAACTATCTCCAATGCTAGTATTTATTACGTTCGCTTCAGTGTGATTATCCAAAGATATCAATGCCTTGGCTGTGGTTGTTTCTAACACTTTTGTAGTCAATTTACTTTCACGATTACTTTTTTCCGTAAACATAAATTGAATGAGTATAACCAAATATGTGACAATAGCAGCAACCATCTGAAATATGAAATTATAATTGATTGTTTTTGTTTTTTTTTTTCAAGAAAAGTAAAATTAAATTATTTATTACTTACACTGCCCAACAGACCCAAATTTAATGTGAAAAACTCTTTGGCTGTTATAATAAAACGTTGATGTAGAGTTTGTATAGACAATTCACTAACCAAATCATTATAGCGTTTGTTGCCCAAAGGTTGTTTCACCAGCTTGGAAATTAAACAGCCTATATAGCGACTCTGTAAAGATTCCATTATATTTAAAATATTAATAGGGGTAATGAGAATTACAAAGTCATAATTTCGACTTAACGACTTTTTCGAAAGTTGAAAAAGCCACTATTCGAATTTTACGAAAATTGGAAAGGTCAATTTTTCGAATTTTCACTTTTTAAAAATTTTAAAAAAGTCGACTTTGAACTTTTGCGATTATTGAAAAGACGAATATTCAAAAGTAGCATATTTATTTTGAATTTTCATCATAAAAAGAGCTTAATCACATTCCCTTCTCAATACTAATTCGTTTTGACGAATTTTACCTTAAAGTTCGACTAGTCGATTTTGTTTACTATAAAAAGTCAATAAGAAGTGATTTTCAAAAAACTCTAAAGTTAATTAATCGTTTTTTACGTTTACCAAAAGACGACTACGATATTTCAATTTTTTAGACAGAAAATTGATTATACGAAAAGTCAATTTTAAACTTTTGTATTCCTATTTTGTGACCCAACGGTCACATAAAGTTAATGAAAGTTAATTTTTCGACATTTTAAAAATTATAAAAAAAATCGACTTTTGATTTTAGGATTATTGAAAAGTCGACTACTCACGCTGTTGAACAGTCGATCGGTAAATTTCAATTTTAATTTTCTATAGAAATAAAATTTTGAGAAAATTTTCTATAAAAATGAAATTTGACAAAATTTTCTATAAAAATGAAATTTTGACAAAATTTTCTATGGAAATAAAATTTTGTCAAAATTTTCTATGGAAATAAAATTTTGACAAAATTTTCTATGGAAATAAAATTTTGACAAAATTTTCTATAGAAATAAAATTTTGACAAAATTTTCTATAGAAATAAAATTTTGACAAAATTTTCTATAGAAATGAAATTTTGACAAAATTTTCTATAGAAATGAAATTTAGACAAAATTTTCTTTGGAAAAAAATTCTGACAAAATTTTCTTTGGAAAAAAATTCTGACAAAATTTTCTATAGAAATAAAATTTTGACAAAATTTTTTATGGAAATAAAATTTTGACAAAATTTTCTATGGAAATAAAATTTTGACAAATTTTCTATAGAAATAAAATTTTGACAAAATTTTCTATAGAAATGAAATTTAGACAAAATTTTCTTTGGAAAAAAATTTTGACAAAATTTTCTATAGAAATAAAATTTTGACAAAATTTTTTATGGAAATAAAATTTTGACAAAATTTTCTATAGAAATGGAATTTTGACAAATTTTTCTATGGAAATAAAATTTTCTATAGAAATAAAATTTTGACAAATTTTTCTATAGAAATAAAATTTTCACAAAATTTTCTATGTAAATAAAATTGTGACAAAATTTTCTATAGAAATAAAATTTTCACAAAATTTTCTATGTAAATAAAATTGTGACAAAATTTTCTATAAAAATAAAATTGTGATAAAATTTTCTATAGAAAAAAAATTTTGTCAACATTTTCTATGTAAATAAAATTGTGACAAAATTTTCAATAGAAATAAAATTTTCACACATTTTTCGATAGAAATAAAATTTTGACAAAATTTTCCATAGAAATAAAATTTTGACAAAATTTTCCATAGAAATAAAATTTTGACAAAATTTTCTATAGAAATAAAATTTTGACAAAATTTTCTATAGAAATAAAATTTTGACAAAATTTTCTATAGAAATAAAATTTTCACAAAATTTTCTATGGAAATAAAATTTTGACAAAATTGTCTATGTAAATAAAATTGTGACAAAATTTTCAATAGAAATAAAATTTTGACACATTTTTCTATAGAAATAAAATTTTGACAAAATTTTCCATATAAATAAAATTTTGACAAAAAAATTTACAAAATTTTCTATAGAAATAAAATTTTTACAAAATTTTCTATAGAAATATTTTTTTTTCCAAAATTTTCTATAGAAATAAGATTTTACAAAATTTTCTATAAAATAAAATTGTGACAAATTTTTCTATAGAAATAAAATTTTCTATGTAAATAAAACTGTGACAAAATTTTCTATAAAAATAAAATTGTGATAAAATTTTCTATAGAAATAAAATTTTGTCAAAATTTTCTATGTAAATAAAATGGTGACAAAATTTTCAATAGAAATAAAATTTTGACACATTTTTCTATAGAAATAAAATTTTGACAAAATTTTCTATAGAAATAAAATTTTGACAAAATTTTCCATAGAAATAAAAATTTGACAAAAATTTTTACAAAATTTTCTATAGAAATAAAATTTTTACAAAATTTTCTATAGAAATAAATTTTTTCCAAAATTTTCTATAGAAATAAGATTTTACAAAATTTTCTATAAAAAAAAAAATTTGACAAAATTTTCCATAGAAATAAAATTTTGACAAAATTTTCTATAGAAATGGAATTTTGACAAATTTTTCTATGGAAATAAAACTCTGGCAAAGTTTTCTATAGAAAAAAAATTTTGACAAATTTTTCTATAGAAATAATATTTTGACAAAATTTTCTATGTAAATAAAACTGTGACAAAATTTTCTATAAAAATAAAATTGTGATAAAATTTTCTATAGAAATAAAATTTTGTCAAAATTTTCTATGTAAATAACATTGTGACAAAATTTTCAATAGAAATAAAATTTTGACACATTTTTCTATAGAAATAAAATTTTGACAAAATTTTCTATAGAAATAAAATTTTGACAAAATTCTCTAAAGAAATAAAATTTTGACAAAATGTTCTATAGAAATCAAATTTTGACAAAATTTTCTATAGAAATCAAATTTTGACAAAATTTTCTATAGAAATCAAATTTTGACAAAATTTTCTATAGAAATAAAATATGGACAAAATATTCTATAGAAATAAAGTCTTGAAAAAAATTTCTACAGAAAAAACAAAATTGACAAAATTTTCTGTAGAAATAAAATTTCTACAGAAAAAAAAAATTTGACAAAATTTTCTGTAGAAATAAAATTTTGACAAAATTTTCTCTTGAAATAAAATTTTGAAATTTTCTCTAGAAATAAAATTTTGACTAGAAATAAAATTTGATACATTTTTCTATAGAAATAAAATTTTGACAAAATTCTCTAAAGAAATAAAATTTTGACAAAATTTGCTATAGAAATAAAATGTTGACAAAATTTTCTATAGAAATAAAATATTGTCAAAATATTCTATGGAAATAAAGTCTTGAACAAATTTTCTACGGAAATAAAATTTTGGCAAAATTTTCTGTAGAAATAACATTTTGACAAAATTTTCTCTAGAAATAAAATTTTGACAAAATTTTCTATAGAAATACAATTTTGACAAAATTTTCTATAGAAATAAAATTTAACAATAGTTTTTATAGAAAGAAAATTTTGTCAAAATTTTCTATATAAATAAAATTTTTACAAAATTTTGTATAGAAATAAATTTTTAACAAATTTTTTTATAGAAAAAAAAAATTTGAAAATTTTCTATAAAAATAAAATTTTGACAAAATTTTTTATAGAAATAAAATTTTGAAACAATAAGAAAGAAATAAAGACAACATTTTATGTAGATTCAAAGTTTTAACAAAATTTTGCTGAGAGTTTAAGAAATTATTTGTTTTAATTTTGAATTTAATTAAAAATTTCCCATAATTTCTTTCCTTGCGGTTTCGCTTTAAGTGTACGATAAAATTTTCTTTCAGTGTCCATTAGTAAATATTTACCTCATAATCAGCCTTCTCACAAAACCAACACATCAACGACAATAGCACAAAAGCCAACAAGGCAAAACAGCCATTTTGCAATAGGACATAATAGTTACGACCAAGATCCAAGAGGGCATAGAAGATCCAATAGGTGTTACAGACGAAATCAATAAAATAGACAGCAGTTAGAGTTAACAATGACCAGCCATAGGTATGGTTTAACATCTGTATGGTGGCATAGAGTTCATTGTAGAGATTTTTAAGGATTTCCACATGTCGTTCATCCTCTTGTTCTCTTCTCAATGGATGAACTTCAATGATTTGTCCTTTTTGGACTCGATTAAATCGCATTGGGTTATAAAAGATCCTTTTTAGATTTCTCTCGCCCATTTTGTTTATAAAATTACGCATTTTTAGGCAATAATAATTAATTCGTAGCAAAGTTAAAAGAATTTCCATTGTCTTAAATTGAAGTGCTAGAAAACTTGGTAATGAATACAAATATAGACCACCAGCATTTGTTTGGAATTTTACTATAGTCCATATAACCAGACCATGACCCAATAATAATAGGATTAAAAATAATGATGTGAAAATGACGACTTTCCTATTTAAGCCATTTAAAGATAATCCAAGATTCTCTTGAAGATTTTTATATATAAACAAATATTTCTCATATAAGGGTTTGCGATTTTTAAAGAATATCATTGAGTCCAATAATACCACCACATGACCCATTACATGGGCTGTAAATAGCAAAGTACTGATCAAAGCATTTAAGCCTTTTTCATTTTGTATCATTCGTTGACTAATTGCTCCATAGCACATCCCCGCTATTCCGGCACACCATATTAGGATATACAGTCGATGGATGCCATATATTTTCGTAAATGGCAAGAGACCAAAAATTCCCAAAATTAGATACGAGGTCCACAAGTTTATTTTATAAGCTAAACTGTTATCTTTGAAGCGATTGAATCTTTTTATTGGATCCATTATGTTTTATGGCCTAGAGAGGACTGAGTATCGAGGTATTTTTGCATAAATGTTATAATGGAAGGATTTTTGTAAAAAATGTCAATTCATGATAAATAAAAGCACTAATACATCAAATACGTTTAGAATCTCATTATGATTGAGTTTGAGGTTGGAGGAACATGTACTTATGTGGAAGATAGAATCTTTATAACTTCTGAAGTCACACAGTACAGTCCTGCAAACGGGCGATTGGGAGCCACAGTGCTATTGCTATTAAAATTTTATCAAAATTTTATTTCTATAGAAAACTTTGTCAAAATTTTATTTCTACAGAAAATTTTGTCAAAATTTTGTATAGAAAATTTTGTCAAAACTTTAGTTCTAGAGAAAATTTTGTTAAAATTTTAGTTCTATAGAACATTTTGTTAAAATTTTAGTTCTATAGAAAATTTTGTCAAAATTGTATTTCTGTAGAAAATTTTGTCAAAATTTTATTTCTCTAGAAAATTTTGTCAAAATTTTATTTCTCTAGAAAATTTTGTCAAATTTTGTCAAAATTTTATTTCTCTAGAAAATTTTGTAAAAATTTTATTTCTATAGAAAATTTTGTCAAATTTTTATTTCTATAGAAAATTTTGTCAAAATTTTATTTCTATAGAAAATTTTGTTAACATTTCAGTTCTATAGAAAATTTTGTCAAAATTTTAGTTCTTTAGAATATTTTGTCAATTTTTTTTTTCAATAGCAAATTTTTTCAACATTTTAGTTTTGTAGAAAATGTTGTCAATATTTGATTCTATAGATAATTTTTTCAAAATTTTATTTTTCTAAAAAATTTTGTCAAAATTTTATTTCTTTAGAAAATGTTGTCCAAATGTTATATCTATAGAAAATTTTGTCGACATTTTATTTGTCGAATATTTATTACTATAGAAAGTTTTGTTAAAATTTTATTTCTACAGAAAATTATGTCAAAAATTTTATATCTTTGGAAACTTTTCTCAAAATTTTATTTCTATAGAAAATTTTGTCAAAATTTTATTTTTATAAAAAATTTTCCCAAAACTTTGTTTGTATAGAACATTTTCTAAAAATTTTATTTCTATAAAAAATTGTGTCAAAATTTTATTGACAAAATGTTATATCTATAGAAAATTTTGTCAAAATTTTATTTCCATAGAAAATTTTGTCAACATTTTAGTTCTATAGAAAATTTTGTCGAAATTTTATATCTATAGAAAATTTTGTCGAAATTTTATTTCTATAGAAAATTTTGTCAAAATTTTATTACTCTAGAAAGTTTTGTTAAAATTTTATTTCTACAGAAAATTATGTCAAAATTTTATTGCTTTGGAAAATTTTATCAAAATTTTATTTCGTTTTCTTGATTTCAGCCTAAAACCATGCATTGACTGAACTACAATTGTAGCTTAACCAACAGAGGAAAAGAACAAAACGACAACAATGATTAAAGAACAAACCAAACAATAACAAAACAAAACGAATGAAAAAATTTTATTTCTATAGAAATTTTTGTCAAAATATTTCTATTTCCAAAAAAAATAATAATAATAAATAAAAAAACAAAATTTCTATAGAAAATTTTGTAAAATTTTTATTTCTATAGAAACATTTTCCAAATTTTATTTCTTTGGAAAATTTTGTCAAAATATTATTTCTTTGGAAAATTGTCAAAATTTTTTTATAGAAAATTTTGCCAAAATTGTATTATATTTCTATAGAAATTTTTGTAAAAATGTTATTTTTATAAAAAAGTATCCCAACACTTTTTTTCTATAGAACATTTTCTAAAAACTTTATTTCTATAAAAAATTGTGTCAAATATTTTATTTTATTTCTATAGACATTTTTGTCAAAATTTTATTTTTATAAAAACTTTTCTCAAAACTATACAATTATTTTTCGAGCTTTATGGTCAGATATAGATTAAGGAACATGGTTAATAGAGCCATTGAAAAGAAAACGCCAGATACAAATCATACACGCCTGGACTGTACATGTTTCGGTTCGGGCGAATGAACCTTTCCACAGCCTTTAGTATAGATCTGGCTGGGAGAGATAACTCAATTTTGGGCGCTTTATGCTAACTCCTTATGGAGAAAACATTTGGGAAATTTCCTCTTACAAATTGAATCATCTTTTCTCCCACTGTACATCATCTTTTCATATAACTTACAAGTCCCTTAATCTTATTTTTATTTCGTTTTGTTATATACACCCTCAAAAAAAATCGCTTCTTTAACATATGTTCCAAACATATTTTGCAGGAAGCACATATATTATTGCATACTGCCGAAACATTAGTATGTTTGTTTTATGTGAACATATTATATGTTTGAGCCAAAAATATTATATACTTGGAAGAATTTTTCCCAAACACGATTGTGCTCATTCCCTAACATACTCGTAATTTTCACTTCCACGAAATTTTGTAGTTATTGGCACCTTTCTCTGTAATACAAATAATGTTGAAGAAATTATTCACTTTTATAAATTTTTTAAATTTTACCTTTCGCCTGCACGGAGAATCGAACCGAGGACCATACAGTTTGTAAGCCAACACACTATCCACTGGGCTACGTAGCTGTTATAGTCACCAGTAGATAATTATCGTTTTAAGTTACATTTATATAGCATAGTTTGCAGCGCCCACGAGCCCATGCAAACATAACATTATTTAACAGAAACATACATTTGTTTGCCACGTGGAGCAGTGGTTAGCATGTCTGCCTTGCATGCAAAGGGTCATGGGTTCAATCCCTGCTCCGACCGAACATTTTTTGTTTGTTTTTTTTTTAATTTACACATTTATATTTATACTATATTATTTTTTTTAAATGAAACATCGAAATGTGCGTTATTAAAGATTTATAGTCAGTAACAGTGCTTGATATAAACGAAATTGACTGATTTTTGGATAAAATATTATTTTTTATTGCAAAAATAACAATCTTGTAATAAAAAACTGTTTTTGTACAAAACTTTAAAATTGGGAAGGAATTCAAAAACTAACAAAAGAAGAACGTAGAGTCGAGTATAAACATACATACATACTTTTATAATATAAACATAAATTTATTTAGGAGTGAACAGTTTTTTACTAGCATTTAACACCATCGCTCTAAAATTCCTTTTATTTTTCTTTAATAATTCATTTTAAAAAAAATAAACTTTTTAAATTGTTTTAGCTGTAAAACTCGAACTTAATGCCCGCTTTTATATTTGATGGTGTCCGTCAACTCCTCGTGGACTACTTTTTAATAAAGAGGAACTAAAGTTTGTTTTTTTACATTTTACTGTGTAATTTTTCACTATTTCCTCCTTATTTCATTTTACTGTCCCAACTCTAAAAAGAGTATAGTGCCCTTTCGTTATTTTTATGAAGACCCTTGATTTCTTTTAACGAACCAAGAAAAAAATTGTGCCCATAATGCCAAAATGATAAACAAAACACATGTCCACACATACATAAAATGCTGCTCTCAAGGCGAAAACATAAGCTGTTTGTTTTTCAAATGTCTATTCTCTTGGTTCAGAATGTATATTCTCTTTATTCAAATTATATAATATTTAGACTTAAACATATCAAATTTTTGGCCTTATCATAAAACAGTTTTCCGAAACAACATACAAGCGGTTTCACAGAAATTGTTCTCTTTTGACTCTTTTGCTGTGTTATATTGATATCTTTCGTCAACTCTCCCGGTTTCCATCTCTATTTCTCTCTATACTCTCTCTGTCGCTTTGAATAAAATATCACAACATATGTATGTTTAGTCGAAATTTGTAAATTTATATATGTTTATATTCACACATATGATTTTTATGAAACATTCATGCCCCAAACATAATATATTCTAACATATTAACATAGATGTCCCAAACATTTAGTGTTAGTTTAGGAAAATTACATGTTCGCACTTAAATATATTGTGGTTTAAAATCGTGCCCGAAACACATTTTGTTTATATCGGAACATATGAAAAACATATTTTTCTAACAGTGTAGTAATGCAACAATGACAATTAACAGAAACTGGTTTCCAGGATGCAACAACAATTCTAACGCGTACATTAGTCGTGTTTTTCCTAGTTTTACGACGGGCTCATCGTTGCTTATTATGTACAGTCCAGGCGTGTATAGATTTGTATCTGGCGTTTTCTTTTCAATGGCTCTATTAACCATGTTCCTTAATCTATATCTGTCCATAAAGCTCGAAAAATAATTGTATAATTAGATATAATGCATTTGGACGTCAATTACCTGTTTCGGTATCAGGCTAATATGAAATATAATTTTCTCAAAACTTTATTTCTATAGAACATTTTCTAAAAATTTTATTTCTATAAAAAATTGTGTCACAATTTTATTGTCAAAATGTTATATCTATAGAAAATTTTGTCAAAATTTTATTTCCATAGGAAATTTTATCAAAATTTTATTTCCATAAGAAATTTTGTCAACATTTTATTTCTGCTGAAAATTTGGCAAAATTTTATTTCTATAGAAAATTGTGTTAAAATTTTATTTCTATAGAAGATTTTGTTAATAATTTTATAAAAAACCAAAAAAAATCAAAATTTTATTTCTATAAAAAAATTTATCAAAATTTTATTTCTATTGAAATTTTTTCCAAAATTTTATGTCTATATAAAATTTTGCCAACATTTTATGTCTATAGAAAATTTTGTCATAATTTTATTTTTATAGAAAATTGCCAATTTGCCAAAAAATTATGTCTATAGAAAATTTTGTCATAATTTTATTTTTATAGAAAATTGCCAATTTGCCAACATTTTATGTCTATAGAAAATTTTGTCATAATTTTATTTTTATAGAAAATTTTGTAAAAATTTTATTTCATAGAAAATGGTAGGGACACGGATTTGAATTCAAAGGCTCCCCCCACGGCCTACAAGAACTTAAAAAGGCAACTTCCCTTGTTAGCCCAATAGAACCCAGATATGCCGACGGGCCGTTATATTCTGTAGCACACCAACAAGTAGATTAGAAAATGTAAAGCACTGTAAACACAGAAACCTGAACATACCAGGTGTACTACATGTAGTACGGTCGGCATATCTGGGCTAAGTCTAATCTGTTTTTCAACGAGTTCTATAGTTAGTCTAGGACCAGAGATGTTCCAAGTTTTGTAAAACATTTTAGAAATATGTATGTTTTCTCGGGCCCTATAAAAGAGATCTTCCTCAAGCCAATGACATCTTCCTCATTGGGAGAAAAATTTTTTTGACTTTTTTAGAATACACAATAAACATTTGTCCATTCCAAAATTACAACTATATTATTTTTAAATTATTTAAAATTTTTCTTTTATATACTTACATTATTTTCACTACTATCGGTGTAATAGAACAAAGCTGATACTAAACTTGCCAAAGACATTGAAGTGGCCCCATTGAAGACGTACTTATGAAAAACTTGTCGCTTGTAGATGGCCGTAAATGTCCAATAACAATTGCAGACAATATCAAAAAAGGAAGTCATGAAGAGGAGCAAAAGAGACCATCCATACAAGTCATTGATAACTTTATACATTTCCCATAGTCTTAGATATATTATACGTCTAAAGGTCATTTGTGTATACTCCTCCTCCGTATGGGGTTTCCATAAGCCAAGATCTTCTTTCGTATTATCATCATCAGTTGCCTGGCGTAGAGTATCCTTAAAGATTTCAACCCTACCATTAAGTTTCACTATCGTGGCAATTATTTGCAAATAACGTAACCTCAAACTAATGCTGATGGGAAAGTTATACCAGAATACTGGTTGAATTTTTGAAATCGCATTAATCCACAACTTAAGAGATTCACAAATGAGTTGTATACCCAAGAGAATGAGTATGGGCAGTGTCAGCATTTGTTGGTGATTGAATTTCGGTTTTACTTTTTCTTCTAATTTTCCTTTCTCTCGCAAGAGATAGTCAATTTCTTTTTCAAGTTTTTCCAGTATTTTGAAATGATGATATTTAAATATGGACTCCAATATAATGATGATATTCACACTGCCATTGCAAACAAATGAGGCTGTACCCACAAGACCCCCCACAGAGGTATCACCACCACTCAAACGACGATAGAACATTAAAAAGACAGCGGTAATTAGCCAAATGAGATTAGCTAAACGTATCAAGGATGTTATCACTGGTAATGTCTTTAGTGTATGGAGGCCACTTATTACAATTCCAAAATTTAATATTTCTTTAATAATGGGAACACTTAGAAGATCCATGATGTTAAACACTTGACCATTAAAGACTACTGTATAAGTCCTTCGGAAAAAAGTGTTTAATATAGGCCTACATTTTTGGTGTAATACAATCAATCAAAATTAAATCTAAAGCATTTTTCTTTAATAAGAAGCACTTTTATTTAGAATGAATTGCTCTACGAATGTATTCATTTATCCCTGAAAGTAATTAAATTAGGCTAATTATATTATTTAGTTGATTTAGGGATATTATGGGTGGGAGAAAAAAATCAAATGAGAAGAACTAATATTGGCGAGGTGGCGAAGTATGATAATCAACCTTAACCAAACAGAGAACGCAGTATGGGGAACCCAAAGTAGGACGCGTACGACATTATTATGCTCAGCCTCAAACTTTTGTATGCAAAATCGACTAAATCTTAAAAGTATTTTAAACAGAATAAGAACATACATATATGTCCTATTAATATTAAGTATACGCACTATTGGCGTGGTGGAGGAATGGACAATTCCATAGTGCGTATAAGTGATATTAATAGATTTTATTTTTTATTTTTATAATATAAAATAACGTTTTCTTAGTTTTTTTATACCCTCCATCATAGGATGGGGGTATATTAACATTGTCATTCCGTTTGTAACACATCGAAATATTGCTCTAAGACCCCATAAAGTATATATATTCTGGGTCGTGGTGAAATTCTGAGTCGATCTAAGCATGTCCGTCCGTCCGTCCGTCCGTCTGTTGAAATCACGCTAACTTCCGAACGAAACAAGCTATCGACTTGAAACTTGGCACAAGTATATGTTATCGATGTAGGTCGGATGGTATTGAAAATGGGCCTTATCGGTCCACTTTTACGTATAGCCCCCATATAAAGGGACCCTCAGATTTGGCTTGTTGAGCCTCTAACAGAAGCATATTTCATCCGATCCGGCTCAAATTTGGTACATGGTGTTGGTATATGGTCTTTAACAACCACGCAAAAATTGGTTCACATCGGTCCATAAATATATGTAGCCCCCATATAAACCGATCCCCAGATTTGGCTTGCGGAGCCTCAAAGAGAAGAAAATTTCATCCGATCCGGCTGAAATTTGGTAGATGATGTTGGTATATGGTTTCTAACAACCATGCAAAAATTGGTTCACATCGGTCCATAAATATATATAGCCCCCATATAAACCGATCCCCAGATTTGGCTTGCGGAGCCTCAAAGAGAAGAAAATTTCATCCGATCCGGCTGAAATTTGGTAGATGATGTTGGTATATGGTCTCTAACAACCATGCAAAAATTGGTCCATATCGGTCCTTAATTATATATAGCCCCCATATAAACCGATCCCCAGATTTGGTTTGTGGAGCCTCTAAGAGAAGCATATTTCATCCGATCCGGATGAAATTTGGTACATGGTGTTGGTATATGGTCTCTAACAATCGTGCAAAAATTGGTCCACATCGGTCCATAATTATATATAGCCCCCATATAAACCGATCCCCAGATTTGGCTTGCGGAGCCTCAAAGAGAAGCAAATTTCATCCGATCCGGCTGAAATTTGGTACATGATGTTGGTATATGGTCTCTAACAACCATGCAAAAATTGGTTCACATCGGTCCATAATTATATATAGACCCCATATAAACCGATCTCCAGATTTGGCTTGCGAAGCCTCAAAGAGAAGCAAATTGCGTCCGATCCGGCTGAAATTTGGTACATGGTATTGGTATATGGTCTCTAACAACCGTGCAAAAATTGGTCCACATCGGTCCATAATTATATATAGCGCCCATATAAACCGATCCCCAGATTTGGCTTGCGAAGTCTCCAAGAGAAGCAAATTTCATCCAATCCGGTTGTAATTTGGAACATGGTGTTAGTATATGATCTTTAAGAACCGTGCCAGAATTGGTCCATATCGGTCCATAATTATATATAGCCCCCATATAAAACGTTCTCCAGATTTGACCTCCGGAGCCTCTTGGAGGAGCAAAATGCATCCGATCCGGTTCAAATTAGGAACGTGGTGTTAGCATATGGTCGCTAAGAACCATACCAAAATTGGTCCAATCACACAAAAATTGGTCCATATCGGTTCATAATCATGGTTGCCACTAGAGCCAAAAATTATCTACCAAATTTTTATTTCTATAGAAAATTTTATTTCTAGAGAAAATTTTGTTAAAATTTTATTCCGTTCATAATAAAATTTTCATCATTGTCAAAATTTTATTTCTATAGAAAATTTTGTCAAAATTGTATTTCTATAGAAAATTTTGTTCAAATTTTATTCGGTTCATAATCATTGTTGCCACTCGAGCCAAAAATAATCTACCAAAATTTTGTCAAAAGTTTATTTCTATAGAAAATTTTGTTAAAATTTTATTTTTGTAGAAATTTTTGTCAACATTTTCTTTCTATAGAAAATTTTCTCAAAATTTTTATTTCTATAGAAAATTTTGTGAAAATTTTATTTCTATAGAAAATTTTTTTAAAATTTTATTTCTGTAGAAAATTTTGTCAAAATTTTATGTCAACTTTGTCAAACTGAATTATATACGTATTGGATCGATCTTTTTTGATTTAATATATACCACGTATGGACTTACATACAATTTAGAAGATGGTGTTAGGAGGTTTTAAGATACCTTGCCATCGGCAAGCGTTACCGCAACTTAAGTAATTCGATTGTGGATGGCAGTGTTTAGAAGAGGTTTCTACGCAATCCATGATGGAGGGTACATAAGCTTCGGCCTGGCCGAACTTACGGCCGTATATACTTGTTTTTATTTAGTTCAGTTTACGATTTAGTTATCGATCATTCTTCATCATACAGGCAAACATGCCAACAGATTTTCGTTCTATTGGAATAAGTACAGTAGATTCTAGTCTGACTAACTTATCTGCTTTAAAATCATCTCGTATGGATTTGTGGATAGGTACCCACAAATAAGCTGAGAAAAATACAATGTTCGATACGATGGTCGACATTTTAATAAACATTTTCGATTTTCTTGGTAGTCACGCTAGAGGGAAAGAAAATATTATTTATACGCACTATTGGATGAATGGAAAATTCCACAGTGCGTATAAGTGATATAAATAAAATTGAAAGTTTTCTTTCTTACAGTAAATAATTGCACAATTTTCTTTTGTTAATATTTATGTTACAATTTAGTTATCGCCCTTTCATTATCATAATAGTTTATAGGTGGCTAAATGTATATCCACAGATTCCAGTTATTCTGGCATATATAGGGTAGATTCTAGTCAGGCTAACTTATTCGCTTTAGTCATAGTAGTCATGTCAGAGAAATTTTCTATAGTAATAAAATCTAGACAAAATTTACTATAAAAATAAAATTTTGACAACATTTTCTATAGAATTAAAATCTTGCCAAAAATTTTTATAGAAATGAAATTTTGACAAAATTTTCTATAGAAATAAAATTTTGCAAAAATTTTCTATAGAAATAAAATTTTGCAAAAATTTTCTATAGAAATAAAATTTTGCAAAAATTTTTTATAGAAATAGATTTTACAAAAATTTTCTATAGAAATAATAAAATTTTGAGAAAATTTTCTATAGAAATAAAATTTTTGGAAAATTTTCTACAGTAATAAAATTTTGATAAATTTTTCTATAAAAAGATAATTTTGACAAAATTTTTTTATAGAAAAAAAGTTTTTACAAAAATTTCTATAGAAATAAAATTTTGACAAAATTTTCTATAGAAATAAAATTTTGACAAAATTTTCTATTGAACTAAAATGTTGACAAAATTTTCTATAGAAATAAAATTTTGACAAAATTCTGTAGAACTAAAATGTTGACAAAATTTTCTAAAGAAATAAAATTTTAACAAAATTTTTATATAGAAAAAAAAAATTGACAAAATTTTTATATAGAAATAAAATTTTGACAAAATTTTCTATAGAACTGAAATTTTGACAAAATTTTCTATAGAACTGAAATTTTGACAAATTTTTCTATAGAACTAAAATTTGGCAAAGCTTTCTATAGAACTTAAATTTTGACAAAATTTCCTATAGAAATAAAATTTTGACAAAATTTTCTATAGAAATAAAATTTTGAGAAAATTTTCTATAGAAATAAAATTTTTGGAAAATTTTCTACAGAAATAAAATTTTGACAAATTTTCTATAGAACTAAAATTTGGCAAAGTTTTCTATAGAACTTAAATTTCTTATAGAAATAAAATTTTGCAAAAATTTTCTATAGAAACAATATATTGACAAAATTTGTTGTAGAAATAAATCTTAACAAAATGTTCTATAGAAATAATATATTGACAAAATTTGTTATAGAAATAAAATCTTGTCAAAATTTTCTATAGAAATAAAATCTTGACAAAATTTTATCTCGAAATAAAATTTTGACAAAATTTTCTATAGAAATAAAATTTTGAGAAATTTTTCTATAGAAATAAAATTTTTGGAAAATTTTCTACAGAAATAAAATTTTGACAAATTTTTCTATAAAAAGATAATTTTGACAAAATTTTTTTATAGAAATAAAATTTTGACAAAATTTTCTATAGAAATACAATTTTTGAAAAATTTTCTACAGAAATAAAATTTTGACAAATTTTTCTATGGAAAGATAATTTTGACAAAATTTTCTATAGAAATACAATTTTGACAATTTTTTTTTATAGAAATAAATGTTTGACAAAATTTTCTTTAGAAGTAAAATTTTGACAAAATTTTCTATAAAATAAAATTTTGATAAAATTTTCTATAGAAATAAATTTTTGACAAAGTTTTTTATTTAAATACAATTTTGAAAAAATTTCCTATAGAAATACAATTTTAAAAAAAATTTCTATAGAAATAAAATAATCTATAGAAAATAGAAAATATTCATTTAGTGCTTCCGCATACTTTTATTTGCAATACAATCAATTTTTATAAAAACATGTGATAAATGTAGTTTTAATAATAATTTGCGATAAGCATGTCTTTCGTTTGTGACAAACATACATGTGTGTGTAAAAGATGTAATAATTTTAGATTATTATTTTTATATAAACTTATAGCTCAATAAGTATTAAAAATAATATACAATATTACAACACTATATCATATATACAATTTTATAATATAAATTAAATATATATGAGGTACAATATCTCTTTCATTTTCCCTTCTTAGCACTTTGTTCCTTTATGCACGACAACCATGGATAATAACCTTAGAAGAAAGACTAGCCATTTTTTCGATTTCAGTCTTGGAATATCATATCCTCTCTTAGTTTTTGAATATTCGTTTTTTATATTCGCTGTTTTCTGCCATATCCCTCCTCCCCTCCGCAAAACTTCTTTTAATATCTCACATAATTTAAGTATCCTGCTCATTCATATGAAATTGTATGAGTATAATTAAATATGTGGTTGTGGCTCCAACAATCTGTAAATTAATATTTTTTTATTTTTTTTTTTTTAATTTCATTAAATATGCTAACTCTCTAGCTTACCGTATATAATAGACTGCAATCTATGTTAAAGAATCCTGCAGCAGTAATACCCATTTTCTGGTGTAGCAATTGTAAAGAGAATTGTTGTATCTGCAAATGATGATATGATTGTATCATAATAACAATTGTGTTTTCAGTTACAATAAAATTTCTTTAAATTAATGCTTCGGATTTAATTGTTGCCATAGTTGGTAGAATTCTACCAAAAATGTAGATTTTTTACTGTTTGGTAGATTGGTAGAATTCTTGATGTTTTGGTAGATTTTGCAAAATAATAAGAGGTACTTCAAAAATTTTCTATAAAAATAAAATTATGACAAAATTTTCTATAGAAATAAAATTTCGACAAAATTTTCTATAGAAATAAAATTTTTACAAAATTTTGTATAGAAATCGAAATTATGACGAAATTATGAAGTAATTCAATGATAATTGCGAAATATTTGGAATGATGGATTAAATATAAATAAAGGAAACTAAGATCTCAAGCTTAATAAAACTATTGACATTTATTAAAAAGAAAAAGATCTAATAAAACACCAAGAAACAAAAATTATGACAAAAATGTCTATAGAAATAAAATTTTGACAAAATTTTCCATAGGAACACAATTTTGGCAAAATTTTCTATAGAAATAAAATTTCGATACAATTTTTAATTGAAATAAAATTTCGACAAAATTTTCTATAGAAATAAAATTTTGACAAAATTTTCTATAGAAATAAAATTTTGACAATATTTTCTATAGAAATAAAATTTAGACAAAATGGTCTATAGAAATAAAATTTTAACAAAATTTTTTTATAGAAAATTTTCTATAGAAATAAAAATTTTGACAAAATTTTCTATAGAAATAAAATTTTAACAAAATTTTCTATAGATATATTTTGACAAAATTTTCTATAGAAATAAAATTTTTGACAAAATTTTCTATTGGAATAAAATTTTGACAAAATTTTCTATTGGAATAAAATTTTGACAAAATTTTCTATAGAAATAAAATTATGACAAAAATTTCTATAGAAATAAAATTTTGACAAAATTGTCTATAGAACTAAAATTATGACAAAAATGTTTATAAAATTTTTTTATAGAAATAAAATGTTGACAAAATTTTTATAGAAATAAAGTTTTGACAAAATTTTATATAGAAATAAAATTTTTACAAAATTTTCTATAGAAATAAAATTTTTCGAAAATTTTCTATAAAAATAAAATTTTGAAAATTTTTTTTATTCAAATAAAATGTTGACAAAGTTTCTTTAGAAATAATGATTAAAGAAAGAAACCAACAATAACAAAACAAAACGAATGAAAAAAGGAGGAAGCACGCTCAAAATAAACCCAGCCAACTGCACTCAAATCGATGATTTGACGGTGGCAAAGGAAAGAGATATATTTGAAGGAATTTATTTCGGCATAAGCCGGCTATCGTGTAAACCCATTTTTCGGAAGGTTCAAATGTGGTTCACTTTTGTGTTTAGTGAACTGCCTGAATTTATACTGATAATTGGTTGATAGTTTTGCTGCAAGTAGAGGATGCTGATGAGGAATGTGGTAATTCCGAAACGTGCATCCATCCAACCATCTTGCAGTCTATAGGGCTTTGCCCAAATAAATTTGACAAACATTCTTTTCCTCTGTTGGTTAAGCTACACTTGTAGTTTAGTCAATGCATGGTTTTAAGCTGAGATCAAAAATAACAATAAGAAATAACATTTTGACAAAATTTTCTATAGAAATAAAATTTTGACAAAATTTTCAATAGAAATAAAATTATGACAAAATTTTCTATAGAAATAAAATTATGACAAAAATGTTTATAGAAATAAAATGTTGACAAAATTTTTTATAGAAATAAAATTTTGACAAAATTTTCTATAGAAATAAAATTTTTACAAAATTTTCTATAGATATAAAATTTTTACAAAATTTTCTATAGAAATAAAATATTGACAAAATTTCTAAAGAAATACAATTTTGACAAAAGTTTCTAAAGAAATACAATTGTGACAAAATTTTCTATGGGAATAAAATTTTGACAAAATTTTCTATAGAACTAAAATTATGACAAAAATGTTTATAGAAATAAAATTTTGACAAATTTTTTTATGGAAATAAAATTTTGACAAACTTTTTTTATAGAAATAAAATTTTGACAAAATTTTCTATAGAAATAAATTTTTTAAAAAATTTTCTATAGAAATAAAATTTTGAAAAAATTTTCTATAAAAATAAAATTTTGACAACATTTTCTATAGTAATAAAATTTTGACAAAATTTTCTATAGACACATTCCTCATTTTTCGGAAGGTTCAAATGTGGTTCACTTTTGTGTTTAGTGAACTGCCGGAATTTATACTGATAATTGGTTGATAGTTTTGCTGCAAGTAGAGGATGCTGATGAGGAATGTGGTAATTCCGAAACGTGCATCCATCCAACCATCTTGCAGTCCATAGGGCTTTGCCCAAATAAATTTGACAAACATTCTTTTCCTCTGTTGGTTAAGCTACACTTGTAGTTTAGTCAATGCATGGTTTTAAGCTGAGATCAAAAATAACAATAAGAAATAACATTTTGACAAAATTTTCTATAGAAATAAAATTTTGACAAAATTTTCAATAGAAATAAAATTATGACAAAATTTTCTATAGAAATAAAATTATGACAAAAATGTTTATAGAAATAAAATGTTAACAAAATTTTTTATAGAAATAAAATTTTGACAAAATTTTCTATAGAAATAAAATTTTGACAAAATTTTCTATAGAAATAAAATTTTTACAAAATTTTCTATAGAAATAAAATTTTGACAAAATTTCTAAAGAAATACAATTTTGACAAAAGTTTCTAAAGAAATACAATTGTGACAAAATTTTCTATGGGAATAAAATTTTGACAAAATTTTCTATAGAAATACAATTTTGATAAAATTTTCTATAGAAATAAAATGTTGACAAATTTTTTTTATCGAAATAAAATTTTGACAAAATTTTCTATAAATAAAATAAAATTTTTACAAAATTTTCTATAGAAATGAAAATTTGGCAAAAGTTTCTAAAGAAATAAAATTTTGGCAAAAGTTTCTAAAGAAATAAAATTTTGACAAAATTTTCTATAGAAATAAAATGTTGACAAAATTTTCTATAGAACTAAAATTATGACAAAAATGTTTATAGAAATAAAATTTTGACAAATTTTTTTATGGAAATAAAATTTTGACAAATTTTTTTTATAGAAATAAAATTTTGACAAAATTTTCTATAGAAATAAAATTTTTACAAAATTTTCTATAGAAATAAAATTTTGAAAAATTTTTATATAAAAATAAAATTTTGACAACATTTTCTATAGTAATAAAATTTTGACAAAATTTTCTATAGACACATTCCTCATTTTTCGGAAGGTTCAAATGTGGTTCACTTTTGTGTTTAGTGAACTGCCTGAATTTGTACTGATAATTGGTTGATAGTTTTGCTGCAAGTAGAGGATGCTGATGAAGAATGTGGTATTTCCAAAACGTGCATCCATCCAACCATCTTGCAGTCTATAGGGCTTTGCCCAAATAAATTTGACAAACATTCTTTTCCTCTGTTGGTTAAGCTACACTTGTAGTCAATGCATGGTTTTAAGCTGAGATCAAAAACAACAAAAATTATGGCAAAAATGTTTATAGAAATATAATGTTGACAAAATTTTTTATAGAAATAAAATTTTGACAAAATTTTCTATAGAAATAAAATTTTGACAAAATTATTTTCTATAGAAATAAAATTTTGAAAAAATTTTCTATAGAAATAATATTTTGACAAAATTTTCTATGGAAATAAAATTTTGACAAAAGTTTCTAAAGAAATACAATTTTGACAAAAGTTTCTAAAGAAATACAATTTTGACAAAATTTTCTATGGAAATAAATTTTTGACAAAATTTTCTATAGAACTAAAATTATGACAAAAATGTTTATAGAAATAAAATTTTGACAAATTTTTCTATAGAAATAAAATTTTTACAAAATTTTCTATAGAAAAAAAATTTTAACAAAATGTTCTATAGAAATAATATTTTGACAAAATTTTCTATAGAAATAACAGTTTTACAAAATTTTCTATAGAAATAAAATTTTTACAAAATTTTCTATAGAAATAAAATTTTGACAAAAGTTTCTAAAGAAATACAATTTTGACAAAATTTTCTATGGAAATAAAATTTTGACAAAATTTTCTATGGAAATAAAATTTTGACAAAATTTTCTATGGAAATAAAATTTTGACAAAATTTTCTATGGAAATAAAATTTTGACAAAATTTTCTATAAATATAAATATAAATAAAATTTTGAAAATTTTTTTTATAGAAATAAATTTTTGACAAATTTTTCTATAGAAATAAAATTTTTACAAAATTTTCTATAGAAATAAAATTTTTACAAAATTTTCTATAAATATAAAATTTTGACAACATTTTCTATAGTAATAAAATTTGGCAAAATTTTCTATAGAAATAAAAATTTTAAAAAATTTTCCATAGAAATGAAATTTTGACAAAATTTTCGATAGGAATAAAATTGTGACAAAATTTTCTATAAAAATAAAATCTCGAAAAAATTTTCTATAGGAATAAAATTGTGACAAAATTTTCTATAGAATTAAAAATTTTGACAAAATTTTCCACAGGAATAAAATTTTGACAAAATAAATTTTCAAAATAAGATTTTTTTGTTTGGTAGTTTTTTGGTAAAATTTTCTACAAATTTTGGTAGGTTATTCTCTAGTGGCAACCGTGCATTCAATACATACACGATATTCGACATTTAATAAAAATTTTCAATTTTCTTAGCATGCTAGGGGGGAAAATATTACTTATACGCACTATTGGATGAATGAACAACCCCATAGTGCGTATAAGTAATATAAATAGAATTATTTTTTTATTTCTTACAATAAATTATTGTATTATTTTCTTAGCAATTTCTTATAAATGATGAAGTTAAATTTTAGCCATCGGTCACTTGACATTAATTTGATAATAATTAACTAATATTGCATTTATCCAATGTCTAGCAACGAAGGGTTAAGTTGATTCGAGAGCCTACTTAGGTTAGTTTAGGTTATGTAGCAGCCCGATGTATTAGGCTCACTTAGACTATTCAGTCCATTGTGATACCACAGTGGTGAACTCTTATCATTGAGTGCTGCCCTATTCCATATTAAGCTCAATGCCAAGGGACATCCTTTTTATAGCCGAGTCCGAACGGCGTTCCACATTGCAGTGAAACCACTTAGAGAAGCTTTGAAATACTCAGAAATGTCACCAGCATTACTGAGGTGGGATAATTCACCGCTGAAAAACTTTTTGGTGTTCGGTCGAAGCAGGAATCGAATCCACGATTCCTGCTTCGACAGGACATGCTAACCATTGCACCTCGGTGGCCACGGAGAGTCTATTTACTTACCACTGAATTGTGATTATCATTCATTGTATCAATATTTATGCGGTGTAAGCCCAAAGCAATACTGGTGGTCTGAAAATATAAATAAAGAATATCAGAAAATTTGAATTATTATACAAATAGAGAAAACTGTTTATGTTTCTACAAAAAATCCTGTTCGTCTTAAAATTTAGTTCATTCTAACGAATAGTGGCACAAAAGGTGGTACATTTTTTTCGTAAAGGAAAAATACTAATTGCATTAATTTATATCAATTTTTCCTGCAGAATTGTAAAACCCTATTTTCTTCAAATTTATTCTAAAGGAATAATTTTCGTTTTACTAGGAATTATTCCCTGAAATTGTTAGTTTAAGTGAATGACAAGTTTTACATTATATGGAGAATTTTCTTAGCATACTTTCAAGAGACAAATGTCTCCGCTTAAAAGCACTATGGTATGAAACCACAATTTTGAGGACATTATACAATCACCGATGACATTTGGTTTAATTTTGGGGACCTTACATTTCTTGCAGTACATATTTTTTCTTCTTAGCAATATGTAGTCCTAAAACATTCTCTTTTGCCCATTTCTCAGTCATACGAAAAGCTCTATGTATAATGTATTTAATTGTATCTGAGAATTTCCCTTGACTGCCATAGTATTGTCCAACATAACTTTGAGGACATTGTGCAATCACCTAAGAGAATTGGTTAATTTTGGGGACCGTATATACCATTTTCCGTCTTTGCAAGATTTATGGAATTTTCTTAGCATACTTCAGGTGACACACGTCTCCACTTGAGAGCACTATATTAGTATATAAATATAAATGTATCGGTTTTGAGAAGGGCCCGATCATATCCACGATTTAAAGGGGGTTTGGCATAAAAATGGCATAAAAGTCATCGCATGAAAAAAGTGGCAAATTTGCCTCTTAATAAAGTGAGGCATTGAGTGCAGAGCACTCTAAGATCATCGTTTTAAAACGCTGAAATAAGTTGGCAAACGCACAAAGAAAATTTCATTTAAATTAAGCCAACGAAAAATTTTCCTAAGGAAAATGAAAATATTCATTTATAGTATGAAATTTTTCGTTGGTAAAAAATGTCATTACGACAACGAATGAGAAGGGTCCGATCATATCCACGATTTAAAGGGGGTTTGGCATAAAAAATGACATAAAAGTTATCGCATGAAAAAAGTGGCAAATTTGCCTCTTAATAAAGTGAGACATTGAGTACAGAGCACTCTATATTCATTTATAGTATGAAATTTTTCGTTGGTAAAAAATGTCATTACGACAACGAATATTTTTATTGTATTTTTGAAATTTTTTCGTTGGCTCAATTTTAATGACAAATTTCATTAATACTCGTATTATGCAAATTTTTCTATCAGTATAGGCTTAGCTTATCGATACTTTACTTACACTTTGTACCGTCTTGTCACATAGTATGGCCAATATTAAAACATTCAAGAGATGCGGCACTGACCAAATAGCACTAGTAGCTATATTTAAAAAATCCTTGGTTGTCGATGAGAAATTTTTAAAATTTATAAAAATCCAATAACAATTCGAAGTAATCGAGATGAAATCATTTCCCAAATTAACCAACATTGATATACCAAAATAACGATTTAATATTTCCGTGGTATGAAATAATCGATTGTATAGATCTCTTATGATTAGCAAACGTTTCATATCAGGATTTTCTACATTGTGACGTTTATGATGTTTCTGCAGCGATAATTCCAAGAGGGTAAATGTTGAATGAGCCACCGACTTTACGGGTTCCATAGTCTTATAAAAGAAATCATTTTTCATGGCATCAGCAGGAGTTGTTGTGGGTTTCTGTAGATTTATTTCATCCAATACCATAATCAATTTATCGAATCGTCGTTTCACCATTTGTATGGCTGTGAAAATTTGAAAATATCTTAGACCACAAATCATCAAAGGCATCATATAAAATATCCAATAGGTATAGAAATCTTCTTTATCGATGGACAAAACGTGTGCTGCTAAAATGAAACCTTCAGATAGTACGTAAACACAGAGGATTAATAAGCCACGTTTAACAGTAAGCCGGCGAAATTTTCTATAAAGAAAACAAAAAATGAATACGATTTATTATATTTATTATATGTATATATATATATATATATATATATATATATATATATATATATATATATATATATATATATATATATATATATATATATATATATATATATATATATATATATATATATATATATATATATATATATATATATATATATATATATATATATTATATTCAAGGATGTGAGTTAGGGTTATAGGCAGGCTATATTCACTGGGAGGGATGAACTTCCATAAATAACGAAATTGCACATTTTTTCTATGGTCATATTGGCAATCTGAATAAGTATTCCATTGTGTTGAAACATTTGCAATATCTAAAGGGTGATACGGTCAAAATTTTGTCAAGGAAAAACGCGTGTAAATCGGTTAAATCGTTTATTTAAAAAATCAAATTAAATTTCTTTTTCAAGTTCAATTAGTATAAAATTCAGGGAAAATATTCAGTTAGGCTTTCGCTTTTCCAAATCCGAATTGCCGGACCTCACGCTTGACATCTGCCATCAGATTTTGTACAGCCACCTTGTCCACCTTCTTCACCGCAGAAAGCCAGTTTGCCTTGAACAGCTGCTCGTCCTTAGCAGTTTTTTTGGTCTTCTTTAGGTTCCGCTTGACAATAGCCCAGTATTTCTCAATTGGGCGGAGCTCTGGCGTGTTGGGAGGGTTCTTGTCCTTGGGAACCACCTGCACGTTGTTGGCGGTGTACCACTTCACACAGAAAAAAAAGTGTCTCGTAAATTTAAGAAGATTTTTACAATAATTTATTACAAGATTTTTCCAGAATTTTAGTTCATTTTTCGTATTTTCAACGAAAATTAACTACTCGAAAGGAAATTTTACAAATTCTAAGTAGCAATCGTTTAGTTCATGGCCTACAAAATACGATGGAAATTTCCTTAAAAAATTTCTTAACTGGTAGTTAAAAATTCGTTTGTCATGCTATAAAACTACTTGTTCAATGTAAAGTATTTTCTAAATAATAAGTGCAATTTACCATAAGATTTTTTTGTATGAGAAAATATTTTTTTACGATAAATGAACTTGAAAGTGGATAGCAATTTCTTACTGACAATTCCTATAGTTAATAATTATTGGTAAAAAATTTCCCAATGAAATATTTTTAGTTCACATGTAATTAAATTTATAGACATTTTCGTCAAAAATGGGTAGATATCATTTCATGAAGTTTTTCTTAATTTTAAGTTAAACGTTTCATCGTTCTTATACTGATATGCATTTAAGAGTATTGTTTTTAGAGTAAATTGTGGACCGATGCGATGAACTAATGCATAGTACAGAGATCTTTCTCGTCAAAGTGGAATATGTTTAATGTAAAGATGATGTTACTTGAAAATTTTTTGAGAGTGAGAGCATGCAATGCAATAATGAGAAATGGTAGCGAGTGATGGGGATGCTGTGTATATCTGAGCGTGGGGTTGTTTTTGTCTTTCAGTGGTTTGTGTGTGTTTATTATTCGCGAATGGTTTATTTGTCTGGATGAGGTGTTGTTTTCAATGAAGGCACATGTGTTTTTGTTGTTGTAGGAATGTTTTGGTTTTGCTTGGTTTTGTTTGGCATGCTTCAGTTGTATAGTTGGCGTTGGCGTGGGCTGTTGCATTTTTTTTTAGCAAGTATGTAACAAGGCAATATAAAGGTATGGAATATTTTGGTTTTTTTAGACATATATTAGTGTTTGTTTATTAAAACTTTGAAATGAAAGTTATTAATATTTTAGCGATTAGATGTACGTTGGCGAAGTGATGATCGGTAGCTTAGAAAAAAGTTATTAAGAATGTTCAATATTTAGGAAAAAATGCTGAAATGGAAAGTATATTGAAATTGTTTTATCTAATTTAATTTTTATTATTCAATGTAAAAAATAAATATTCAATTTCAGAGTAACTCCAGATGAATTTGGAAAATTGTTTGTTACACCTCAGCGTATAGTTTAATGATAAATTGGTAAGAGTTCTTTTTCAATGTGGTTTTCTTTTAAAAAATAATATTCTTCTGTATATTATTATTTGCTAATTATTATTATTTTTTTTTTAACAAGTGTCATGTTTTTCTTTGTTGTAAAAAAATATCTAAGTTAAGAGCAACCCCAGATGGATTCGGGAAATTTTTTATATTTCTCCTCAGCGTATAATTTAATAGATAAGTGGTAAGTTTTCTTTTAAAAATTGGCTTTCTTCTCACTAGAATATTTACGTTTTACTGACATTTTTATTGTCAAAATAGTAAGTACAGTATTGCTTTAATCAAATATTTTTGGAAAATTTTTGTTACACCTCAGCATATAGTTTAATCATAAATTGGTAAGTATTCTTTTTAAAATGTGGTTTTCTTTTAAAAAGGATATTTTTTATTTAAATCATTATTTGCTAATTATTATTATTATAATTTTTTTTTTTTGAAACTAGTTTAATGTTTTTCTTTGTTGTAAAAAAAATATTTAATTTCAGAGCAACCCCAAGATGGATTCGGGCATATTTTTATATTCCTCCTCAGCGTATAATTTAATAGAGAAGTGGTTTTTATGACCTTTTTATTATCAAAATTACATGTTTTTAATACCTTATTTTAGTATTACATTAATCAAATATTTTTATTGTTTTTATTGTAAAAAACAAATATTTAATTTCAGAATAACAATTTGGAAACATTTTTATGAATTGGTAAGCTTTCTTTAACATTCTTTTAACCAGAATATTTATTTTTTTTCTGCATATTATTTCTTTAATTAGATTTTTTGGAAACCAATTTAATGTTTTCTATTTAATGTAAAAAATAAATATTTAATTTCAGAGTATCCCCAAATGAATTTCGATAACATTTTAACCTCAGCGTACAATTTAATAGAGAATTGGTAAGTTTTATATTAAAACTTTGGCTTTCTTTTGACAAGAATATTTATTGTATTATGTCCTTCACATCGATACCAACACAGTTTTATGAGTTAATATATTACTTAATTCAATATTTCTCTAATTGTTTCAGGTACAAACTTTATGAGGTACGTTTATCTAAGAAAAGTTGAATTCCTTACACCATTTAATAAAATGCCCCCAAATATGGTAAGTTACAAGCTAATTTAAAGAGATTAAAAATTATATTTTATTATATGTTAATTTTTAACAATTTTCATTAATCCTTCCATTTTTTTTCAGCAAGATATGTGAATATACTAACGATGAATAAAAAACTAAGGAAAAGTCAAAATGTCCAAATAGCGAGTTAAAATAAACTACTTTCTTGTTCCACGTGGTCATAATTTTTATTCACAAAAACATTGTATTAAGAACTCTCATCATAAGTTTTTATAATAAAATACTTTTGCTTAAAGAAAGTTGAATTTTAATGTATGAAAATTTTCATAACAGTAAAACGGGTTGTTGTTCCTTTAATTATTTCATTTCTCTGTACTGTGGAATGATTGATTTAAAAATAGTTTAGTCATCGACATTTTAAAGAGACTGTTAACCAATTTTTAATATCAAGTTTCCCAAAAAATAAGCAGGTAAACCAAAATAATACTGACTTTTTAACTTGGTAGGGGTATATAAATCTTATGCTGTTGTAAAAATGAACTAAAATACAATGTTATAGATTAACTAAAATTTAAGAGAATAATAAACTATCCAAGTTGAAAAAAATCTTAAGGGCTAAATCATGGTCAATATTACTACAGTTTAGTTCATTTTGCAATGGAAAAGGGTTCACTGTTTTTTCAGTGCATGGCCTTTTTACCGTAATGGCAAGATGCCAAATCCGGCCAAAACTGTACGGAACAACCGTGTTTTGTCAAACACTCTTTCACGTAAATTTCTTGGTTGACAGTCCCGGAAGCTATGAAAATGCTGCTTTTCAAGCCACTGGTACAGATGGCTTGCCAAAGCAGATATTTCTTTGCGAACTTTGACAGTTTTATGTGCTTGAAAATATCTGCTACCTTTCCCCTTCCTTTTGCCGTATAAAACTCCTGTCCCGGAAGCTGCTTGTAGTCGGCTTTGACGTAGGTTTCGTCGTCCATTACCACGCAGTCAAACTTCGTCAGCATAGTCGTGTACAGCCTCCGGGATCGCGCTTTGGCCGTCGTATTTTGTTTATCATCGCGATTTGGAGTCACTACCTTCTTGTAAGTCGATAGTCCGGCTCGTTTTTTGTCTCGATGCACGGTTGTAAACGATAGCGATTTTGCCAGCTTTGCGTGCGAGTAGCTCGGATTTTCGCGATGCGCGAGCAAAATTTTGATACGCTGCTCTTCTTGCTTGGACGGCATTTTGACAACTGAAGAGTGAATTCCAAAATCAAAACAGGAGCAACATTCTACACACACACACCTTCAAAATGAGGGGTGTTCAGGTTTTTTAAATGAAAAATTGAAAGAAACACGTCAAGTTTATGCTGACCAAATTTTGACCGTATCACCCGTTACCTTTGATTCCACCCAAATATTTGCTGTTGCATCCATAGATTATTGTCCCCCTGAAATAGGCAATAGGGTTCCCTACCTTTTGCCGAAAACTTATCTGCTTTATAGTTCACAGTATGTCCCTATGACACCCTTAAGTGCTGATTGAAATATTTGCATATACTGAGGTCAATGATTCGATTGCACAGAGTTAAAGGATTTTAGCTTTACTAGAAGTTTTTTTTGTTAAAATTCGAAATAGATTTGATTGCTGAAGTGTTAATTCTGTGTACAGTCTTTGGTACTGTGAACTCTATAGCTATTACGACAACGAAACCCTCATGAATATTGGGCTTTTACTTCGAGGACAGCGATAACTTCGAGTGCATCGTTTAATCACCGAAGAGATTTGGTTTAATTTTGGGGACCTTACTTTCCATGCAGTATACACATTTTCTTCTTCGCAAGATTTAGTTCTAGAACATTATTTTTTTCCAGTTATGCGAAGAGCTCTTTGTATGCTGTCTTTAATTATATCTGGGAATTTTCCCTTAGCTGCCAGAGAACTTTCCAATATAATTTCGAGGACAATGTCCAATCACCAAAGAGATTTGATTTAATTTTGGGTACGTTCCATTGCAGCGTATCTTTGCAGGCTGTAGTCTTTAACCTCATTGACATTACACTTCCAAAATCCACTTTATCTAGATTTAAAATGTCATTTGCCTTATAAAAAAGGGATTTCAAATTCACTTTTAGTAGATCTCGAGCCTAATGTGAATTCGGCTATTAGAGGATTCTCTTTTGCCCAGTCATACTAAAATATATATGTATGCTGTCTTTAATTGTATCTAGGAATTTTACACGGACTGCCAATGTACTGTCCAACATATCTTTGAGGACATTGTGAGAATTTTTCACTGACTGTACAGTCCAATATAATTTCGAGGATATTGTATAATCACCTAGAGAATTGGTTTAATTTTGGGGACCTTATATTCCTTTTTTATTGTCTTTGCAACATTTAGTTTTAGAACTTTTTCTTTTGTCCATTTTCCAGTCTTACGAGAAAATCTATATATGATATCTTTAATTGTATCTGGAAATTTTCTCCTGACTTCCAAAGTACTGTCCAACATAGCTTCGAGGACATTGTGGGATTTTTTCACTGACTGTATAATTTCGAGAACATTGTGCAATCACCGTAGTGAATTGGTTTAATTTTGGGGACCGTAATTGCTATCTTAAATTGTATCGGGAAATTTTCTCCTGACTGCCAAAGTACTGTCAAAATAGCTTCGAGGACATTGTCACCGACTGTACTGTCCAATATAATTTCCAATATAATTGTGCAATCACCGAAGAGAATTGGTTTAATTTTGGGGACCTTATATTCCATTTTCGTCTTTGCAATAATTAGCCCTAGAGCAGTCTCTTTTACGCATTTCCCAGTCTTACGAAAAAACTATGTATTCTGTGTTTAATTGTATCTGGGAATTTTCTCCTGACTTCCAAAGTATTGTCCAACATAGCTTCGAGGACATTGTGGTATTTTTTCGCTGACTGTATAATTTCGAGAATATTGTGCAATCACCGTAGTGAATTGGTTTAATTTTGGGGACCTTATGTTCCTTTTTTGTCTTTGCAACATTTAGACCTAGAGCAGTTTCTTTTACACAATTCCCAGTCTTACGAAAAATATATGTACTCTATCTTTAGTTGTATCTGGGAATTTTCCACTGACTGCCAAAGTACTATCCAGCATAACTTTGGGGGCATTGTACAATCGCCGAAAAGATTTTGTTGAATTTTGGGGACCTTACTATAGTCTTTGCAACATTTAGTCGTAGAACATTCTTTTTTGCACATTTTCCATTCATAGGAAATGCTCTTTATATACAGTCTATATTTTTATCAGGGATGTTTTCCAGAGTACTGTGCACTATAACTTCGAGGACATGTCCGGACAATCAGCGAAGAAAATTTGTTTAAGTTTGGGGACCTTACGTCCCTTTCAACACATAATGTTTCGTGTTAAAAACCGCTCAGGGAATTTTCACTCGACAACCAGTTCCACCCCGATTGCAATGACGTTTACAAATATAATTACACTCTTAAATTTAATCGCACACATGACCCTAATAACTTTCACTTCTCTGGTCACCAGGGAGTTATCTGTACAATAGGTACGTTTTTCGTAACCATTTTGTACAACACAACAATCTATGATTTTTAAAAATATTTTTTCTTTTGCACACTTTTAGGCACTTTTGACTCAGAACTCTCCCTCTCTCTTTTTCCCAGGTTACAAGAATTTTTGTGAATTACAATTTCGTTAATTTTTTTCTGTGTACTCTTATTTGGGGTAGTAAACATTTTATATTCGATATAATTTCACTTTTCAACTTCTTCCATCTTACCCATTGTTTACGTCGATATTTAAACTCCTCTCAAAAATTCCATCAATTTCCTTCAATTCAGTGTAGAATTTTTTCTGTTCCTGTTTTCGCAATAAGGCTTCTCCAATTGAAACAATATGGGCCATGCGGGTACCAACCAATTGAATAAAATCTACAGTTTCTCCAATTTCGTTGGCATTAATTTTGATCAAAGCATCGTCGGCAAATATTCCATAAAGTAAAAGAGCCGTAGACACCACAAGAATAAAGCAAGTGTACACCTCTAGGAAACGGCTTCTCTTAAGAGTCCAAGTTTTATGATCCACCAACCATGCTGAAAGGCTACCAATTTGATAGATGATTTGAAGAGTGGCTACCGATTCCACAATATCCATATTGTTGCCGACTTTTTTTCTTCCAACAACAAATAAACTCGAAAAAGTCTTCTTACTTTCACCTTGGCTTTTAGATGACTAACATTGCCAATTGGCCAATTGTAACAAACGAATTTGGCCAACACGTATTGGAAATCTAAATACAATTAGAACCCAACTATGTGTACTCATCTAAATGGTCTTATCTCGTCATGGGCAATAACAGAATAGCAGATAATTTAATTGGACAGAAGTAATTGGCAGTTATATTGCCATGATGATGATGAGGAGATATGCAAAATATCACAAAATTTACACTCGAAAAATTCTATGAGAGCAACAAGTCTGCTATGTTGCATCACCCAATTACAACTGAAGACAGGATATTCAATTGTGACTATTGTATCTGCCTTCTTTATGTTTTCTGGCCATTGCACCCATTCAATTTATTGAGCTTATCAATCATTCCCATATCCCTATGCCATTACTAGCAATGTCAAGTTCAATTAGTTTACAGACAAAACAGTTGAACTATTTTTATTCCAAGGACTTGGGATATCTTACTGAAAGGAATAGAGAAAGAATATGAAGAGGAGGAAGGATTTTTCTATCATTATCGCAGAGAAGTGTTGAACAAAGTATTATTCAAGAGGCTTCGTGTATGAATAGAAGACATGGGGCTTATGTACATAAATAACGTTGAGGGCATTTGTGATCTAACCCACGCAAAAATTAAATTTACAAATGTTGAAATATTTCATATGTGTGTCGAAATAATTCATCATTGCGATTTAAATATAGAAAGGGTGAATATATTACTTTTTTATAGCCTACGTCATGGAATACGATTACTATTACATTAGAAGTGAACTAAAATATTCTTTATTATAGACAATCTGTTCATATTAGTCTGTCTATATGATGGTTTCCATCTGTCTGTTGGAATCACACCACAGACAGCATTCAATAATAAAGTTATTCCGATTAAATTTGTGATAGAGTCCCGAATTTTGGAGTCTTTAAAAGGGTATACTACGATGACCATTATATTTGGCTATTACAGTATTCTATTTTGCCAATTTCCCAGTCTTTCTTTATTTGGATCTGGGAATTTTCCCTTACCTGCCAGAGTACTCTCCGATATAACTTCGAGGACAAAGTACAATTGCCGAAGAAATTTTGCTTAATTTTGGGGACCTTACTAAATTTTTCTTATTAGCAAGACTTAGTCCTGGAACATTCTCTTTTGTCCATTTCCCATTCATACGAAAATATCTCTATATACTGACTTTATATTTATCTGGAAAATTTGCTATGACTGCCAGAGTACTGTCCACTATAACTTCGAGGACATGGTGCAATCACCGAAGAGAATTGGTTTAAGTTTGGGGACCTTATGTCCTTTGTGTATGAGTTTATTTCGTATGCAATGCATATTTTTGTAAGTTTCTGCTTGTATGGCCGACGATGATCTTCAAGGGTTGAAGGTTATACACATAAATGGGTATACTACGATGTCCATCATATTTGGCTATTAGAGCATTCTATTTTGCCAATTTCCCAGTCATACGAAATGCTCTATGTATCCTATCTTTATTTGGATCTGGGAATTTTCCATTACCCGCCAGAGTACTATCCGATATAACTTCGAGGACAAAGTACAATTGCCGAAGAAATTTTGCTTAATTTTGGGGACCTTACTAAATTTTTCTTATTAGCAAGACTTAGTCCTGGAACATTCTCTTTTGTCCATTTCCCATTCATACGAAAATATCTCTATATACTGACTTTATATTTATCTGGAAAATTTGCTATGACTGCCAGAGTACTGTCCATTATAACTTCGAGGACATGATGCAATCACCGAAGAAAATTGGTTTAAGTTTGGGGACCTTATGTCCTTTGTGCATGAGTTTCTTTTGTATGGGCCTTACAATTGCGTAAATGTTTTTCCATCGTGATTGAATATCGGTGAAATCAATGCATATTTTTGTAAATTTCTGCTTGTACGGCCGAGGATGATCTTCAAGGGTTGAAAGCTATTCTTTTAGAACACATAAATAATATACTAAGATGGAAATTATATTTGGCTATTAGAGCATTCTATTTTGCCAATTTTCCAGTCATACGAAATGCTCTATGTATGCTATCTTTAGTGGGATCTGGGAAATTTCCTTGCCTGGCAGAGTACCCTCCGATATAATTTCGAGGACAATATGCAATTGGCGAAGAAATTTTGTTTAATTTTGGGGACCTTACAAATTTTTGTTATTAGCAAGACTTAGTCCCAGAACATTTTCTTTTGACCATTTCCCACTCATACGAAAAGATCTCTATATACTGACTTTATATTTATCTGGGAAATTTTCTATGACTGTCAGAATACTGTCCACTGTAACTTCGAGGACATGGTGCAATCACCGAAGAGTTGGTTTAAGTTTGGGGACCTTATGTCTTTTGTGCATAAGTTTCTTTGGATTGGGCTTACAATTGAGTAAATGTTTTTCCATCGTGATTGAATATCGGCGAAACCACTGCATAATTTTATAAGTTTCTGCTTGCATAGCCGACAATGATCTTCAAGGGTTCAAGGCTATACTTTTGGAGCACATAAATGGGTATACTACGATGGCCATTATATTTGGCTATTAGAGCATTCTATTTTACCAATTTTCCAGTCATACGAAATGCTCTATGTATGCTATCTATTGGGATCTGGAAATTTTACCTTGCCTGCTAGAGTACCCTCCGATAGAACTTCGAGGACAATGTACAATCGCCGAAGAGATTTTGCTTAATTTTGGGGACCTTACTAAATTTTTCTTATTAGCAAGACTTAGTCCTAGAACATTCTCTTTTGTCCATTTCCCATTCATACGAAAAGATCTCTATATGCTGACTTTATATTTATCTGGGAAATTTGCTGTGACTGCCAGAATACTGTCCACTGTAACTTCGAGGACATGGTGCAATAACCGAAGAGTTGGTTTAAGTTTGGGGACCTTAACGTGTTGATGATTCTGAGCGGTGTTTGCAGCTGTTAACTCGTAATACACCCGAGTTTTTCCCTCGATATGTGACAATGGATGAAACATGGCTCCATCACTACACTCCTGAGTCCAATCGACAGTCGGCTGAGTGGACAGCGACCGGTGAACTGTCTCCGAAGCGTGGAAAGACTCAAAAGTCCGCTGGCAAAGTAATGTGATTTGGACATCACCTTGGCCTCGCAAGAACTGAATGAAATGATATCTGAGTGGCATGTTTTAAGTGAACACAGCTTCTCAGATCATCGCTACATCAGTTTCAAATTTGATGTTCATACCACCAAGACCATATTTCCGCCAAATGTTAGGAAAGCTGACTGGAATAGGTATAGGGAATCGTTCAATATGATGATACCGGAAATACCAGAGACAAATATGAGCACTGTGCAAGTTATCGAACACGCAGTGGAGAGGATTACTAAAGCCTTCAACATTTCACTGAAAGCTGCATGCCCTAAAGGGAAGCCAAGGGGGAAAAATCGACCACCATGGTGGTCTACGGAGTTAGGTAATATGAGGAAATCGTGCAGGAAGCTCTTTAACAAAGCAAAGTCCACCAGAGCTCCTGTGGATTGGGACGCTTACAAGAAGAATCTGAGAGGATACAAGCGAGAACTGAGAAAGGCTCAGCATAACTCTTGGAATGATTACTGCAGCAGCATTGAGAATACGTCCGAGGCTTCCAGACTACGGAAGGTGCTAGCATCCACGAGCTCCGCTCCAGGTTTCATTAAAACATCGGAGGGCAATTGGACAACGTCCAGTGAGGAGACGCTGGAGGTACTATTGGACACACATTTTCCCGGAAATCAGACGGTTGAACCATGCACTGGCGGTGCCACAGTGGCTCAGCGGTCGTTTCCTATCGAGGAAATTGTATCAGAATCTAGAATAAAATGGGCGTTAAATAGCTTTGGATCATTCAAATCCCCCGGACCTGATGGAATTACTCCGGCGGAGTTAAAAGCGGTGGCTGACAGAATTATCCCCTGGTTGTCGGCGATATATATAGGATGTATCAACTTAGCATATATTCCACGAAAGTGGAGAGAATCAAAAGTCGTTTTCATACCTAAAGCGGGAAAAGCCTCTCACTCGAATGCGAAGGATTTCCGACCAATCAGCTTATCATCATTCCTACTTAAGACTCTGGAGAGGATGATAGATATTTATCTTAGAACTAGCGTGGATTCAAGTTTGCTCTCGAAACGACAGCATGCATACTCGAAGGGCAGGTCTACTGAGACCGCATTGCATGAACTAGTCAGCTTTATTGAAAGCTCACTATCTGTCAAAGAATACACAATCGTGGCATTTCTAGACATCGAAGGGGCGTTCAATAACGTCCATCCGAGCTCGATATTAAATGGACTGACAACTCTGAATGTTGATCCAGGTATACTTAGGCTGTTAGACGAACTTCTAAGGAAGAGACGCATTTCAGCCACACTAGGACAAGCAAACATACAAATGTATGTGAACAGAGGCACTCCTCAAGGAGGAGTTCTATCACCTCTTCTTTGGAATGTTGCTATAAACGACCTTCTGGTTTCCCTAGAAAAAGAAAGGATACAAGTGGTGGCATACGCAGATGATGTGGCGCTAGCAGTCAGGGGAAAATTCCCATCAACAGTTAGAGATATTATACAGAGAGCCCTCCGGATGACTGAGAAATGGGCGAAAGATAATGGTCTTGGGGTAAATCCTGCAAAGACAGAAATAGTCATGTACTGCAAAGATCGCAAAACTCCCACGGTTAGGCCCATTTCCTTAGGGGGTATTGAAATTCCCTTTAGGGAGTGTGCAAAATACCTTGGCGTTATTTTGGACAGGAAGCTAAACTTTAAGCTTAATATTGAAGAAAGGGCGAGGAAAGCAATGGTAGCTTTATACTCGTGCAAAAAGGCAATAGGGAAAAATTGGGGACTAAAACCAAAAATTGTACATTGGCTATACACGGCAGTGGTTAGACCTATAATGCTATATGGTGTTGTAGTCTGGTGGCCGGCACTTCACCAGCCGACAAGTTTAGACAAAGTTCAGCGTATGGCGTGCTTGTGTATCTCAGGTGCATTCAGCAAGACAGGAACAAACTCCCTTAATGTCATACTGCATCTATTGCCTTTAGACATTTTGGCCAAACAGTCAGCTGCAACAACGGCTGTGCGGTTGCGCGAGCTATCGCTGTGGTCGGAAAAAAGTTACGGTCACAGTTCGGTCCTCAAAATAATGCCAGATGTGCCTAACGTAGTGGATTACACTTTGGCGAGTCCACTTTTCGACAAAAAGTTTGAGACTCTAATTCCCAACAGTGAGGCGTGGTGTACACGGACCCCGGGGAATAAAAGATATATAGATTTGTACACTGATGGCTCCAAATTGGATGGCCAAGTGGGTTTCGGAGTATATTCTAAAGATCTGGAACTTCGAATAGCGAAAAGATTACCTGATCACTGTAGTGTTTTTCAGGCTGAAATATTAGCAATAAGAGAAGTGGTGAATTGGCTGAGAAGTAATGCTCCAAACAATATTGGCATTAATATATACTCAGACAGTCAACCTGCAATAAAATCTTTGGACTCTGTGTTCCTCAACTCGAAAACGGCCATCGACTGCCGCAAATCTCTCAATGAGATGGCTGAGCAGCACAATATTCACCTAATATGGGTGCCTGGCCACAGGAACATACCGGGGAACTGCGAAGCAGATGAGCTAGCAAGGTTAGGAACTACCTTACATATTCCAGGGGAACTAGAATCTGTTGGTGTGCCTCTGGCTACCTGCAAGCTCTTACTGCGTGAGAAGGCTGTCATGATGGCAAATGTTCGATGGGAGAATTGTAAGGGTTGTAACGACACCAAGCAAATATGGCCCCATTTAAACTTAAACCGCACACTAGATATGCTAGTTTTCTCGAGACGCCAGATATCACTCCTGATATCTGCTATAACGGGTCGCTGCCTGATAGGCGATTTTGCAAAAACTATTGGTGCGAAGTATAATGACTATTGTATGAGCTGTCATGATGCGGAGGAAAAGGAATCAATAAAACACCTCTTGTGTGAGTGTCCTGCATTTTGTGTAAGGCGTAAGCAAATTTTAGGGGCATATAGCTTCAGATTACTAGCGGACCTGGAAAACGTTAACTTAAGCAGTCTGCTAATGTTTTTGGAACAATCTGGTTGGTTCAACAGAAGCAAATGATCGAGAAGGTTCAACGGTTAAAACTAGAAGTGCCCATATGTAATAGGTACTTTTAGTTAATGTGGTATCACAATGGACTGAATAGTCTAAAGTGAGCCTGAATCTTAATCGGGCTGCCACTTTAACCTAACCTAACCTATGGTCTCTGTTTTTTGGGATGCGCATGGAATAATTTTTATCGATTATCTTGAGAAGGGAAAAACCATCAACAGTGACTATTATATGGCGTTATTGGAGCCTTTGAAGGTCGAAATCGCGGCAAAACGGCCCCATATGAAGAAGAAAAAAGTGTTGTTCCACCAAGACAACGCACCGTGCCACAAGTCATTGAGAACGATGGCAAAAATTCATGAATTGAGCTTCGAATTTCTTCCCCACCCATCGTATTCTCCAGATATGGTCCCCAGCGACTTTTTCTTGTTCTCAGACATAAAAAGGATGCTCGCAGGCAAAAAAAATTTGGCTGCAATGAAGAGGTGATCGCCGAAACTGAGGTCTATTTTGAGGCAAAATTGAAGGAGTACTACCAAAATGGTATCAAAAAATTGGAAGGTCGTTATAATCGTTGTATCGCTCTTGAAGGGAACTATGTTGAATAATAAAAACGAATTTTGACAAACAAAAATTGTTTTTCTTTGTTAGACCGGGGACTTATCAGCCAACCTGTTAATACCCCAAAAAAATTGTCTAAGACCTATAGAATATAACACTAATAGTCTAGAAATACACGCTCACAAAAAATCGCTTCTGTAACATATACTCCCAAACATATTTTGCTTCAAGCATATACATTTTTGGGTATTGCCCAAACATTTATATGTTTGATCTCTTCCAATATATAATATGTTTGAAAGCATATTGGTCTAAACAATATATGTTTGGGTAGTCTAAGTTCCAAACATTTTGTATTTTTGCATCCAAATGCAATAATGTCGTCTTTCAAAAAACAATATGTTATTATGTGAACATATAATATGTTTGGAAGCATTTTGCACCCAAAAATATGATATGCTTAAAAAATTCTCCCAAACAATATTGTGCTCAAAATTTTATTTATTTATTTATATATTTACAATCATAATGAATTATGAAAATAAACAGGTAATATAGGTGCTAACAACATAGGTTTTCGACCTGAATGCTCAAAATTTTGTTTCTGCCCAATTGTATATTCCCCCACATCTTTCTCACTTCCACGAGATTTTTTAGTTCTTAGCACCTTTTTCTGTAATACAAACATTGTAGAAGAAATTATTCAATTGTATGATTTTTTTTTTATTTTAATTTTACCTTTTGCCGGACGGGGATTCGAACAGCGGACCACACAGTTTGTAAGAATCAAAGAAGTAGCTGATCAATTGCCCAAGGAGAAATAAAATGTTAATTTTGTAATAACAAGCAACAACCACCAACTTAATTCTATATCGCTCCCTGTTAAATAGCGCTCCAAGCTACTAAACACATATATGTTTATAGGCTATTTCTAAATTAATATAAGTTTGCATCCAAGCATATTATATTTACAAACATTTTATGTCCCAAACATAATATGTTCTAACATATTAACATATATGTCCCAAACATGTTATGCTAGTTTATGAACATTATATGCTTGCACTCAAAAATATTGTGTTTAAAAATTTGTGTTCCAAACATATAAAAACAGTCTTTTTCATCCGTGTACAATTCGGAAACGTTTTAGCATCTTTCCTCTATCTGTCTGTCTATGGATAGCTCACAATTCAAATCTGATTATATACGCAAAAAAATAATTCTTTCCTCCCAAACGAAATTTTAGACAAACAAAGATCGTTTCTCATTGGCTTTTCGCTGTAAGGAAATTTATTTGGAAGAAAATCATATAATTTTTGTGATAAACGTTTATTTCTTTCCAGGATGTAAAAAAGACTAACACAAAAAAATAATCTTTTTTGGCTAATTGCATTTTCCCTCATATCTTTCTCACTTCCACGATGTTTTTTAGTTCCTAGCACCTTTTTCTGTAATATAAATAATGTAGAAGAAATTATACGATTTTATAAATTTTTAAAGTTTTACCTTTCGCCTGGACGGAGAATCGAACCGCGGGCCATGTAATTTGTAAGCCAACACACTATCCACTGGGCTACGTAGCAGTTATTGTCATCAGCAGACAACTATCGCTATAGCCACCAACGCACAAGCAACGCAAACAGCCAAACAATATAGCATAGTTTTCGGAGCCCACGAGCCGATTAAACAAATTTTATTTAACGAAAACATACATTTAGTTGGGCACCGTGGATTAATGGTTAGTACGTCCGCCTGGCATACAAAGGGTCATGGGTTCGATCCCTGCTTCGACCGAACATCAAAAAGTTTTTTTTTTACATATATTCCAGATATGTTTGGAAAATTCCGAAAAAAGATGTTCAACATTACATACTACTATATTTTTACTATGAAACTATAAAGTCAGAAAAGAACAGTGCTTGATATAAACGAAATGGACTGTGTTGTTGGTTCAAAAATATTTTTTTTTTTTTGTAAAACTAAACATTTTTACAACAAACGATTTTTTTTGGTGTTAAAAGTTTAAAATTTTCGAAGAATAAAAATATTATTTTATGAAATGCTATCATCTAGCACATTGATTCATTACAATTACCATCACCTTGACTTAAATAGAAATCTATACGTTATCAAAACTAAATGTTGGTGGGGAAAGTAGAGAATAATGTACTATACTCGTCCCACTCTACTTTCGTCTTTAATTATTGTCGCCTTTATTTATCGTTTACATGATCATAAATTAAGAGTAACTTATATTAATAATAAAGACAATATATGTATATAATTATAAATATGCTTTAGTTTCATAGCCTAATCAACACTTAGCTCTAAGTCAATGATTGATTGGAAAATTTTTGGTTGTCATCACTATTGGTGAACTGTATTAATGGGACTAAATGGCTTGCAATTAAAGCACAAATCTGATGTGGTAAAAAAAGTTTTTGCCTTATCATCTGTAATAAAAAAATAAATATATTCAACTTAGACCAAATATTCATTGTAAATCAAAGTTAAAATGTAGTTTTCCTTGATGCATTAATTGCCGAGAGAAATCATAAATTAGATTTTGGTATTTTCTCTGTACTTCGGAACAAGTAAATGGTGAGGTAGTAACCATAAGACGGGTGGCGAGAAAAGTGGCAACACTGAAAAAGTCTTAATCAGAAAGGAGAAAATACAAGAAGAAGAAGAAAATTACTCTTTTTCAAAAAAAAAAATGTAGAAGTGCGGCTTTGATAAATTATTTTCATCGGCACTTGTAATTTCAAATTTTCTGCCCAAAATTTTACAGAATGAAAACATTTATAAAAAAAATTGTTATTACAAAGTAGGTTCTAAATCCTATTTTCCTTAAGTTTCATAAAGCCAACAGAGAACAGAACTGGGTGACGCCGACGCAAACTGTATAATATATTACTCAGAAAATGTAGTGAACCCACCAGGAAGAAAACTTTTGGTTAATTTTAGAAAATTTTGAATACTTTTAGAAAATTTTAACTAAACAGTATTACAAACGTTGTCATCACGCCAATATCATAAAAACAAGTAAACATTTTTCGACAAATTCAATAAAATTTATTAGACGTAATTATTTTTTTTTCACTTGTTAAAGAAAATTTTGTAGTTTGAAGGAACAAATTAGAGTTCAAAATTGCAAGAATGTCTTTAGTGACATACGATATTCATGATGGACGCATTTGTAGTAAAAGTTACAAATTTAAAGAAATAATGAACTATTTTGTGAGAAATACGAATTTAGTAAATCTTTATGCTTAACTTGTGCATAATTTAACTTCATTAAATTGTGCATAATTTAACTTAATTAGTTAATTTAATTTAGTTAAAAATATTAGAGTATAGGAAACTTTCTCCAAACACAATAATTCCATGAACTAAAATAAAGTTAAATTGGCTTTGGTGAAATAGAGAGTTCACTTTTTTTGAGCGTATACAGAAACGCCGACAAAAACTGCATGACATTAGACAAACTTATTTTATCTTCCCTCATGACAGCCACCTACACTGAAAAACAGTGAACCCACCAGGAAGACAACTTTCGGTTAATTTTAGAAAATTTTGAATCTTTTTAGAAAATTTTAACTAAACAGTATTACAACGCTGGCATCACGCCGATGTCATTAATATAAGTAAATATTTTTAGACATAATTAAGTCTTTTCACTTGTTAAAGAAAAAATTGTAGTTTGAAAGAAAAAATGGAGTTCAAAATTGCAAGAATGTCTTTAGTGACATACGAAGTTCATGATTAACGCATTTGTAGTAAAATTTACAAATTTAAAGAAATACTGAACTATTTTGTGGAAAACACGAATTTAGTTAATCTTTATGCTTTATTTGTGTATATTTTCTTCCTCGGTTTTAGTTAATTTAACTAACGTACGCAAAAAATTATTAGAGGCAAGGAAACTTTCTCCAAACATAATAATTCCATGAACTAAAATAAAGTTAAATTGGCTTTAGTGAAATAGAGAGTTCACTTTTTTTTTAAGTGTAATGAAGCAGTTTAGTTTTAGGACAGAGAGTAACAAATACTAGATAAAAACATAATCTTACTTACTTGGATACGTTTGTATTATTATAATAGTAACTATTTATTTTTATTGTCCTTAATAATAATTTTGTGTAAAAATGTTGAAAATTTAAATAAATTAAAATATGGTATAAATATAATATAAACATTGTTATATCTCTTATTTAAAAAAAAATGATGTTGGTGAGCCAGATGAAAACATAAAGGGTGATACGGTCAAAATTTGGTCAAGGGAAACGGTGAAATCGTTTATTTAAAAAATCAAATTAAATTTCTTTTTCAAGTTCAATTAGTATAAAATTCAGGAAAAATATTCAGTTAGGCTTTCGCTTTTCCAAATCCGAATTGCCGGGCCTCACGCTTGACACCTGCCATCAGATTTTGTACAGCCACCTTGTCCACCTTCTTCGCCGCAGAAAGCCAGTTTGCCTTGATGGCAAGATGCCAAATCCGGCCAAAACAGTACGGAACAACCGTGTTTCTTCAGGAAAGGCAGCAGATGTTTATTCAAACACTCTTTCACGTAATTTTCTTGGTTGACAGTCCCGGAAGCTATGAAAATGCTACTTTTCAAGCCACAGGTACAGATGGCTTGCCAAACCAGATATTTCTTTGCGATCTTTGACAGTTTTATGTGCTTGAAAATATCTGCTACCTTTCCCCTTCCCGGAAGCTGCTTGCAGTCGGCTTTGACGTAGGTTTCGTCGTCCATTACCACGCAGTCAAACTTCGTCAGCATCGTCGTGTACAGCCTCCGGGATCGCGCTTTGGCCGTCGTATTTTGTTTATGATCGCGATTTGGCGTCACTACCTTCTTGTAAGTCGATAGTCCGGCTCGTTTTTTGGTTCGATGCACGGTTGTAGACGATACACCCAGCTTATTTGCGGCATCTCGGAGAGAGAGGTTAGGGTTTCGCTTGAAACTACCGGCAACTCTCTTTGTCGTCTCAGCGGCTTCCGGTTTTCGATTTCCCCCCGATCCAGACTTCCTGGCTGTCGACTTTAATTACATTTGTAACGGTTGATTTGGCAACTTTTAGCGATTTTGCCAGCTTTGCGTGCGAGTAGCTCGGATTTTCGCGATGCGCGAGCAAAATTTTGATACGCTGCTCTTCTTGCTTGGACGGCATTTTGACAACTGAAGAGTGAATTCCAAAATCAAAATAGGAGCAACATTCTACACACACACACACCTTCAAAATGAGGGGTGTTCAGGTTTTTTAAATGCAAAATTGAAAGAAATACGTCAAGTTTATATTGACCAAATTTTGACCGTATCACCCTTTAAGATTAAAACATGGTAAGTCAGAGAGGGAGACAGAATAAAGAGAGCTATAACTTATAACACACCTCATCTAGTTGGAAAATGGAAAGACAGTCTATTTAGTCTCAGATCACGATGAAATGAATTATGGTCAAATACTCCATACTGCAAATATATTTGGAGTATAACTCCCTAATATGATTCATTTAGTCCAAGCAGGAATGATAAATGATGATAATAAAATTACGTAATATCAAATTAACAAACTATTGTAAAAGTATACGTATATTTAAATCTAGACCGATTTGGGCATTTTTTTTTTTAGATTTTCGGAAAATAATCATATTTTGCAAAATTTTATTTCTATAGAAAATTTTGTAAAAATTTTATTTCTTCGAAAAATATATTAAAATTTTATATATTTAGGAAATTTTGTCAAATTTCTATGTCTTCGGAAATTTTGTCAAAATTTTATTTCTATTGGAAATTTTATCAAAATTTTATTTCTATAGGAAGTTTTGCCGAAATTTTATTGCTGCAGAAATTTTTGTCAAAATTTTATTTCGTGTTTTGTTTTTTATTGTTGGTTTGTACTGTAATCATATTTGTTGTTTTGATCTCAGCTTTAAAACCATTGCGTTGACTAAACTACAAGAGTAGCTTAACCAACAGAGGAAAATAATGTTTGTCAAATTTATTTGGGCAAAGCCCTATAGACTGCAAGATGGTTGGATGGACGCACGTTTCGGAATTACCACATTCCTCATCAGCATCCTCTACTTGCAGCAAATCTATCAACCAATTATCAGAATAAATTCAGGCAGTTCACTAAACCCATGGTGAACCACACTTGAACCTTCCGAAAAAAGGTTTATGATAGCCGGCTTATGCCGAAATAAATTCATACAAACATTTCTCTTTTCCTTTGCCACCATCAAATCATCGATTTGAGTGCAGTTGTCTGGGTTTATTTTGGGCGTGCTTCCTCTTACTTCATTCTTTAATGCAATCATCTTTTCATGCTTACTATCATTTGGCAATCATTTCAATAGAATTTCGTTTGTGATACAAGACAAATGGTTGAAGCAACAAAATCTATATATTTTGAAGCATTTGTTTCGAATTCTGTTGGCACAACCAACTTTAAATAAATTTCGTAACTGCCATTTAGCATTCAGCACTGACATACTACAGTATTCACAACCGAATCCTATTTGAAATATTTTTAATTGTCACTTCAATTTTTGTTAATTATTTGGTGCTCAAAGAAGATATTTTTTTCTTCAATTAAACGTCACAAATGACGATTTTTAAACCGCTACAAAGTGGCACCCACAATGCTGTTCAAAGCATTCTTTTGATGATGACCGGCTGTAATTAAAGGGCGTAAGTAAAAGATACGTCACGATATAGGTGTGGATCATTTATGTTGGGTATATTATAGGGCATAAATAATCATACGTACCACACCCCAATTGGATTTAATGATATATCTCCAGGATGCTTTGTGTACTTGGAGGACCCAAATGGATACAAAGAGCCATGGGCCAGATTCGGCCGAACACTCAAAAGTTATTTATTTTTCATAATGCCTAACACACTATCGGGACGCACTCAGCAATAAGAAGAAGTTTATCACTTGTGGTTTCAAAATTGGCTTGCTTGTCCAAACGTGTCTGTAGGCACAGACTAAAATAACTTATAGCGACTAAAAATAACTTATATGCACAAACTAGTAATACGGGTCCATTTTTATGTATTTTAATATTTTAAAAAAGTCGACTTTCAACTGAAGGTGTATTAAATTTTTTTGTGCCCAACCGTTAAAACATTTTAAGGACATTAATTGTTATCATACATTGTATTTAGCTATACATCTTTAGTACAAATATTTAAATGTATTTAAACCAAACAAAAAATTAAATTAAATTTAAATGAAATTATTTTTTTATTGGGGTTGGGTGACACAACCAAATGAAGGGAACAACGACAAATTCCATTGTCTGATACAACCAACTCCATATATAGTATTAGTTGGAGTTCCCATAATTCGATTGAGTCGATCGAATTTGTCGGGTGACACAACTGCCAACTGATAGTTGGTGCAACTGCCAAAAGGAGGTTGGCAATAAATTCGGTTATCACAACCAATATGTATTCTCTGTGCATCATTTCCAAAAATAATTAAGCCTTCCATCGATATTGTTATTAGAATGACAAATGTCTTCTCCTGTCTTCTCTTGTTTACAAACTTTGTCATTCCTATATGTATCCGTAAATGCAAATTGAAGGTCATCATAATGATATTCAAATGTCTTTGAAAATCATGGTGTTGGTGTTGTTTACTCAAACTCTCTCACCTTATCGCCAGGTGTGTGTGAGTATTTGCGAATTCAATAGAAATACCGCTATGAACAAGGATATGACGTAATTATTGTCCAATGGATGAAGATATAAATGACGCAGTTTAGAGATAGAAATGGTGCAAAAAAAAATTAAAAAAAATTTGTTGGTGGTAAAAAAATACCAAAGAAATGCACAACACTTCAGTAGTATTTAGTAAGTCCCTATCCAGGGTCTTTCAGCGAAACACAGTGGGTAACAGCTTATTCCGCAGTAGAGTATTTAGCGTCGAATCCGTTATAACAGTAAAACTAAATAAAATGTACTAAAAGTGTTAAAGTAGTTTTTGTAGACATGAATGTCTAGAATACATATAACAGGTTGGCTGATAAGTCCCCGGTTTAACAAAGAAAAACACATTTTTTTGTCAAAATTCGTTTTTATTATTCAACATAGTTCTCTTCAAGAGCGATACAACGATTATAACGACCTTCCAATTTTTTGATATCATTTTGGTAGTACTCCTTCGGTTTTGCCTCAAAATAGGCCTCAGTTTCACCGGCGATCACCTCTTCATTGCAGCCAAATTTTTTCTCTGCGAGCATCCTTTTGAGGTCTGAGAACAAGAAAAAGTCGCTGGGGGCCAGATCTGGAGAATACGGTGGGTGGTGAGGCAATTCGAAGCCCAATTCGTGAATTTTAGCCATCGCTCTCAATGACTTGTGGCACGGTGCGTTGTCTTGGTGGAACAACACTTTTTTATACCCTCCACCATAGGATGGGGGTATATTAACTTTGTCATTCCGTTTGTAACACATCGAAATATTGCTCTAAGACCCCAGAAAGGGGTCGTGGTGAAATTCTGAGTCGATCTGAGCATGTCCGTCCGTCCGTCCGTCTGTTGAAATCACGCTAAATTCCGAACGAAACAAGCTATCAACTTGAAACTTGGCACAAGTTGTTGTTATTGATGTAGGTCGGCTGGTATTGCAAATGGGCCATATCGGTACACTTTTACGAATAGCCCCCATATAAACGGACACCCAAATTTGGCTTGCGAAGCCTCTAAGAGAAGCAAATTTCATCCGTTCCGGCTGAAATTTGGCACATGATGTTAGTATATGGTCTCTAATGACCATGCCTCTAAGAGAAGCAAATTTCATTCGATCCGGCTGAAATTTGGTACATAGTGTTAGAATATGGTCTCTAACAACCATGCAAAAACTGGTCAACATCGGTCCATAATTATATATTGCCCCCATATAAACCGATGCCCAGATGTGGCTGCGGAGCCTCTAAGAGAAGCAAATGTCATCCGATCCGGCTGAAATTTGGTACATGATGTTAGTATATGGTCTCTAATGACCATGCAAAAATTGGTCCACATTGGTTCATAATTATATATAGCCTCCATATTAACCTATCACCAGATTTGGCTTGCGGAGTCTCTAAGAGAAGCAAATTTCGTCCGATCCGGCTGAAATTTGGTACATAGTGTTAGTATATGGTATCTAACAACCATGCAAAAATTGGTCAACATCGGTCCATATTTATATATAGCCCCCATATAAACCTATGCCCAGATGTGGCTTGAGAGCCTCTAAGAGAAGCAAATTTCATTCGATCCGGCTGAAATTCGGTACGTAGTGTTAGAATATGGTATTTAACAACCATGCAAAAATTGGTCAATATCGGTCCATAATTATATATAGCCCCCATATAAACCTATGCACAGATGTGGCTTGCGGAGCCTCTAAGAGAAGCAAATTTCATTCGATCTGGCTTAAATTTGGTACATGGTGTTTGTATATGGTCTCTAACAACCTTGCAAAAATTGGTCCATATCGGTTCATAATTACATATAGCCCTCATATAAACCGATCCCCCGATTTGGCTTGCGGAGCCTCTAAGAGAACCAAATTTTATCCGATCCGGCTGAAATTTAGTACATGGTGTTAGTATATGGTCTCTAATGACCATGCAAATATTGGTCCACATCGGTCCATAATTATATATAGCCTCCATATGAACCGATCACCAGATTTGGCTTGCGGAGCCTCTAAGAGAAGCAAATTTCATCCGATCTGGCTGAAATTTGGTATATGATGTTAGTTTTCCAAACCGATCACCAGATTTGACCTCCGGAGCCTCTTGGAAGACCAAAATTCATCCGATTCAGTTGAAATTTGGTACGTGGTGTTAACCCTCTAATGCTCCAATTTTTTGCCAGCTAAATTTTCAACGTTAACGACACAAAAGCAAGAGAACTAAGCAAGAAAAAATTATACGGTAAAATTCAGCATATGGTGCAAAGCCTCTTGAATTGTTTCAAATAAGTTTTCTTTTTATTTTGTCCATTTTAGTTGTCTTAAGGTGTGTTTTACTAAAGGCTTCCTTATTAAATGAATCCCGCCTAAAGGCGGGCTTGGGCATTAGAGGGTTAATATATGGCCTCAAATACCCATGCAAAAATTGGTCGAAATCGGTCCATAATTATATATAGCCCCCATATAAACCGATCCCCAGATTTGACCTCAGGAGCCCCTTGGAAGAGCAAAATTCATCCGATTCGGTTGAAATTTGGTACGTGATGTTAGTATATGATATTTAACAACCATGCCAAAAGTGGTCCATATCAGTCCATAACTATATATAGCCACAATATAAACCGATCCCGAGATTTGTTTTTGGAGCCTCTTGGAGGAGCAAATTTCATCCGAGTCAGTTGAAATTTTGTACATTGTGCTAGTATATGGCCGTTAACAATCATGCCTAACTAAGTCCATATCGGTCTATAGTTATATATAGCCCTCAGATAAATCGATCCCCAATCACACAAAAATTGGTCCATATAAAGTTCATAATTGTATATAGCCCCCACACAGAAAAAAATATCACCAAAATATTTCCAATTAAAAAGTTAATTGAAGTTGACAATTTTTTCAATTAATAAATTAATTGATACAATTAACTTTTTAATCATGATAGAAACATTAAGTTAATTAAGTCAATGATTGAAATTTTTAAAATGTTTAATTAAAAAATTAATTGATACAATTAACTTTTTAATCAAATTCGGAAGACTAATTCAGTTAAAAAAAGTGCTGATCTTTTTTTTACTTTTTTAATTAAAAATGTATTTCAAACAATCATTTGTTAATCCAAATAAAAACTCTAAGCCAATCTAACTAAGTAATTAAAAATAGTTACCTTTTTTAATTAATAAATTAATTGCGTTTTGCAATCAACATCAATTAAATTTTTAATTGAATCAATTAAAAAATTAATTGAATTTTGCTGAAAAAATCAATTAATTTTTTAATCAAGAATTTTTTCTATGCCCAATTAAAACTGTGATTGATACTATCATTTTCGTGATTGAAGACATTTCAATTAAAAAATTAATTGGATCAATTAATTTGATTGAATCAGAGAAAAAATTTTTTGTGTGCATATAAGCGACCCCCATATTTCAATTCTGGCTCTCTACGTACCGTGCAAAAGTCCATATCGATTCGTAATTATTTGTAGACTTAACTAAAGGGTGATACGGTCAAAATTTGGTCAAGGGAAAACGCGTGTAAATCGGTGAAATGGTTTATTTAAAAAATCAAATTAAATTTCTTTTTCAAGTTCAATTAGTATAAAATTCAGGAAAAATATTCAGTTAGGCTTTCGCTTTTCCAAATCCGAATTGCCGGGCCTCACGCTTGACACCTGACATCAGATTTTGTACAGCCACCTTGTCCACCTTCTTCGCCGCAGAAAGACAGTTTGCCTTGAACTGCTGCTCGTCCTTAGCAGGTTTTTTGGTCTTCTTTAGGTTCCGCTTGACAATAGCCCAGTATTTCTCAATTGGTCGGAGCTCTGGCGTGTTGGGAGGATTCTTGTCCTTGGGAACCACCTGCACGTTGTTGGCGGCGTACCACTCCATGGCCTTTTTACCGTAATGGCAAGATGCCAAATCCGGCCAAAACAGTACGGAACAACCGTGTTTCTTCAGGAAAGGCAGCAGACGTTTATTCAAACACTCTTTCACGTAAATTTCTTGGTTGACAGTCCCGGAAGCTATGAAAATGCTGCTTTTCAAGCCACAGGTACAGATGGCTTGCCAAACCAGATATTTCTTTGCGAACTTTGACAGTTTTATGTGCTTGAAAATATCTGCTACCTTTCCCCTTCCTTTTGCCGTATAAAACTCCTGTCCCGGAAGCTGCTTGTAGTCGGCTTTGACGTAGGTTTCGTCGTCCATTACTACGCAGTCAAACTTCGTCAGCATCGTCGTGTACAGCCTCCGGGATCGCGCTTTGGCCGTGGTATTTTTTTTATCATCGCGATTTGGAGTCACTACCTTCTTGTAAGTCGATAGTCCGGCTCGTTTTTTGGCTCGATGCACGGTTGTAGACGATAAACCCAGCTTATTTGCGGCATCTCGGAGAGAGAGGTTAGGGTTTCGCTTGAAACTACCGGCAACTCTCTTTGTCGTCTCAGCGGCTTCCGGTTTTCGATTTCCCCCCGATCTAGACTTCCTGGCTGTCGACAAACGTTCCCCAAATACTTTAATTACATTTGTAACGGTTGATTTGCAACTTTTAGCGATTTTGCCAGCTTTGCGTGCGAGTAGCTCGGATTTTCGCGATGCGCGAGCAAAATTTTGATACGCTGCTCTTCTTGCTTGGACGGCATTTTGACAACTGAAGAGTGAATTCCAAAATCAAACTAGGAGCAACATTCTACACACACACCTTCAAAATGAGGGGTGTTCAGGTTTTTTAAATGTAAAATTGAAAGAAATATGTCATGTTTATATTGACCAAATTTTGAACGGATCACCCTTTATACATAACTTTTTTGTCTAATATATACCACGTATGGACTAAGTCACAATTTAGAAAACGGTGTTAAGAAGTTTTAAGATACCACAACCCAAGTAATTCGATTGTGGATGACAATCTTTCGCAGAAGTTTCTGCGCAATCCATGGTGGAGGGTACATAAGATTCGGCCTGGTCGAACTTACGGCTGTATATACTTGTTTTAAGTAAAATTATTTCAAGTATGCCGGGATCAGGCAGACTGGCGACGATTGGCCGCCGTTTGGAGAAGAGAATTGTGCGAACCCTTAATACATCTCCCAAAATTCCCGTTACATTGATGCTCAAATTATATTCTAGGGTTGCCATCAATCTAAATTTAGTTTTCGCAAGATAATGTTATTGAATTAGCATTACTTTTTTTTGTCATTTATTTTTTTTTCTCCATTTCTTTTTGTACGTTTTAAATTAAAATTAATAATAAATATTATTAAAACCTTCACCTTCTTGCTTGTTTAAATGAAACAATGGTATTTTTTTTTGTATTTTTCACATAAATACCTTGGTTTTTCTCATTTATTTATTAATTATTGAAATATAATGGATGTTTTTTCTGAGATAAGCTTGTTGTTGGTTTCTTTGTTTGGTTTGGTTTTCATAAAATGTAATTTAAATTGTGTTCTTGGAGATATATTTTTATAATTTCATTTTCTCATATATATTTTTTTCTGGTTGATGTTTGAATTTTTCTTTCTTCTTCAATTGCATTGGTATTTTTTTTTTGTGTAAGATTATTCCTTTAAAGGTTTTTTGTTTTTGTTTTTAGTGAGGGAGGAAGGAAGGGGATTATAGTTTTTTCAATTATCATTTTATTGATTTCTTTAAAAGCTAATAATAATTTGTTTTTGTTTACAACAAATTAATATTATTTTATACTTGATTTAAGGAATTTTTAAAGGGTTATTAAGGCATTAAGAAATAAACAACTAATATTTGTTGGTATTTGTTGTAGATTTTTTTTTGTTGGTTGGGGTTTTATGCGGTTTTAAAATATTAATATTTAAGCTAAAAATATTTTGTATTTTTTTTAGAAACTAAAACTGATTTTTTGTTTCAAATAGGGAAGAGCTTAAACAAAAAAGTTATATAGGTTTAACAAGAGTTTAAAAATATTGTTGTATATTTTTTTTTCGCAATTTTAGCAAATTCACAAAACAAATTTCTTTATCTTTTCTATCCTTTGCCTGTGTAAATATATATATGTTGTGTATATAATAGTTTTAATTATTTCTTGTTGTTGAAGATTTCATTATATACTTTTACTCTGGTTTTCTCTTTTTAAATAACATTTAAGGACATTGATACGTTGTTTTGTTTTGTTTTGATTTTTTTTTGTTTTCTTTGCTAAAATATAAATTAGTTTTGCTCAAAATTCTATATATATATTGAAGAGTTTGATGCGAATACATTTCAAAAACCTGTTGTAAAACCTTTTAATCTTCAAACGCTTTTCTCTGTTTACTTTGCCATTTGTTTGCTTATTTTGTTGTTTTTTTGTTTTTTTAGTTTTTAGTTAATGAGATTTTTTAAGTAATTTTTTAAATACTTTATTTTATACTTATGTTTAACAATCATAAATAGTTTGTTTTCATTTATTTCTGTTACTAAATTCACGATTTTTTTGGTTTTAATTATAATTACTTATTACCGTTTTAAATTGTTTAAGCTTTGCCTCATTGTTTATGGAGTTTGCTTTAAGAAAATTAAAAGAATTAAAAAAAAATGATATATATGAAAAAAAAAAACACAAAATATATTTAATTTAAAAAATAATTTGTTTATATTTGTTTTTTGTAAAAAATAATATTTTTTTTTTAATTTTAAACCAATAAAAAAACTGAAATTTGCAACATATTATATACCTGAATTCTTGCTTACAAAAATGTATATATTTTTTTGTCCATCACTTTAATTAAATCCTGTACCTTAAGGCAAAAAAAAAAGAGTTGGTTATTTTGTTTTTTTTTTTTTGAAAAAGTTATGGCTTTTTCATATACAAAAAAAATTATCACATTTTGCTCTAAAAAATTATGAGGAAATAAATGTTAATGTTTTGTTTTATTTTAATTTTTTGAGTTGATCTAAATACTGTATCAGAGTTCTCAAATGGAGCATATTCAGTTGGGAGGGCATAAACAGAAAGATTTAATTTAAAAAATTGTATGAGATAAATTTAAACATTTGAAAAAGGTTTGAATTCAAGGAAAATTCATAAAATTTATTATTTGAAGGAGATGTGAATTCAAGCATTGATCTAAAGTTTATTAGTGAAAGTAACAAATATTTTTATTGTAATTTATCTATGAATCATTTGGAATCTCTTCAATATTATTTAAGGTTTTTAGAAAATCTAGAGACATTTTTCTAAAACGCAACGTGTCGTAGATTCACAATAGTAAACTATTGAGAATTACTAGGACCTTGAAAATGCATGCAATAAAGTGGTATTATCAAGCATTGCTGCAAAGTTTATTAGTGAGAGTAACAAATATTTTAAATGTAATTTATCTAGGAATCATTTGGAATCTCTTTAATTTTATTTAAGATTTTTAGCACTTGCTTAATAAAAAAATCTTTCCCCGTTTGTGAATTGATGATTTCCAGATTCACAAAAATTTTTAATTGTAATTTGTATATGTATTATTTGGAATCTCTATTATTTAAGTTTTTTTTTGCATTTTCTTAATAAGAAAATCTATAGAAATTGTAGAATTTTTGCAAATTGACATTTTCCAGATTCACAATAGCAAACTATTGTGAATTACTAAAAGCTAGAAAATTTATGCAAGGTGATATCATAAGCTTAGATGGATATTCACTTAGAAGGGCATAAAAAGAATGAATGAAATAAAAGATTGTAAAGCATAAATTTAAACATTCGAAATTCAGAAAAGTTATTTGAAGGAGATTTGAATTCAAGCTTTCCTGCAAAGTTTATTCGAAAATAATAATAAAATGTTTTAATTGTAATTTATCTATGCATTATTTGGTATCCTTTTAATATTCTTTAAGGTTTTTAGAAATACTAGAGAAATTTTTCTAAAACGGAACGTGTCTTAGATTCACAATCGTAAACTATTGTGAATTACTAAAACCTTGAAAATGCATGCAATAAAGTGGTATTATTAAGCATTGCTGCAAAGTGTTTACGTAAGAATAACAATATAACATCATATGGAATCTCTTTAATAAGAAAATCTGTTAACATTTTGTGAATTGACAAAAAATTTTAAGTGAAATTTACATAAAATATGTATTATTTGAGATCTCTTTACTATTATTTAAGTCTTTTTTTACATTTGCCTAGTAAGAAAATCTATAGAAATTGCGGACTTCTTGCAAATTGACGTTTTCCAGATTCACAATAGCAAACGATTGTGAATTACTAGGAGCAAAGTGATATTATAAGCTTAGATGGATATTCACTTAGGAGATCATAAAAAGAATGAATGAAATAAAAGATTGTAAAGCATAAATTTAAACATTCGAAAAGAATCAAAGAAGTTTCAAATAACTATTATTTGAAGAAGATTTGAATTCTAGCTTTTCTGCAAAGTTTATTCGAAAATAATAACAAAATATTTTAATTGTAATTTATCTGCACATTATTTGGAATCCTTTTAATATCATTTAAGGTTTTTTGGAAAATCTGGAGAAATTTTTCTAAAACGGGATGTGTCTTAGATTTACAATAGTAAACTATTGTGAATTACTAGGACCTTGAAAATGCATGCAATAAAATGGTATTATATGGTTTCTTCGGCAATGAAGTAACAATAATAATTTTCAATCATTATACCTATTGTCGTTGCTTATTGTGATTTTGCTTGAAGGGATGGCATCTGAGATATTATTTTATCTGCTGATTTAAGATTCTTGTTCTGGTTTTTTAAATTTTATATTTAATTTTTTTTAAATAATTAAAATAATTGTTTTTAATGATACTAATATTATTTAGCATGAATATTATTTACCATATAATTCACAATAATCTGTTATTGTGATTTGAGAGACTTGGTCAATGAACTGTACGAGTTAAAATTTCTACAGGAATTGTCTATGCATTATTTGGAATCCTTTTAATATTATTTAAGGTTTTTTTGGAAAATCTAGAGAAATTTTTCTAAAACGGGATGTGTCTTAGATTCACAATAGTAAACTATTGTGAATTACTAGGACTTAGAAAATGCATGCAATAAAATGGTATTATATGGTTTCTTCGGCAATGAAGTAACAATAATAATTTTCAATCATTATACCTATTGTCGTTGCTTATTGTGATTTTACTTGAAGGGATGGCATCAGAGATATTATTTTAACTGCTGATTTAAGATTCTTGTTCTGGTTTTTTAAATTTTATATTTAATTTTTTTTTTAATAATTAAAATAATTGTTCTTAATGATACTAATATTATTTAGCATGAATATTATTTACCATATAATTCACAATAATCTGTTATTGTTATTTGAGAGATTTGGTCAATGAACTGTACGAGTTAAAATTTCTACAGGATTTGTCTATGCATTATTTGGAATCCTTTTAATATTATTTAAGGTTTTTTGGAAAATCTAGAGAAATTTTTCTAAAACGGGATGTGTCTTAGATTCACAATAGTAAACTATTGTGAATTACTAGGACCTAAAAAATGCATGCAATAAAATGGTATTATATGGTTTCTTCGGCAATGAAGTAACGATGATAATTTTCAATCATTATACCTATTGTCGTTGCTTATTGTGATTTCACTTGAAGGGATGGCATCAGAGATATTATTTTAACTGCTGATTTAAGATTCTTGTTCTGGTTTTTTTAAATTTTATATTTATTTTTTTTTAAATAATTAAAATAATTGTTCTTAATGATACTAATATTATTTAGCATGAATATTATTTACCATATAATTCACAATAATCTGTTATTGTGATTTGAGCGATTTGCTCAACGAGCTGTACGAGTTAAAATTTCTACAGGATTCGGATGGAATTCATAGAAGCCCTGCATTAACTTCGATTATTAGTAAACCATTAATTCCTTCACAGAAAAAATGTTCACGAAAATTTTTCCAATTAAAGTCTTAATTGAGTTTTCAATAATTTTCAACTAAAAGTTTAATTGATTCGACAAATGTTTTAATTGAAACAAAAATCTGTCACAAAATTGTACGAATTAATTTTTTAATTGGATCAAATAATTTTTTAATTGGATCAATTAATTTTTTAATCGATACTATCATTTCTGTGATTGAAGAGATTTCATTTAAAAAATTAATTGTATCAATTAATTTCTTGATAGAATCGGAAAATATTTTTTTTATTTGTATCGTCTAAAAATGAATAAGAAAAAAAATATCTGTAGAATTAAAATTCCCATTTGATTTTGGGAAAAAAACTCTTTCCTGCTTGCAACCCAATTTCATATGAACCTCTGAGAGCTCTGTACTGGACGGTAGCCAGTTTGCATTGTTTTTTTTTTGGTTATTTGTTCCATAAAATTCAATTCTAATTGTTTATCTAAATTTATGTTATTATGTAAATTGCAAAAAATTTAAATTTTAAAAAGCCTTAATGATGTAGTTTTTTTGTATTATTCTTGGAGTTCTAAACTTTATGTTTTTGTCTGTGTGTTTATGTCTTTGAATTCTTAACTTCTTAAAGTATTTAGTTTTCTGTGAGGTTTATCCTTTGTATATGGTGTGCAATGATTTTTGTTTTATTTTTTTTCGATTTGGTTTTGTCAAAAAGTGATGAATCTGAAGCTTTTGGAATATTTTTGATACAACACATTTGTGTTGAGGTTAATTTAATGGGTCTATGTCATATGTGATAGAGTGTGGATTACGTTATGTGGGCATATATATGTATGTATCGGTTCTTCTATTTTCATTTTAATAATATTTAGACTTGTCATTTATCTTTCATTATTTCTTCTGAAGCTGTTATGAAAAATGTAAAAAAATGTATAATCATTGTAAAAAAAATAAAAATATTTTTTTTGTTATATATGGATTTCCTTTTTCCACATTATGTTCATAGCCTTAGTTATGTATTTACCATAATCATATCTGAAGTTTTGCTATATTTTTTATTATGCTATTTCAATATTAAGTTTTTTGTGTATTTCTATGTCATTTGTTTTTGTGTTACCCCTGGAGTCGAATTTAATCCATTTTGCCATACCTTTTTTTTCTGTATTCCTATTCTGATACATCCATCATTTCCTCTTGTATATAATTTCTAACTACAATACCTATTGTTTTTTTTGCAAACTTTGTTTTTCAAAAATTCTTTTCTTTCTTTCACCTTCAATCGTTCAAAAGCAAACATAAATATTTTTTTTGCCAAAAAAGCTTTCAAAAAGAAAAGAAAAAAAATAAAAATCCAATTGGTTTGTGTGTTTTTGTTTTTATTCTGTAAAAATTATAAATATTTTATTTACGTTTAAATATATAAAATTAAAGAAAATAAGGAACTGAAAAATATGTATTACACAAAATTCATTTATGTAGTATTTATTTTATAATGAAATAATATCGCTTAAAGTTTTGCTTTTTTTTATTGTTATTGTTTTGTTTTAAATAGAATACAAAAAACATATTAAATACAAAACATAAATATCATACGAAAATGAAAGTCATGGCTTCTTCTTTGAGAGAGGCACATTTTATTTCTTATTTATTTTTTTTGTATATAATATTATATATATGTTTTTTTTTAATATATTTCACTTATTTAGTTTGTTAACAACACATATTTTTTGTCTATATATAGTTTAGTAATAATACTTTGGTTTTTCTTTTAGTGTGTATGGGGAAGAGTGAAAAAAAGTTATAAAAAATTGAAAGAAAAAAAAATATAAAAAAGTTCCAAAGTTTTTTTTTTTTTTGTATGGAAGAAATTTATATATTTGCAAATATGATAATAAATATGTTTACATGATATTTATTATTAATCCGTTTTCTATATTTTTTTGTCTCATTCTTTTATCTGTGTATACACAGAAAAAAATATCACCAAAATATTTCCAATTAAAAAGTTGAAAATTTTTTTCAATTATTAAAAAATAATTGATACAATTAACTTTTCAACCAAAATATAAGCATTAAGTAAATTAAGTAAATAAATGAAAATTTTTAAATTTTTAATTAAAAAATTAATTGATATAATTAATTTTTAATCAAACTCGAAAGACTAAGTCATTTTTTCAATTATTAAAAAATAATTGATACAATTAACTTTTTAACCAAGATATAAGCATTAAGTTAATTAAGTAAATAAATGAAAATTTTTAAATTTTTAATTAAAAAATAATTGATATAATTAATTTTTTAATTAAATTCGAAAGACCATTTTCATAAAGCTCCGTTAGTGTTCCGTTAACTAACCAACTTTTAAAACGTATTATGGACGAAGCTGTCAGCTTGCATATATATTCCATATGCCAGTTAGGAACTTAACTGACGAAAATTTTTCAGTTAAAGTTAACTGGAGAGAAGAAATTTGCAATTTATTTTCTGTTAACTGCCAGTTAAAGCCTAACGGAGCTACATGAAAATGGCCGTAAGTCTGTTAGAAAAAGTGATGGGTTTTTTTTAATTTTGTAAATAAAAAATTATTTCAAAGCATTAATTTTTAATCAAACTAAAACCACCAAGACAGATAAGAAAGTAATTGAAAATAGTTAAGTTTTTAATTCAAAAAAAAAAAAATTAATTGATTTTTGCAATCAACATCAATTACATTTTTAATTGAATCAATTAAAAAATTAATGAAAATTTTCAAATCAAATCAATTAATTTTTTTGTATCAAATATTTTTTATGCCCAATTAAAACTGTGATTGATACTATCAATTTGGTGATTGAAAACATTTCAATTAAAAAATTAATTGGATCAATTAATTTCTTGAAAATTTCCAGAAATTGTTTATGTGTGTATAGAAAACCATGAATGTGAATTTCTAAATATACAATGTTTTGTTTTTCTATGCCATTAAGCTTGGCATACACTTAGACCTCGGTTTGTGTCGTTTCGTTTTGCGTTGTTTCGAAGTTGCATCGCTGTTGAATTAGTACTAGTTTTCATTTTGCGTTGTTAGATTTTCAAAGTTGCGTTATAATCTATCTCCAATCTTTGCATAGTTTGCCATAGAAACTCATAATTCACTTTGCGTCGTGTTATTTTGGAACATATCTGCGATACAAAGCGAGGTTTAATTGTAATTAATAATAATTATATGCATATTTTCTATATTGAATTTAGTGTGACTATATTATGACCCCTATGTCGTATAATTATTATTAATGTAATTAATATTACTTATACAACAATGGGTATCCAATAGACCACTAATAAATTTCATTTTGTATTTAAAAAATTCCTAATTTTTGAGATTGTAATTAAAATGTTTTAAATACCCAACGTCAGCTGCTTTTCTTTTTCACTACTAAATTTTTGCCTCATTCCTTTATCTGCGTATAGAAAAATATGAATTTGAATTTCTATATATAGATAATGTTTTTCTCTTTGGTTTACATTAAGCTTGGTATAATTAATATTAATTATACGCATATTTTCTATATTGAATTTAGTGTGACTATATATGGCCCCTATGTTGTATAATTATTATTAATGTAATTAATATTACTTATACAACAATGGGTATCCAAAAGAACCCTAATAAATGTCACTTTTTGTATGTAAAAAAAAATTCCAAATGTTTGAGATTGTAATTAAAATGTTTTAAATATCCAACGTCAGCTGCTTTTCTTTTTCACTACTACATTTTTGCCTCATTCCTTTATCTGTGTATAGAAAAATATGAATTTGAATTTCTATATATATATAATGTTTTTCTCTTTGGTTTACATTAAGCTTGGCATAATTAATATTAATTATACGCATATTTTCTATATTGAATTTAGTGTGACTATATTATGGCCCCTATGTCGTATAATTATTATTAATGTAATTAATATAACTTATACAACAATGGGTATCCAAAAGACCACTAATAAATTTCACGTTTTGTATTTAAAAAAAAAATCCCAAATGTTTGAGATTGTAATTAAAATGTTTTAAATATCCAACGTCAGCTGCTTTTCTTTTTCGCTACTACATTTTTGCCTCATTCCTTTATATGTGTATAGATATGAAGTTGATATGAAATATGAATTTGAATTTCTATATATTTGGTTTACATTAAGCTTGGCATAATTAATATTAATTATACGCATATTTTCTATATTGAATTTAGTGTGACTATATTATGGTCCCTATGTTGTATAATTATTATTAATGTTATTAATATTACTTATACAACAATGGGTATCCAATATACCACTAATAAATTTCACGTTTTGTATTTAAAAAAATTCCTAATTTTTGGGATTGTAATTAAAATGTTTTAAATATCCAACGTCAACTGCTTTTCTTTTTCACTATTACATTTTTGTCTCATTCATTTATCTGTATATAGACAAATATGAATTTGAATTTCTATATATATGTAATGTTTTTCTCTTTGGTTTACATTAAGCTTGGAATAATTAATATTAATTATACGCATATTTTCTATATTGAATTTAGTGTTACTATATTATGACCCTATGTCGTATAATTATTATTAATGTAATTAATATTACTTATACAACAATGGGTACCCAAAAGACCACTAATAAATTTCACTTTTTGTATTAAAAAAATCCCAAATGTTTGAAATTTTAATTAAAATTGTATTATCACTCGTAGAGAAATTTTTTGAAAAAATATTAATTTATTATATAAATATAGTAAATTAATTGCACTTTATTGTATGTAACATACTTCTTTCTTTTGCCTGGTGTTGTTAATTTTTTCTTTAGGAAATTTTAGTTCTAATTGGAAATTCGCTCACCGATGTATTTTTCTATTTTTAAAAATAACCATAATTTGCATCAGGTCAGTATTGTGCATTATACTTAAGTCGATTTTGTTTCGGTGAAAAGGAATAACTCTAGGGTTACATTACCTCTTCTCTAATTGTTCTTAGGTCCAAGTTATAGTAAAATCCTAAAATGGTTGCTAATCCATAATGCTGTCAGGTATCCTAAATTCAAAAGCTATAGTTTGCAAATATTTTCCTTAACGTTGCCATTAGTTTCAGAGTTTTTCCCCTATACGTCACATTAGCTATATATTCGCTTTATTTCTTTTTAAGATACACAGAAAATTTTTCCAATTAAAGTCTAAAGGTGTTTTAAAAAATATTCAATTAAAAAATTAATTGTTGAATCAATTAAATTTTTTTAATTGAAACAAAAATTAATAGTATCACTTAGTTTTCTAATTGTATCAACAAATTTTTTGAATTGAAACAAAAATCAATCACAAAAATTAAAGTGTCAATTAGTTTTTTAATTGGATCAACTTTTTTTTAATTTACTTTCAATTATTTTTTAATTGATACTATCATTTCTGTGATTGAAGGCATTTTAACCAAAAAAAAATTATTTGGATTAATTAATTTCGTAATTAAATCAGAAAAAATTTTTGTGTGTAAGGACCAGGAGTGGTATGAGCAATATTAAAATCAACCACTTACCAGGAGTTGTATAAGTAATATTGATATACAGTGAAACCTCTCAAACGTGGAGACTCTGAAAACTGGGCACCTCCCATGGACACGGACAGTTGTCTGGGGACGTTGGCTACATTAATACATTAAAATTAACCTCTTATACCTGGACACCTCTCAAAGGTGGACAATATTTAGGCGACCGTGGGTGTCCACCTTTCAGAGGTTTCACTGTATTTTATATCCATATATACATGTAGACGTTTGCTACATTAATACAGGAGTCGTATGAGCAATATTAAAATCAGACATTTACCAGGAGTTGTATAAGTAATATTGATATACAGTGAAACCTCTCAAACGAGGACACTCTGAAAACTGGACACCTCCCATGGACATGGACAGTTGTCTGGGGACGTTTGCTACATTAATACATTAAAATTAATCTCTTATACCTGGACACCACTCAAAGGTGGACAATATTTAGGCGACCGTGGGTGTCCACCTTTCAGAGGTTTCACTGTATTTATTATCCATATATACATGTAGACATTTGCTACATTAATACATTAAAATTAACCTCTTATACCTGGACACCTCTCAAAGGTGGACAATATTTAGGCGACCGTGGGTGTCCACCTTTCAGAGGTTTCACTGTATTTATTATCCATATATACGTATAGGGTTGCGTGTCTTTGGCATAGTTTCGTATATGATTTTCTTATACATTCGGCTTTTATATATTAATGCATAATACATTTTTAACTTTATTTATAGGCAAAACAATTTGGATTTACTCTTTCCGCTCTTGGTAAGTCATAGTACATATAATTGTTAATATTTGTATAATTAATATTACTAATACGCTACTGGGAACAATATATAATAAATAGAGGTCTGCATCGAATAACTTTTCACTATATGTATGCAATTCGTTGTCGAATATAGTACATACACTATCTTTCTCTCAGAGCGCAAGTAGTGAAGTGAAGAGAGCACTTGCTTGTCAAATACCAAGTATTTATCCGAAAAAATATGTGTTCCGAAAAAAAAGGAACAATAAAAATGCAAGTACTTGAGAAAAAGTACAACATGGATTCTCTTCACTTCACGTGGTACCACAAGTATTTCTCAGTTATGTGCTAAGCAAAACTTTCCATTATTATTAATCATAGATATGTATGTATGTCACATATTTCATATATGTATGTATGTCACACACTTACCTTAACGTTTGCCGTTCTTTATAACAAACCGAAAACATATATTATGGCGAGTAACTGTTTTTTGTATTTCTGAAACTGCACGTGGTACATGGAGTACTCTATGAAATTTTGTTCTCGCAACATACTCGACGTGATCACTCTGAGTACACTTCAATAAGAGAGAAAGAGTAATATGTGTTTGTTGGTAGTGAAGACATCAGAGTAGCAACAAGAAGTTACTAGTGGCTTTTGGTGTTCGTCAAAATGTGTACCAATTGTTTTGCGACTCTCTCAAATAGATGTACTCATGTAGCAAGTACATGTGTACTCTTCATTTACAAATGCAATTGTGCAGACCTCTAATAATAAACTCATAGAAGAAGCATGTGGTACTGGGAGTAGTATCAAACGTGTCGTTTGGTTATCTGGAAATTGGCAATCAAAATTTTCCAAAATTTTTCAATTGGGGAGTTTTCCAAGCCAATCATCATATTAATTTATGTGATTTATTTTCCAGAACATTTCAGTGAATATAAAAAAAAAATATTTAGCGTATATATTCTGGTCTTTTGTAGCTTTTGCTTGGGTGAAAAATCTAGCGGTGTTTAGTGAAACAATTTTGAAAATGCTAATTACGATCATTATTTTTAATTGAAATATTAAATCAATCACAGAAATGATAGTAGCAATCACCAAAGACAATTAAAATATTAATTGATTCAAATAAAAATTACCCAGCAAAAAAAAGCGTCGCCAAAAAACTAATGAAAATGTTCTTTTTGGATCCGGAAGTGGTGCAAAATTGACGCAGAAGCGATGAATTTAACATGGGCTTGTCATAGGATGGAAGTCCTCCACTTCAACAGCCGTTGCACTGAATTTGCATCACTTCTTTAGGTGTGATCCGAATTCAATGTTTTGGATGTAAATTGAAAAAATCTGTGATATTTTGTCAAAAAATTATTTTTATAATTTTTTAAAATTTTTAATGGCTTCAACGCTTGTGGGAAACGTTTGACCTCAAATATTTTCAAAAATTCACAATTTTTTACAGATTGGATTTAGTATTTTTTTCGACAAAATTTAAATGATTTCTACCATTTTATGAATTCTTACCCTGTTTTTAACCTATTTGAAACAAAAAAAGTTAAAATTATCCATTAAAAGTATGAAAAAACAAGATATAACAAATTGAATTAAAAGAACTTCCTGGGTAGTTAAAATAAAGAACATCATTGGGAGTGCATCTTCTGGAAGTGCTTATAAAGTTGTGCCTTTGGAAGAACTTCCAATTTTTTTTGCTGGGTAATTGATACTATTAATTCTTGCTATTGATTTTTATTTTATTAAAAAAAAATTTGTTGAATCAATAAAATTTTTTAATTGAATATTTTTGAAAATTCCATTAAAATTTTAATTTTAGAATATTTTGTTGAACATTTTTTTCTCTGTGTTGTTAGAAAAAGAGTCTAAAAACCGAATTAATTTACAATCATTGTTAAAATTCTTAAATTATTGTTTGTCACCATTTAGTTTCTTCCATACAATTAACTTGGTATTTTTTTTTAAATAAAGAAAACTTTTATGGGAATTTTGAAGAAAAGTAAACATTTTTTTTTAACTTAATTTTTTTTCTTCTAGCAAATATCAACCCATATATTGAAGATTACTTATTTGCTTCTATCTCAAATGTTCAATACATTTTTATGTTATATGTATAAGTAATCTTCTTCTTTGAAGTATTCAATATTTGTTTTTATTTTGATTTAATTTTCAATATTTGTATTTAGTTTGCTTAGATGTGAGGTTATGTTTTTTTGTTTTGTTTTTTTACAATACAATGTCTTTACCTGACTTGGGATACACTTTGGTTTTCGTTTAAAATCATAGATTACATGTTGTTTTTTTTTTTTTTAATGTGTTTTCTTAAAGGCTTAGCTCGATTTGGTTTGTTTTGTTTTGTTTCAATTGAATTAAAATTGTAAAAAAAAAAAAAAATAAAAAATTAAATGAAAATTAAGATTGGTAGAAAAATTAATGAGATGATCTGTAAATAGTATTTTTTCAATTTTTTGTTATTGGAATTTTTGTTTTTATTATTTAACATTTAAAATGACCTTTGGAACAATACACGAATTCGTTATTCGTTATTCTTTATTGTTCCTCACTAAGATTGCTACAGGAAAATAGTTTTGTTTTTTTTTGCTTTTTTCATTTTCTCATTATCTTTTATGCTTTTTTCCCCTATTCGTTTTTCTTCATATCATCATTCTCTTCTTTTTTGATACTTCTACATAGATAGTAATATGCCTTTGTATTTTTTTGTTTTTCATTTTTTTTTCTCCAAAATTAAAATAAAACTCAAGCTTTAATTTCCACAGCTGGGAAAAATAAAAAAAGCTTTAGGGATTTTGGTTTTTGCAAGCCTTTTATATATATATATTTTTTCATTTCTGCGTTTTGTGTTTTTAAACAAATAAGCGGTTTACAAGAACAAAACGAGCTGACTTAAAGCCCGTCATAAAACCCCGCCATATTCGTTTCAAAACTTCTTCATAGCTTCTTCGTCATCATCTAGAGAGCCTTATTTGCCCAAAAATAAAGCATTTGCTTTACCTGGCAAAAGCTTCAAGGGCTTATTAGAATTTTTCGTTTTATTTTTTTTCTTCGTTTTTAATTATTTCCTTATATTCAGCCTGTATTGTGAGTGTGAGTGTGTCGTATATATATATTTTTGTATATATATGTGTGTGTATGTCTGCCTATGTGTAATTACGAAAATAAGCTTTTTGGTTTGTGGATCTATAGCTTTCGTATTTTCGTAGTGTAGTTCTTTTGATGTTTCTTAACAAAAGCTTTGAAGCTTTCCATAGCTAAAGATTTTGTTCTTCGTCGTTCATATATGAGAGATTTCGGCTTTTAGTACTAGATTTTAGTTTTGTTTGTTCTATGTCATCGATTCACTGTTTTGTTTTTCACACTGGCGTGATCTCTAAAACGGAAACTGAATTTTGAAACTTAATTTTCCGAAAATGCTACAAACATCCCCGTGGCCTAGAATTCCAAACGGTAAGCGGAGCAAGAGGTTTCGTGATCCTGCAAATTGATTGTACATCTTGAGGCCGATGGCGAAAGGTCAATGCGATATTTGGCCAGCAGTTCTTCGTTTTCAGCTACCCAATAGCCTAGAACATCGGTGTCATAGGTGGGAATGATAGTTACCTCTGTTAGAGAGAGAGAGAGAGAAATAAAAGGACCATCATCAATATCTTTATCTTCCAATTCGTCAAATTGCAAACTTACCTAATTCTTTATCCTCCCAGGTTTGTTTTGCTTCCAATAAGGCATCGTACACCTGTCGGCTGGGTTCTGTTCCTGAGAATACATAATAACGGGCTCGCACTCGTTTAAAGAATTCCACATGGGAGTAATAGGAGTTGCCATTATGTGGCACATATGTCAAATCTACATAGACGGGTGAGGGTTTCTTTGCCTTGCTGGGCGATTCGGAGCGTTTGCGTAAATTCTTTTCATTATTCAGTCGAGTTTTTGTGGCCATCAATCTTCGCTCTTTTTTGGGTGTTGTACGCACATCACCACCTCCCTCTGCAGCCATGGGTGCAGGTGAGGGCAATCCCAATGGTTTACCCCATTCCTTGAGCTTATCATCTACTTTGGAGGAAGATGTGGCGGTTGCTGATGTAGAACTGGATGAGGAAGTTGTGGTTTCTGTAGATGTCACACGACTACTGACCCCATCGGCCGTTGTCGTCGTAACAGTCGTTGTTGTGGTCACAGTAGTGCTTGCCCCATCGCCATCTTTCGATGTTTCTACTGAGGTTGTGGTCGTTGAGGCCGCATCTGTGAATTTAGCTTTTTGTACACTACTCAGGGGGAACTTGGGCTTTTCGGCACTGGTCACTGCCTGTTCTACCTCTTCGGCTTTCGAGGGTGAATATGAGTATTTAGCTGTTACCGAGGACATTACATCAGCTCCTCTCAGTTCGACATGCTCTTTCAGAGCCTGTTCAAAGCCCATTTCGGCTTCTTCTAGGAATTTAGCATCTCCCTGTCGGGTGCTGTCTACCGAGCCGGATGATTGTGATATTGGAGACTCGGTAAAGTCTTGCATGCGTTGTGTTACACCCTGTATTGTGATTGGTTGTGTTGGTTTGGTATCGAATGAGTCTGGCAGTGCTCCGTAGAATGATGTGCTCATGGGATCCACAATCTTGTGGGCAAAGTGGGCGGAGGTAATTGATCTGGCGGCAGAGAGTTCTTCGTATTGAGGTGGTATATCATCCTGGCTTTCGTCAATATCGAAATCGGAACGTTTGCTAATGCCCGAACCAGAGCGTTGCAAATCATAACTAGCTCCGTGTGAAGACGCTATCGAGCGTGGTGAAGCTGGCACTTCATCGTCGCTCATGTCATCACCACTACCGGGGGTGGAAGAACGGTACATGCTTCGCAACATAGCTACTTCCTTGGGCAGCATTACATCGCTCTTATCACTTTCGCTTGTGGTACGTGTTGTTGTGACTGTGACCTTTTCGCCCTCGGGATCTGTCGAGTCGGTAGTGGTTATTGTCTTCTCCTCGGTGACAATTTCCTTGCCATCAGCCGATATTACTTTTGTCACAGTCGTTATTGTGGTGGTAATGATCTTTTCCGTGCTTCCACTTAGAGCAGCAGTCTTCTCAATACCACGAACTTCATGCAAGTCTGGCAAAGTTGAGGGCATTACCATGGATGTAGCCATAGGTGTTGCAGTTCCCTCCATATGTTCGCTAGCGAATTGTGTGGCCGATGAAATCTCCTCCTTCGATACCCTGGGGAAGGGTGAGGTTGGCTTTGGAGAAGATTCGGGAGTTTCTGTTAGCGACTCTCTTCCCATGGGCGTTGGTATGGATTGGCTCTCAGATGTCAGAGCTCCAGGGCTTGAACGCCCACTAATATCTTTGGGTGAAAGAGGTCCACTGTGGTGTTGTGTGGCTGAAGTCTCAGTTAATATAACCTTGCCAGCACTAACAGCTGTAGTTGTTGTTGCCATATAACCTCCCACCGTTGTGCTAGTCTTAACTATACCTGGGCTAACTGGAGCCGTTGGAGGTGTCTTGCGGTCTGATAACTCACGATCATAGGAGTGTGTCAATGTCATGGATTCCTTTTGTGAGACAGTCTCAGATTTTTCCTGAGTGCTGGTGACAGATTTGACGGTCTTCTTTTCGACCGCGGTTGTTGAACTAGAGATTGTTGTTTCTTCGACAACTTCTTCCTCCTCTAGCAGTTTATCTGTCGTAACCTGCTCTGATGGTTTATAAATGCTTGTGGTCATAATGCTTGCGAATGATTTGGAGCGCCCTTCTTTGATTGCGACCTTCTCGTCATCGTCTTCCGATTCATCTTCCACATCGCTGTGAGTTTGACGGCCCTCACTTGTTTGACTTAAAGCTGATTCGCGGCGAGTTTCAAGATCAGTGGATCCGCTTGCCTTTGACTTACTGAGAGTGTCATACGTGCTCATAAATTCTTTAGTTGAAACGATTTTTTCTGTAGCTAAGAACTCCTCAACTGTCTGTTTGAGACTATCCTTTACAGAGGTCTCTGGACCAGCATACAAGTTATCTATCTTTTGTTTGGTTTGTGATGAAGTCTGAATCTCGCTAACCATCGATTCGGAAGAACATTCTTCAGAATATGCCTGTGAATCTTCAACGTGTTGGGATGACTCAATTTTCTCAGTGGAATCTTTTGATTCTGAAACAGTTTTATCTGCTGCAAGGCTGGACTGGGAACCCACTTCAACCTTAACACTCTTGACAGATTCACTGAGAGATTCAGAAGATGCAGCTGCCATTTCACTAGCAAGAAGGCGAGTTGTTTCACTAACAATTTTCATGGTTGCACTCGAAGATTCATGACTGATTTGTTTTTCGCTTGTCGAAGAGGTTACAGTGGTTACGGTTGTAGTGGCACTGGATGTCTTATCGGAAGCCTCAGTTTTAATCATACTTTGGGTGATTTCTTTAATATCGGTTTTGGATTCAGACATTCCGGACTTCTCTTCGGCGCTAATATGGCTGGCTACAGATGCTGCCCGAGAAGTTGCTCCAGATTTATCGGCAACAGATTCTGGTTGGCCTGTTGATATCAGAGATTCTTTACGTGACGCTGCATCGACATGATCTTCCTTAGTGCTGGCTATCGAGGCTGGTCGCGATGTTTCTTTGTCAATGGATTTGCCTTCATCTTGTGATACAACAGACTCGGCTCGTGAAGGAGCCTTAGCTTCACAAAGTAATGATTCTTGTTTCGAATCACTTATATGGCTGGCCACAGAAACTGGTCTAGAAGCTTGTTCCGATTTGGCACCCGTAGAAACTTTGTCTTCGGCAGAATCTTTTCTTGAGATAGCATCCAGGGCCTCTGAAGTGGATATAACAGATTCTTTGCGAGATACCGTGGTATCATGTTCATCTTTAGCACTAATATGACTAGCCACTGAGACTGGCCGTGAAGTTGTGTCAGATTTCTCTGTGTGCGACACAACGGATTCTGCTTTGGAGACACCTTTTTCTTCGGCTGTCGAAACAATCGATACCTTTCTTGATGTAGAGTCTATAATTTGTGTAGATTCTTTTCTTGATAGTGAGACATCAACGCCATCCTTATCACTTAGATGACTAGCCACAGAGATGGGCCGTGAAGTTGGTTCAGATTTGTCAGCTTGCGAGAGAATGGATTCCGCCCTAGAGGCTGCCTTCTGCTCGGTTGTGGAAGCCACGGATTCTTTTCGCGATACAACATCAACAACCTCTGTAGTGGAGATCACAGAATCTTTACGGGCTTCAGATTCATCCTTAGCACTGATATGGCTGGCTACTGAAATGGGTCTTGAAGTTGGCTCAGACTTTTCTATTTTAATGTCAGTCTGCGAAATAATGGACTCCGCTCTTGAGTGCGCTTTTTCTTCGGATGTGGATACCACAGATTCCTTTCGTGAGATAACATCTGTTGTTGATATCACTGACTCTTTGCGAGATGCTGGATCAGCAATTTCGTCTTTACCGCTTACATGACTTGCTACTGAGAGCGGACGTGAAGTTGGTTCAGATTTGTCTACTGAAGCGGGCTTCTCTTCCGTAGTAGCGAGTGTCGATTCTTTTCTTGAAGTAGAGTCAACAGCTTCTTTAGCGCTTAAATCACTGGCAACTGAAACTGGACGAGAAGTTGGTTCTGACTTATCGGCTTGCGAAGTTACTGGTTCAACTGTAGAAATCACGGATTCTTTTCGTGACACATCACCACTAACAACAGTCGTGGATGTCACCGACGACTCTTTTTGGGACACAGTGGTTTCTTCTTTGGTACTGGCGTGACTGGCTACAGATACAGGTCGTGAAGTTTGACCGTCTTCTGCTTTAGTACTTGCATGACTCGCCACTGATACTGGACGGGAATCGGCTTTACTTTCCGGTACCGGTGATTTATCTCCACTCTTGCTATCTGCAGTTGACAGCACAGACTCTCTTCTTGAATCCTCTTTAACATCAGATGTGGAAATAACGGGTTCCTTTCTAGATTCTATGATTACTTTTTCGCTGACGTGACTTGCTACAGAAACTGGACGAGAGGGTTCTTTCTCTAGATCACTTTCTAGTTTGCCTTCAGCAGTTGACATAACGGATTCACGGCGAGAATCAGGTTTGTCTTCTCCTATCTTACTTGAGTCATCCTTTGTGCTAATATGACTAGCAACGGATACTGGTCTAGATTTGTCGTCGACAGCCGGTGAAGTTGGTTTATCTGCCTCGTCTTTAGAACTCACATGACTGACAACCGATGATGGACGGGAAATGTCCTTTTCGTCTTTCTTGCTCTCGGCTGTTGAAACAATAGATTCTTTTCTAGATTCCAATCCTGCCTGTCCAATTTCTGCATCCTTTGAAGTGCTAATGTGGCTGGCCACGGATGGAGAACGGGATGCTTCCTTATCCTGTGAAGCTTTTTCTGATATATCATCGGATTTGTCCCCGATTATAGAATCTGGTCGGGAGGTTACCTTGTTTTCGTCCTGTTTGCTTCCTGCAGAGGACAGATCCGATTCGCGTCCTGAAGGAAGTTCTTTTTCTTCTGTGGAAGATGACTTGCCCATTTTATCGACAGCTGATGTTGACACTAAGGAGTCCTTTCTAGACTCGGATTTATCAGCTTCATAATCCTTGGAACTAACATGGCTAGCGACTGAGGCAGCTCTAGATAGTTCTTTTTCTTCAGTGGTGGGCGACTTATCATCCTTGGCACTAGAAATAACAGACTCACGTCGGGAGGTGTCTTCCTTTTCCTCGGGGGTTTCTCGGGTCTCTATTTTATCCACTTCATCCTTAGTGCTAACTTGGCTGGTTTGAGATACAGGCCGTTCTTCAGGAGTGATAAGTTTATCATCTTTCTTGCTCTCTACTGTTGTGGAAAGTACAGATTCACGTCGTGATTCAACCTTGTCTTCGGTTGCTGAAATCACTGATTCCTTTCGGATCTCAATTTTCTCTGTCTCATCCTTAGAACTAACATGACTAGCTACCGAAGTTGGTCGAGACGCACTGGGTTTTTCATCAGCTCCCATTGACAAGTCCTTGTCTTTTGCAGAGAGTTGGCTTGCCACGGAATCTGGTCGATCTTTGTCTTCGAAAGGACTGGAAGGAAAATCGGCTTTGTCATCGTAAGTATCTTCATCTCTTGTCAAATCTTTCTCGCTGTAGGCACTGACGCCCGATTCTCGTCTCCATTCCAACTCAATGCTAGAGGTTGATTCTTTGCGTCCACTTGTCTCTCGTTTCCCTCTTAACTGAACCTTTTCAGATTCTTCGATTTTATCCTTCTCCTCTATGGAAGCGGGACCTGAGGACTTAAGATCGGGAGATGATTTCTCCGACTCAACTTCAGTTTTGGGAACTTTCTCTAAGGCGATTGGCTTTTCTTTATCTTTAGGAGATTGGGATTGTTCTCCGGGAACTTCGGTAATTGACGAGGGGGTAAATTGTATAGAACCCTTGGGGCATATCTCTATTTCCTCGCCTCCATCTTCACTACTGGCGGTCACGAGCATTCTTTGTACTGTAGGACCATCAGTTTCTTCTACGGATTTGAGTTTTTCCTCGAGTTCTTTTTCATCGAAGTCTGGTATTATTTCAGTAATATCTTTCTCGGATTTTAGGACTTTAGCTACGTCAGCGACTATTTTGAAAACTTCTTCTTCCCGTGGGGAGACAGGTCTGGGGACAATGGATTCTGGCAATGATGCAGGTTGCTCTGAAGGTGGACTTGTGCGATGTTCTTCCTCCTCTTCTTTAATGTCATGTAAAGTAATTTCTTCCTTTTCGATAGTTGTGACCTTTAATTCCGGCGAATCCATTGTGGTAATATGGGTTTCTCGAAGCTCAGTTGTGGTAAAGCCCAGTGTATCTGAGCCAGTTGCTGAAGCTTCGTCAGTTGAAGCCTTCACAGTGGTGTTGGTAACGTCTTGGATGGCTTCCTTTTGTTCTGTTACATCGGACTTGATGTCATCTTTAATTGTCTTCAACTCTTCCTTTGCACTTTCAATAGCTGTCTCCTTGGTTGCTTTAACGTCATCAATTATTTCCGTAATTTTCTGGGAAACGTCTTCAGTTTTGCCGACAATTGTTTCAGTTATGTCTTTTACGACATCCCCTGTCTTTTGCTTCAGATCCGTAACTTCTTCCTCCACTGTTTCGGTGAGAGTAGAGGTAATTGCTGTTTTTATTTCTTCTGCCTGCGATTTTATATCCTCCGTCTTCTTGGCAATAGTATCCGAGACGATTGTGGTGATTTCTTTCGCCTGTTCCTTAGAGGTTTCAACAGTGGATTGTAATGTTGATTCGTATGTCGATTTGGCTTGCTTTACACTTTCTTCTATGGTCTCGGTTACAGTTTTGGTTTGCTCTTTGACAGTCTCTTTGAGCTCGGAGAATGTATCTTCAATTTTAGAGGACACAGACTCGGCTACAGTTTCGGTTTCGGTGATCTTTTGGCTGGTTTGGTCTTCAAGGGTTGTCAGTGAGTCCTTTACTTGTTCTGTTTTTGACTCTAAGGATGATTTAATATCATCCACAATTTGTTCTGAAGTCTGTTTCAATTCAGTAACTTTCTCCTCTACGGTTTTTGCTATCGTCTCGGATGATGTGGCCATGGAGTCAATGAGTTGAGTCTTAGATGTTGTCACCTCTTCGCTTATTACCTGTGCGGTTTTCTCAACACTATCTGCAACTTCTGAAGAAATCTCTTTCATTGTTGTTTCCACACTTGTTTTAGTGTCGGTTATCTTTTCTCCGACTTTTTCAGCAACGGATTCTGCCAGGCCTTGAGCACTTTCCTTTATAGAAGCGGTTTCTGATTTCACTTCGATAACTTTCTCTTCCATTTTATCAGTAATCGATTTTGTTTCTGCTTTCGCTTCTTCAATTTTCTCACTGGCAACGTGAAGAGCCGATTCTTTGAGATCTTCAAGTTTCGATGAAATATCCATGATGGACTTCGTGTGATCTTTAATGTTTTCTGCCAATGAAGCTTGAACTTTAGTTGTTGTATCGCTTACGTCTTCAGCATGCTTGGTTATTGCATCGGTGACCTTTGTAGTTTTATCTTCTACTTCTTTTGCTACGGTTTCGATGGTTTGCTCTGTGGAGGTTACTACTTCTTTAGCGATTTGTTCCACTACTTCAGATTCTTTGGTAAATATGTCCTTTACGAAACCCGTTATGGTGCCAAAGATGCCCTTTGGTGAAGCTGGCTTTGAGCTTGGACTAACCTTAGTCGAATCTGCCACATGTTCAGGTTCATCAATGGGGGTGGATACAGTATCGCCAACATTGAACTGAGATTGGTGTTTGTCATCTTCTCCACTATCTAGATCTTTGGTGGGAAAATCTCCCTCAGCTACATCCACTGGACTCGATGACGTGGGTAAATTGCCCGACATAACATCCTTTGAAATGTCCAAGGAAATAAACTCCCTTTTACTTAGTACTTCTTCTAAGGCCTTAGGAGCTTCATCCACAGGTGATGATAATGTTTTAACTTGTTGCGGGGAAACTTTTCCGGAAGCTATACTATCAGCGATTGATGGGGATGGAGATGGTTTTTCTGAAGGGGATTTTTCTTTCGTTTTCTCACTTGTCTCTCCAGCTTTGTCGATTGTTTCCATTATAGCAGAAGAAACTTTGTCGGATGTGAGGCTCTCTGCAACCGAGGCAGCTTGAGAAGTTTGTTTGCTTATTTCCTCTAGGGATTTTTCTGCCTCGTCAACTGGGGTAGAGACAGTTTGCGAAAGAGCAAATTGAGATTCTTTTGGAGGACCGCTGGATTTGTCTTTGATTTCTTTGGGAAAATCGCCATCAGCCACGTCCACTGGACTGGATGAAGTTGGCAAGTCCCCTGCTTTTACTACGGGCTGAAGATCTAATGCAAAATCTTCTTTCTTGGTTTTCAGTTCATCAATATCTTTTGCAGCTTCATCAACAGGTGTTGAAATAGTGTCTACCTGAACAGGAGAAACTGCCGATGGGGATTGTTTGCTTATTTCCTCTAGGGATACTTCTGCCTCGTCAACTGGGGTAGAGACAGTTTGCGAAAGAGCAAATTGAGATTCTTTTGGAGAACCGCTGGATTTGTCTTTGATTTCTTCGGGAAAATCTCCAACAGCCACGTCCACTGGACTGGATGAAGTTGGCAAGTCTCCTGGTTTTACTACGGGCTGAAGATCTAATATAAAATCTTCTTTCTTAGCTTTAAGTTCATCAATATCTTTTGCAGCTTCATCAACCGGTGTTGAAATAGTGTCTACCTGAACAGAAGAAACTGCCGATGGGGATATTGCTTTCGAAGTATCTAGTGCAATAGATGCTGGTCTAGAAGGTTCACCTACCGAAGCAACTGGAGATTTATCGTCCTTTACACTAGCGGCTGATGACGCTGGCTGAGATGGTTGTCCTGATGCCTCTCCTGACTTCACATCTTTTCCACTTTCTGCAATAGAGACCTTTCTGGCAGCTACCGTATCGTCTTCTTTCTCTTCTGCCACAGAAGTAGGACGTGACGGCTCCTTTGACCCTTCAGTTGATTTCTTGTCTTTCTCGCTTTCTACTATTGAAGGTTTTCGAGATGCCATTGGTGATTTATCTTCTCCCTTTTGTTCAGCTTCGACTGAACGTGGCAGGTCCTTTGAGTCTTCCACAGATTTTTTATCCTTTTCACTTTCAGCAATAGAAGATTTACGAGATACCACTGGTGATTTATCATCCTTCTCGCTAATAGTGGCTGAAACGGAATGCGAAGGTGCCTCTGATGCCTCACTCAATTTAGAATCTTTTACACTTTCCGCAACCGAGGTCTTTCTCGAAACAACTGGGGACTTTTCGTCTTCTTTTTCAGCTGCCGCAGAAGTAGGCCGACTTTGTGCAACCGACGACTTCCGAGATGCAATTGGTGATTTGTCATCCTTTTCACTAACCGCTACTGATCCAGCTTGGAAGGGTTCTTTGGATGCTGCAGAAGATTTGTCGTCTTTCACACTTTTATCATCCTTTTCACTTACACTTTGCGAAGATTTTCTTGAAGGAATTGGAGATTTTTCATCTTCCTTTGATTCTGAAACAGAAATTGGACGGGACGGTTCCTTAGAATCTGCGACAGATTTCGTGTCTTTCTCACTCTCTACAACCGAAGATTTACGTGAAGCGGCTGCCGATTTTTCATCTTTCTCACTGGCTGCAGCAGAAACAGCTTGTGATGGTTGTTTAGATGCTTCTGTTGACTTATCTTTTTCACTTTCCGCTTGTGACGGTTTTCTTGAAGCGATTGGAGATTTCTCTAACTCATTTCTTTCTGCTGCGGAAGTTGGGCGTGAGTGTTCACTTCCAGCACTTGACGATTTTCTCGATTGTACAGGGGATTTTTCAATTTTTTCATCTGCTACTGAAGCCTTTCTAGAAGCCATTGGAGATTTCTTAGAGGGTTCCTTCAATTCTTCAACAGATTTCTCTTCTTTGTCACTCTCAGCAACTGAGGGTTTTCGGGATGCTACAGGTGATTTGTCGTCCTTTTCGCTTAAAGCGACCGAACCTGTTTGTGATGGTTCTTTAGATACTTCTGCTGATTTAGCGTCCTTAATACTCTCAGCTACTGAAACCTTTCTTGAAGCAAATGGAGATTTCTCAAGATCCTTCTCTTCGGCCACGGAAGTTGAACGAGAGGGTTCCTTCGATTCTCCGGCAGATTTTTTATCTTTCTCACTCTCTGCAACTGAGGGTTTTCGGGATGCTACTGGGGATTTGTCATCCTTTTCGCTAACAGCAACTGAACCTGGTTGTGATGGTTCTTTGGATGCTTCTTCAGATTTGGCACCCTTAGTACTCTCAGATACTGAAGGTTTTCTTGAATCGATTGGAGATTTCTCAAATTCTTTGTCTTCGGTCACTGAAGTAGAGTGAGAGGGTTCCAGTGATGCTTCGTCAGATTTCTTATCTTTCTCACTCTCTGCAACTGAAGGTTTTCGGGATGCTACGGGTGATTTGTCGTCCTTTTCGCTTACAGCGATCGAACCTTTGTGTGATGGTTCTTTAAATGCTTCCACTGATTTGGCGTCCTTAATACTCTCAGCTACTGAAACCTTTCTTGAAGCAAATGGAGATTTCTCAAGATCCTTCTCTTCGGCCGCGGAAGTTGGACGAGAGGGTTCCTTCGATTCCTCGGCGGACTTGGCGTCTTTAATACTCTCAGCTACGGAATCTCTTCTTGAAGCGATTGGAGATTTCTCAAGTTCCTTCTCTTCGGCCACGGAAGTTGGCCGAGATGGTTCTTTCGACTCTTCTGCCGATTTCCTCTCTTTCTCACTCTCTGCAACTGAGGGTTTTCGGGATACAACTGGAGATTTGTCGTCTTTTTCGCTAACAGCGACCGAACCTGCTTGTGATGGTTCCTTCGATGCTTCCACAGATTTGGTGTCCTTAATACTCTCATCAACTGAAACCTTACTTGAAGCAAATGGTGATTTCTCAAGTTCTTTTTCTTCGGCCACGGAAGTTGGGCGAGATGATTCCTTCGATTCTTCGGCAGATTTCTTATCTTTCTCACTCTCTGCAACTGACAGTTTTCGGGAAGCTACTGGGGATTTGTCATCCTTTTCGCTAACAGCGACTGAACCTGCTTGTGATGGTTCTTTAGATGCTTCTGCAGATTTGGCGTCCTTAATACTCTCAGCTACTGACACCTTTCTTGAAGCAATTGGAGATTTCTCAAGTTCTTTCTCCTCCGCCACGGAAGTTGGACGAGAGCATTCCTTCGATTCCTCGGCGGACTTGGCGTCCGTAGTACTCTCAGCTACGGATACTTTTCTTGAAACGATTGGAGATTTCTCAAGTTCCTTCTCTTCGGCCACGGAAGTTGGGCGAGATGATTCCTTCGATTCTTCGCCAGACTTCTTATCTTTCTCACTCTCTACAATTGAGGATTTTCGTGATGCTACGGGTGATTTGTCATCCTTTTCGCTAACAGCTACTGGACCTGGTTGGGATGGTGATTTAGATGGTTCGGCAGACTTGGCGTCCCTGGTACATTCCTCTTCGGCCACGGAAGTTGGGCGAGATGGTTCCTTCGATTCCTCGGCAGATTTCTTATCTTTCTCACTGTCTGCTACAGAGGGTTTTCGGGATGCTACTGGAGATTTGTCGTCCTTTTCGCTAACAGCGATGGAGCCTGGTTGTGATGGTTCTTTAGATGCTTCTGCAGATTTGACGTCCTTAATACTCTCAGCTACTGAAACTTTTCTTGAAGCAATTGGAGATTTCTCTACATCCTTCTCTTCGGCTACGGAAGTTGGGCGCGATGGTTCCTTCGTGTCTTCTGTCGATTTCTTCTCCTTCTCACTCTCTGCAACTGACGGTTTTCGGGATGATACGGGTGATTTGTCGTCCTTTTCGCTAACAGCGACTGAACCTGGTTGTGAAGGTGCTTTAGATGCTTCGGCAGACTTGACATCCTTAGTAATTTCGGTTATTGAAGCCTTTCTTGAACCAATTGGAGATTTTTCAGGTTCTTCCTCTTCGGCCACGGAAGTTGGGCGAGATGGTTCTTTCGATTCCTCGGCAGATTTCTTATCTTTTTCACTTTCTGCTACTGAGGGTTTTCGGGATGCTACTGGAGATTTGTCGTCCTTTTCGCTAACAGCAACGGAACCTGGTTGTGAAGGTGCCTTAGATGCTTCGGCAGACTTGACATCCTTAGTACTTTCAGCTATTGAAGCCTTTCTTGAACCAATTGGAGACTTCTCAAGGTCTTCCTCTTCGGCCATGGAAGTTGGGCGAGATGGTTCCTTAGATTCTTCCGCAGATTTGCTGTCCTTAATACTCTCAGCTACTGAAACCTTTCTTGAAGCAATTGGAGATTTCTCAAGTTCTTTCTCTTCGGCCACGGAAGTTGGGCGAGATGGTTCCTTCGATTCTTCGGCAGATTTCTTATCCTTTTCACTCTCTGCAACTGAGGGTTTTCGGGATCCTACTGGAGATTTATCGTCTATTTCGCTAACAGCAACGGAACCTGGTTGTGAAGGTGCCTTAGATGCTTCGGCAGACTTGACATCCTTAGTACTTTCAGCTATTGAAGCCTTTCTTGAACCAATTGGAGACTTCTCAAGGTCTTCCTCTTCGGCCATGGAAGTTGGGCGAGATGGTTCCTTTGATTCTTCGGCAGATTTCTTATCTTTCTCACTCTCCGCTGCTGAGGGTTTTCTGGATGCTACTGGGGATTTATCGTCCTTTTCGCTAACAGCGATAGAGCTTGGTTGTGATGGTTCTTTAGATGCTTCTGCAGATTTGGTGTCCTTAATACTCTCAGCAACTGAAACTTTTCTTGAAGAAATTGGAGATATCTCAAGTTCCTTCGCTTCGGCTACGGATGTTGGGCGGGATGGTTCCTTCGATTCTTCTGCCGATTTCTTCTCTTTCTCACTCTCTGCAACTGAGGATTTTCGGGATGCTACGGGTGATTTGTCGTCCTTTTCGCTAACAGCGACTGAACCTGGTTGTGAAGGTGCTTTAGATGCTTCGGCAGACTTGACATCCTTAGTACTTTCAACTATTGAAGCCTTTCTTGAAGCAATTGGAGATTTCTCAAGTTCTTTCTCTTCGGCTACGGAAGTCGGACGAGAAGGTTCCTTCTCTACAACTGAGGGTTTTCGGGATGCTACCGGTGATTTATCGTCCTTTTCGCTAACAGCGACAGAGCCAGCTTGTGATGGTTCTTTAGATGCTTCTGTATATTTGGAGTCCTCAGCTACTGAAACTTTTCTTGAAGCAATTGGAGATTTGGCGTCCTTAGTACTTTCAACTATTGAAGCCTTTCTTGAACCAATTGGAGATTTTTCATGTTCTTCCTCTTCCGCCACGGATGTTGGGCGAGATGGTTCCTTCGATTCTTCGGCAGACTTCTTATCTTTCTCACTCTCAGCAACTGAGGGTTTTCGGGATGCTACTGGGGATTTGTCGTCCTTTTCGCTAACAGCGACTGAACCTGCTTGTGATGGTTCTTTAGATGCTTCTGCTGATTTAGTGTCCTTAATACTCTCAGCTACTGAAACTTTTCTTGAAACAATTGGAGATTTCTCAAGTTCCTCCTCTTCGGCCACGGAAGTTGGACGAGAGGGTTCCTTCGATTCTTCCTCGGATTTGGCGTCTTTAGTACTCTCAGCTACGGAAACTTTTCTTGAAGCGATTGGAGATTTCTCAAATTCTTTCTCTTCGGCCACGGAAGTTGGGCGAGATGGTTCCTTCGATTCTTCGGCAGATTTCTTATCTTTCTCACTCTCTGCAACTGAGGGTTTTCTGGATGCTACTGGGGATTTGTCGTCCTTTTCGCTAACAGCGACTGAACCTGCTTGTGATGGTTCTTTAGATGCTTCTGCAAATTTGGCGTCCTCAGCTACTGACACTTTTCTTGAAGCAATTGGAGATTTGACGTCCTTAGTACTTTCAACTATTGAAGCCTTTCTTGAACCAATTGGAGATTTTTCATGTTCCTGCTCTTCGACCACTGATGTTGGGCGAGATGGTTCCTTCGATTCTTCGGCAGACCTCTTATCTTTCTCACTCTCTGCAACTGAGGGTTTTCGGGATGCTACTGGGGATTTGTCGTCCTTTTCGCTAACAGCGACTGAACCTGCTTGTGATGGTTCTTTAGATGCTTCTGCTGATTTAGCGTCCTTAATACTCTCAGCTAATGAAACTTTTCTTGAAACAATTGGAGATTTCTTAAGTTCCTTTTCTTCGGCCACGGAAGTTGGACGAGAGGGTTCCTTCGATTCTTCGGCGGATTTGGCGTCCTTAGTACTCTCAGCTACGGAAACTTTTCTTGAAGAGATTGGAGATTTCTCAAATTCTTTTTCTTCGGTCACGGAAGTTGGGCGAGATGGTTCCTTCGATTCTTCAGCAGATTTCTTATCTTTCTCACTCTCTGCAACTGAGGGTTTTCGGGATGCAACTGGGGATTTGTCGTCCTTTTCGCTAACAGCGACTGAACCAACTTGTGATGGTTCTTTAGATGCTTCTGCAGATTTGGTGTCCTCAGCTACTGAAACTTTTCTTGAAGCAATTGGAGATTTGGCGTCCTTAGTACTTTCAACTATTGAAGCCTTTCTTGAACCAATTAGAGATTTTTCATGTTCTTCCTCTTCCGCCACGGATGTTGGGCGAGATGGCTCCTTCGATTCTTCGGCAGACTTCTTATCTTTCTCACTCTCAGCAACTGAGGGTTTTCGGGATGCTACTGGGGATTTGTCGTCCTTTTCGCTAACAGCGACTGAACCGGTTTGTGATGGTTCTTTAGATGCTTCTGCTGATTTAGCGACTTTAATACTCTCAGCTACTGAAACTTTTCTTGAAACAATTGGAGATTTCTCAAATTCTTTCTCTTCGGCCACGGAAGTTGGACGAGAGTGTTCCTTCGATTCTTCGGCAGATTTTTTATCTTTCTCACTCTCTGCAACTGATGGTTTTCGGGATGATAGTGGGGATTTGTCGTCCTTTTCGCTAACAGCGACTGAACCTGCTTGTGATGGTTCTTTAGATGCTTCTGCAGATTTGGTGTCCTTAGTACTCTCAGCTACGGAAACTTTTCTTGAAGCGATTGGAGATTTCTCAAATTCTTTCTCTTCGGCTACGGAAGTTGGACGAGATGGTTCCTTCGATTCTTCGGCAGATTTCTTATCTTTCTCACTCTCTGCAACTGAGGATTTTCGGGATGCTACTGGGGATTTGTCGTCTTTTTCGCTAACAGCGACTGAACCTGCTTGTGATGGTTCTTTAGATGCCTCTGCAGATTTGCCGTCCTTAATACTCTCAGCTACTGAAACTTTTCTTGAAACAGTTGGAGATTTCTCAAGTTCCTTCTCGTCGGCCACGGAAGTTGGACGAGAGGGTTCCTTCGATTCTTCGGCAAATTTTTTATCTTTCTCACTCTCTGCAACTGAGGGTTTTCGGGATGATAATGGGGATTTGTCGTCCTTTTCGCTAACAGCGACTGAACCAGCTTGTGATGGCTCTTTAGATGCTTCTGCAGATTTGGTGTCCTCAGCTACTGAAACTTTTCTTGAAGCAATTGGAGATTTGGCGTCCTTAGTACTTTCAACTATTGAAGCCTTTCTTGAAGCAATCGGAGATTTTTCATGTTCCTCCTCTTCCGCCACGGATGTTGGGCGAGATGGTTCCTTCGCTTCTTCGGCAGACTTCTTATCTTTCTCACTCTCTGCAAGTGAGGGTTTTCGGGATGCTACTGGGGATTTGTCGTCCTTTTCGCTAACAGCGACTGAACCTGCTTGTGATGGTTCTTTAGATGCCTCTGCAGATTTGGCGTCCTTAATACTCTCAGCTACTGAAACTTTTCTGGAAACAGTTGGAGATTTCTCAAGGTCCTTCTCTTCCGCCACGGAAGTTGGACGAGAAGGTTCTTTTGATTCTTCGGCGGATTTGGTGTCCTTAGTACTCTCAGCTTCGGAAACTTTTCTTGAAGCGATTGGAGATTTCTCAAATTCTTTCTCTTCGGCCACGGAAGTTGGGCGAGATGGTTCCTTCGATTCTTCGGCAGATTTCTTATCTTTCTCACTCTCTGCAACTGAGGGTTTTCGGGATGCTACTGGGGATTTGTCGTCCTTTTCGCTAACAGCGACTGAACCTGCTTGTGATGGTTCTTTAGATGCCTCTGCAGATTTGGCGTCCTTAATACTCTCAGCTACTGAAACTTTTCTGGAAACAGTTGGAGATTTCTCAAGGTCCTTCTCTTCCGCCACGGAAGTTGGACGAGAAGGTTCTTTCGATTCTTCGGCGGATTTGGTGTCCTTAGTACTCTCAGCTTCGGAAACTTTTCTTGAAGCGATTGGAGATTTTTCAAATTCTTTCTCTTCGGCCACGGAAGTTGGGCGAGATGGTTCCTTCGATTCTTCGGCAGACTTCTTATCTTTCTCACTCTCTGCAACTGAGGGTTTTCGGGATGCTACGGGTGATTTGTCGTCTTTTTCACTAACAGCGGCCGAAGGTGCTTGTGATGGTTGCCTAGATACCTCTGCAGATTTGGCTTCCTTATCACTTTCAATTACTGAAGCCTTTGTTAAATCGATTAGAGACTTTTCATCCTCTTTTTCATCGGTAATTGAAGTTGGTCGAGAAGGCTCCTTAGATCCTGAGGCACTCGCATCTATTGATGTTTTTCTTGAGGCTATTGGAGATTTGTCATCTTTTTCGTCAACTACTGTTGGTGTTGCTCGAGACGGTATTATTGACTTTGCTTCTACGATACTTTCTACCATAGATGATTTCCTTGAAGGTGTTGGGGATTTGTCTTCTTCTTCAGAAACTGATGGCTTCCTGGATGCAACCGCCGATTTCTCATCTATTTCAGGCGACTTTGCATCCATGCTGCTATCAACAACCGATGTTTTTCGTGATACCACGGGCGACGTGCCAATTGATATTGGTTCTTTATCGGCTACTGAAGACTTCCTTGAAGGTACTGGAGACTTGTCATCTTTTTCGCTAACTGCTGCCGAGACTGTGTGAGATTGTGGTGCTGACATAGCATCTTTGGCACTATCAGCGACAGAAGTCTTCCTTGATATCGTTGGTGATTTTGATTCTTTTTCAATTTCAGCTGGTGTTGTTTTGCCCTTGTCGCTTTCAGCTATTGAGGTCCTTCTCGAGGCCACTGGGGATGTTTCGCCTTTTTCACTTGTGGCTTCTGATGGTTGTTTGGAGGCTTCTTGTGGTTTAGAATCTTTGATGCTTTCAGCTACAGATGGTTTTCGGGAGACCAATGGAGATTTGTCATCTTCTTTACTCTCAGCCATTGATGTTGGTCGTGATGGTTCTTTGGATTCTTCAGCCGACTTTTTGTCCTTATCACTGTCGGCGACTGAACCTTTTCTCGAAATAATTGGTGATTTTTCGTCTTTTTCACTAACTGCTGCCGAGACAGTCTCGGCTGCTTCAGATGCCTTTAGGTCCTTGCCACTTTCAGCCTCAGAAGGTTTTCGAGAGACCAATGGTGATTTTTCATCTTCTTTGCTTTCTGCAACTGATGCTGGTCGTGATGATTCTTTGGATTCTTCAGCTGACTTTTTGTCCTTCTCACTTTCGGCAACAGAAGTCTTTCTCGAGGCTATTGGTGATGCCTCGTATTTTTCACTAACAGCACCCGATACACTCCTGGATGGCTGTTTGGAAGCTTCCTCGGACTTAGATTCTTTGGTACTTTCGGCCACTGAGGGTTTCCGAGACAACACTGGAGATTTATCGTCTTCTTTACTTTCAGCAACTGATGTTGGCCGGGTTGGTTCCTTGGAGTCTTCAGCGGACTTTTTGTCCTTTTCACTTTCAGCCATAGAAGTTTTTCGTGAAACAGTAGGTGATTTCTCGTCTCTTTCGCTAACAGTTGCCGAAACTACCTCGGATGGTTGTTGGGATACCTCTGCTGTATGAACTTCTTTGGCAGATGGTTCCTTGGTCTCTTCAGTTGACTTTAGGTCCTTCTCACTTTCAGTGATCGAAGTCTTTCTCGAGGTAAGCGGTGATTTTTCATCTTTTTCGCTTACAGCTTGGGAAGGTTGTTTAGATCCATCTTTAGCACCTTCAGCAATTGATGATTTTCTTGAGGCTATTGACAACTTGTCGTCTTCTTTGCTTTCGGCTACAGATGTGGGCCTCGAAGGTTCCTTAGATGCTTCAACAGATATTTTTGACTTCTCGCTTTCAGCTACAGATGACTTGCGAGAAATAAGCGGAGACTTGTCGTCTCTTTCACTAACGGAGGCGGATGCTACCTGTGATGGTTGTTTAGATTCATCTTCTTTGGTTTCTGCTGCAGATGTTGGTCTCGAAGTTTCTTTAGATACTGGTGCAGAGGGTGCTTTGGAGGCAATAGATGATTTTTCATCCTTAGCGCTTTCTGCTAGTGAGGCTTTTCGTGACCCAGTTGGTGACTTTCCATCTACAGAAGATGGAGCTTCGCTAATAGGCGACTTGGCCTTTTCGACCTTTTGCGCCTCAGCTATTGAGGTTTTTCTTGAGACAACTGTTAGATCTGCTTTTTCGCTTTCGACAACGGAGGCTTTTCTAGATGAGATGGCTGATTTTTCTACTTGATCACTCTCAGTCACGGAGGCAGGTTGAGAAACTTTGTCCACTTCTGTAACAGACTCGCGACGGGAATGCTCTTTTGATTCTGCTGGAGACTTTTCAGCACTTACTGATGCTGGTTTCGAAGCTTCCGATTCTCGTCTAGAACTTGGTTTGGATTTGTCTCCTTTCGAGCTTTCAGCAATGGATTCACGTCGCGATACTTCCTTGGAAACTTCAGCGGATGGCTTTTCTGAAACATCTTTCGAACCTGAAAGGGCGGAACTAGTTTTGCGCGCTGCTTCTAAGGGCTTTTGGTCTTCAACTTCAATGGCTTCTTCAATTGTAGGGGGACTATCGACAGATACAGTATCATCATGTTTTTCACCGCTTGGCTTGGAAGAAGGCATTTGGGCAGGAATCTCATCTTCCGAGGTAATTTCGCTGACTTCCTTTTCGTCGGGAGATGCGAGTTGTTTCTTCATTTCTTTCGTTTGGGAAACTTTAATGGCGGAAATTGTTTCCTCCTTCACTTCTTCCGTTAACACACCAAGAACTTGGCTTAAGGGAGCAGGCACAACTTCCTTCTTTTCTTTCGCAGCCTTATCTTCCGTGGAAAGTTTGTCATCTTCCACTGGGACTGCTGTAACGGTTTCCTGAGCTTCTTCTTCATCTTCTTTGTTAACCTTATCCTCTTCATGATCAGTTTCCTTCTCCTCTTCTTCCTTTTCCTCCTTGGCCAGCTCTTCTTTGTGCGAAATTGTTTTGCCGGATTCTTGGGCATCTTTCTCATAAACTCCCATGTCGGCTTCTTCATGCATTGGCAAGTCAGCAACTTCGTCCGGAGTTTTTACCACGTCTCTCATTTGCTGGGAATCATAAGCCATTTTAATGGGCAAAATGCGCTCTGCTGTGCCAATGCCAGCAACAATGCGGTCAGTATATTTTTGGGCTAGGATTTCTTTAGGTTCGGCACTAGTTTCCGATGGTGGTATAATGGATGTGATGGCACTAACGGAAGCTATTACAGCTTCAACTTCCTTCGTTTCCTCCTTTACATATTTCTCTTCAATTACAAGATCTTCCTTGATCTCATCCAAAGGAATTCGCTCATCCTCTGGGAGAGTTGGAGCTGTAGTGGCGCCCGATTCGATGGTCGCCGAAAATTTTTCTTCTGGAAGACTTTCTTGCAGATTTGCTGGGATGATTTCAACGGGCATGCCGACAAGATCGTCTTTGGTATCTGAGGTTTTCTTAGCACTGCTGATTCTTTCATCGTGTGTTACAGAAGAAATGTCTTCCTCGGTCTTGGTAGCCAGATGTTCATCGGTCTTAGATGTCACAATATCCTTGGCTGTTGTAATAATCTCTTGTACTTCGGCCTTGATTTCGCATTCTAGGGGCGAGCTGAGTTTTACTTTCGCTCCTTCAGACACATCCTTCTTTTCAATCTCTTCGATTTCATGTGCTTCTTGAGGAACTTTCTCGGCCTCTGGCGTCTCGGGAGGAGCAGATGGTTCTGTTTCGAGTTTGGCTTTGCGTTCTTCAGCCTCCACTTTAGCAATGGCTGCTTCAATCTCTTCTTCGGCACTCTTCTTGCGTTTCTTTTCAGATTCTTGAGAGTCGCGTTGGTGCTTTTGTATCTCTTCCTCTTTTGTTACACTGCTTTCTTCTTGCTCCACTATTGAGTCCTCGGTGATTTCTTCTTTTTCGATTATTAAATATTCGTCTTCTTCATCGGCCTCTGTGGTGCTGTCTTGTTTGGTAACTTCTCGAATTTCAGCTTTAATTTGGTGATGTCGCTTCATTTCATCACGTGAGAAGACGGCTTCGATTTCCCTGACAACCTCCTGCTCCTCCTTGAGATCATCCAATTCTCTTTGCTTTTCGGCATCCAATTCCTGTGAAGCAGTGAGCTCTTGCAGTTTCTTTGCCGCTGCTGCTTCGTCAGCGGAGGGAGTAGACACTAGACTAGAATCTGTGGTACCACCTTTATCGAGACGAGCTTTCTTCAAATCTGCAGCCTTAGGTTTGACTGCCTTGACTGGGCTTCCAGGAGCCCGTTTGGATGGCGAAGCACCTCGTGGTCTTCTCGAAATTGGTTTACGTGGTTCTACTGTCTTGGTTTCCTTCTTTTCAGTAGTTGATGTTGTTGTTCGAGATATTTCTCGGCGAGAGGTAGTGGTGGTTGAAGTTTGTCTTATCGATTGTTGTTTAGATTCGAAAACCTTACGATTATTGGCTTCCTTGGCACTCTTAGCTGGAGTGCTGCTGGGACTAGCCTTGGCTGGGCGGCTACCAACCTTAGCCTTAACGTCTCTGATTGGAGGCTTGACAGGTTCTTGTTTGCGTGGCGTAGCTGTGGGTGAGCTTTTCTTCTCATCCTTCTTAACCACTTTGCGTTCCATCGATTTGGGAGGCCGAGTATCAATACGAGAACGTACCAGGGGCTTAACTTCTGCCCTGGGTTTATCAGCTTTGGCTTTGCCTGCCTTGGCTGGCTTAATTGGCTCCGCTGCAGTCTCTATGATATCCTTAGCAGGGGGAGGTGCCTGTGGCTGAGGCTTTACAATGACAACTTCCACTTTCTTTTCGGTGCTTTCCTTATTGTCCACTTCGACATCCTCAACAACATGATCCACTTGATCGCCATCTTTGCTGGCTGTTTCTACCGATGGTTCTGGCAAAGCTTCATCACCAGTTTCAACTGCCTGCTCATCAGTCTCCATGGAGTCTTCCTTCTTCTTGAAGGCAGCTATCTTTTCTTCTTCCTGGTAGATTTTTTCAATCTTCTCTTCCTCAGCCACAACTGAGGCAATTGATTCCTTCATTTTGTTGTCTTGTTGTTGCAAGGCAGTCGTTGCTGGAGGAACGAATCTGCTTGGCTTTGAGGGTATAGGCCCAGAAGGTTCAATGGCCGATTTAAGAGTCTTTCGAGTGGTGACCACAGTTTGTATGGCAGGCGCAATCGATTTGGCAGTGCAAGTTGAATGTTTCATAAATTCCAAATGTTTTATTTTCTCTAGACCCTCTTGAATTTTGAAGTCGGGAGTACTACCGGGGAAGAGTATTCGAGTAATTGTGTCATCGGGATTGGCTGGTTGCCATACGAGCAAAGCGCATATGGACACCAAATTTTGCAGGGGGAAATTGAATTCCCTTGACTCACGAGAGGCGAAAAGCCTCTGATCACCTGAGTTCCATTTCTGTAGAAATTCCTTAACTTCTCTGGAGTCACGCGAAGGACTAATTACATACATGTCCAAAGTGCCATGGCCAACCTTATGGTAGAGGTTAATAGGCTCGGGGCCCCGATAACATGTCTGGGGTTTTAAATCTAACGACTTTAAGTCACTGACTAGATTATGGCCTCTCTCAAAGAGATCTATCAATAATGGATTACGATCCTTATCACCATCAGGACTGGGTAAACCACCCTTACGATCCGGTATATTGCAAAAGAAATGACCAATTTGTGGATAAACGGGAGTTTCACGCTTGCGTTCAACCACCGAGCTCAAGCCCTGAATATTGCTATTGTTAAGGCGGGTCATGAGGACAGCATCCAAACGGTCTAGGTGGCGAACAAAATCCCAAAAGCAAGCCTTGCGATTGAAACCACCATCAACTGTAAAGGAAAAAAAAAATATGCCATAAATATTATCAAGTTTCCGGCAGCTGAATGCTACGACTTACCCAACATATTAAAACCGTTGATGCCAAATAAGGCAGCATCACCCTGACCTCCAGGGAAGACATAAAGTGTGGGATGTGTAAAGCGTATATTGCCAACAACTTCTGAGGTCTCGAGTAGTTCACGTATAGAAGTAGGAATTAACATGGGAGCAAGATAATCTAAAAGAGAAACCGTAATTGATCATAAAAATCCTGGCCAACTTTTGTTACTGCCTTCAATAGATTACCTATAAAAGCATTAATACTCTCACTGCTGGTATCCAAAACGTCAACGGGATTAATGCGTATCTTACATAAGCGAGCATAGCTTTTATCCGGCAATGTATGCCAAAGGCCGGCATCAGCACAATGTATATTCATGCTAATGGTATCGGCATAGGCTCGTATAACTCTCTGAACATCATGTTCTTGGAATGCTTCAGCAAAATCTCCAACCGAAAAGGTTCCATCCTAAAAAAATATCATGACATAGAGTTTTGGCAATAATTAAAACCAAAATGTTTCCCCTTACGAACCTGTAGTATCCAGGAACCATTACTGGAAAAGGTATAGCCAGCATGAATGATATGACGATGCCGGGTAAAGCTGCTCAACATATTACGCATACATTGGATGAGTGTATTGTATTGAGGATGTATCAAAACTTCAGTGACTAGATTTTCGCTAGCATACTGAATGAGTCGTTCGCCTGGAAAGATACAAAGAGAGAGAGAGAGAGAGAGACAGAGGTTAAGAGAGAACATTTGTTGTGAGATAATTTTCGCAATTTGTTTCATGTAAAAACATAGACTAAAAAGGCAAGAAAACATTGTTAGCTCAATCAGATTTTTGGAAGGTTTCGTTGTGTACAAGTCTAAGGTAGCCGGTAGAGAAGTACTATGGTACGTGGTTAACAGCCCTCCTTTTTGTTTCAAAACTTTTGCTTCTGATTTTCGCATATATTTAGGGCGTACACTTATAATTTACGATCCAAAGCTTTAAATGCCACATCCAAATGCCCTATAGTGGAGGATAAACTCACAAAATTGTAAGACGTAGTATTGACGGACCGCATATTGAAGGTGTGAATGCTGGGAAAGTATTCATTTCCAAACATACTGTGGGTTATGACCACGGTGGCCGCAGTTGGTAGAACTCTACCAAAATGGCAGATTTTTAACTGTTTTAGAATTCTTGGTGTTTTTGTAGATTTTGCAAATTATTCCTCTTCAACTATGAGGTCCTTCACAAAATTTCTATAGAAACAAAATTTTGCAAAAATTTTCTACAGAAATAAAATTTTGAAAAAGTTTTTTATAGAAATAAAATTTTGACAAAATTTTCTATAGAAATACAATTTTGACAAAATTTTCTATAGAAATAAAATTTTGCAAAAATTTTTTATAGAAATAAAATTTTGCAAATTTTTTTTATAGAAATATAATTTTAACAAAAATTTATATATATAAATAAAATTTTGACAAAATTTTCTATGGAAATAAAAATTTGACAAAATTTTCTATAGAAATAAAATATTGACAAAAATTTTCTATAGAAATAAAAATTTGACAAAATTTTCTATAAAAATAAAATTTTGACAAAATTTTCTAGAGAAATAAAATGTTGACAAAGTTTCCTATTGAAATAAAATTTTGACAAAATTTTCTATAGAAATAAAATTTTGACAAAGCTTCCTATTGAAATAAAATATTGACAAAATTTTCTATAGAAGTTTTGACAAAATTTTCTATAGAACTAAAATTTTGAAAAAATTTTCTATAGAAATAAAATTTTGACAAAATTTTCTATAGAAATAAAATTTTGACAAAATTTTCTATAGAAATAAAATTTTGTCAAAATTTTCTATAGAAATACAATTTTAACAAAATTTTCTACAGAAATAAAATTTTGACAAAATTTTCTATACAAATAAAATTTTGACAAAGCTTCCTATTGAAATAAAATATTGACAAAATTTTCTATAGAAGTTTTGACAAAATTTTCTATAGAACTAAAATTTTGAAAAAATTTTCTATAGAACTAAAATTTTGAAAAAATTTTCTATAGAAATAAAAATTTGCCAAAATTTTCTATAGAAATAAAATTTGGAGAAAATTTTCTATAGAAATATAATTTTAACAAAAATTTATAAAGAAATAATATTCTGACAAAATTTTCTATGAAAATAAAAAGTTGAAAAAATTTTCTATAGAAATAAAATATTGACAAACATTTTCTATGGAAATAAAAATTTGACAAAATTTTCTGTGAAATAAAATTTTGACAAAATTGTCTATAGATATTAAATTTTGCAAATATTTTTTATTTATTTATTTATTTATTGAACATATATAATACAAAATGCCGTATGGCCAAAAAAAAAAACTGTATTACATAGCATATAAATCCTGAGCAACAATATGTAATATTCAATGATAATAAATTTTATTCTAAATAATAATAAAAACTTATATAATACAAAAATAATTCAATTTAATGGTCCCCCAACCATAAAAACAAAGTAAAATATGATAAACAACCGTTAATTATAAAACTGATAATTACGAAGTCCAGTTCAAGTAGTGGCAATCATACATTAATAAGACCATTCTATATAATGATTATAATAAGATCAGAAAATTGCGAATGACTATATAGCAAACCTAAGAAATAAAATTCTATAGAAATAAAATTTTGACAATTTTTTTTTGAAATAGAATTTTGAAAAAATTTTCTATAGAAATAAAATTTTGCAAAATATTTCTATAGAAATAAAATGTTGACAATTTTTGTTTTGAAATGAATAGAATTTTGCAAAAGTTTTCCATAGAAATAAAATTTTGCAAACTTGAAATTTTGACAAAACTTTCTATAGATATAAAATTTTGACAAAATTTTCTATACATATAAAATTTTGACAAAATTTTCTATAGAAATAAAGTTTTGCAAAAATTTCTATAGAAATAAAATTTTGACAAAATTTTCTATAGGAATACAATTTTGACAAAAATTTCTATAGAAATAAAATTTTGACAAAAATTTCTATAGAAATAAAATTTTGACAAAAATTTCTATAGAAATAAAATTTTGACAAAATTTTCTATAGAAATACAATTTTGCAAAAATTTTTTATAGAAATTAAATTTTGAGAAAAATTTTTATAGAAATAAAAATTTGACAAAATATTCTATGAAAATAAAAATTTTCTATAGAAATAAAATTTTGCAAAAATTTTCTATAGAAATAAAATTTTACAAAATTTTCTGTAGAAATAAAATTTTGCAAAAATTTTCTATAGAAACAAAATTTTGCGAAATATTTCTATAGAAATAAAATGTTGATAAAATTTTCTATAGAAATAAAATTTTGCAAAAATTTCTATAGAAATAAAATTTTGCAAAAATCTTGACAAAATTTTTTATAGAAATGAAATTTTGACAAAATTTTCTATAGGAATACAATTTTGCAAAAATTTCCCATGGAAATAAAATTTTACAAAAATGAAATTTTGACAAAATTGTCTATAGATATAAAATTTTGCAAAAATTTTCTACACAAATAAAATTTTGACAATTTTTTTTTAATAGAATTTTGCAAAAATTTTCCATAGAAATAAAATTTTGCAAAAATGGAATTTTGACAAAATTTTCTATAGATATAAAATTTTGACAAAATTTTCTATAGGAATACAATTTTGCAAAAATTTCTATAGAAATAAAATTTTGCAAAAATGTCTATAGAAATAAAATCTTGACAAAATTTTCTATAGAAATGAAATTTTGACAAAGTTTTCTATAGGAATACAATTTTGCAAAAATTTCCCATGGAATTTTGGAAAATTTTACAAAAATGAAATTTTGACAAAATTGTCTATAGATATAAAATTTTGCAAAAATTTTCTACAGAAATAAAATTTTGTAAAAATTTTCCATAGAAATAAAATTTTGCAAAATATTTCTATAGAAATAAAATTTTGACAATTTTTTTTTAATAGAATTTTGCAAAAATTTTCCATAGAAATAAAATTTTGCAAAAATGAAATTTTGACAAAATTTTTTATAGATATAAAATTTTGACAAAATTTTCTATAGGAATACAATTTTGCAAAAATTTCTATAGAAATAAAATTTTGACAAAATTTTCTATAGAAATAAAATTTTGGCAAAATTTTCTATAGAAATAAAATTTTGACAAAAATTTCTATAGAAATACAATTTTGCAAAAATTTTCCATGGAAATTTTCCATGGAAATTTTGCAAAAATGAAGTTTTCACAAAACTGTCTACAGATATAAAATTTTGACAAAATTTTAAGCTGAAATAAAAAACAACAACAATGCTTAAAGAACAAAACCAACAATAACAAAACAAAACAAAATTTGCTATAGATATAAAATTTTGACAAAATTTTCTATAGAAATGACATTTTGCAAAAATTTTCTATAGAAATAAAATTTTGACAAAATTTTCTATAGAAATAAAATTTTCCATAGAAATAAAATTTTGACAAAATTTTCTAGAGAAATAAATTTTCTATAGAAATAAAATTTTCTACAGAAATAAAATTTTGAGAAAATTTCCTATAGAAATAAAAATGTGACAAAATTTTCTATAGAAATAAAATATTGCAAAAATTTTCTATAGAAATAAAATTTTGCAAACATTTTTTATAGAAATAAAATTTTGCAAAATATTTCTATAGAAATAAAATTTTGACAAAATTTTCTATAGAAATAAAATTTTGAGAAAGGTTTCTATGGAAATAAAATTTTGACAAAATTTTCTATAGAAATAAAATTTTGCAAATGCTATAGAAATAAAATTTTACAAAAATTTTCCGTAGAAATAAAATTTTTCAAACATTTTCTATAGAAATAAAATTTTGACAAAATTTGCTATATAAATAAAATTTTACAAAACTTTGTTTTTATAGAGTGGTTGGTAGTTTTCAACCACTCAGAGTATAACCTAGAGCACAGTTCCCATCTGTGTTAGTGTTTGCAGGTCGATTCTTGAGCTAATGATCTCTTGGCAATTGCCTCATTTAATAAGCTTAAATGAATCGCGAGCACTACCTCCTGAAGTTGGGAGCTCAGTGGAGATATCAGATATAATTATAGCTTGTTTTACCACCATACCATAAATTCCTAATAGGGAAGACTATTACGATTGCAATAAATTAACGAAATTTTTCTTTCGAAGATTGAATTTGCCTCCTAAAATTATGCTATATTTTAAAAATGAACCTCTAGGTTTCCTTGTCTTTAATTTGACAATTTCTTATATTTAATTGTGTTAGAATTATATTTGTGTCCTAATCGTAAATGCTTCCTGCCATAAGATAAGAGGTAAATGCTTTCAATCCTGCAATTGCTAGTAAAAAAACTCCCTGACTAATTAGCCTAAGGCTATGGTCATACTAGGCAAAAATTTGACTAAAATGAGTGTCAAACATTTTTCCAGAACCATTTTCCAAATGGATACGGTTTTTGGAAAATAATCCTACAACGATGTTAGATATTCAATATGAGCTAAAAATGCCTGTTCGTTTGGCTGTGGCGACTGATTCTTTTTTGATTTTTGTCAGATATTTGCCCAGTGTGACCATAGCATAAGATGATGGACTTAAGATTTTCGACAAAACAGTCACGTAATCATGTGAATGAGAAAACCATCCATGTATTTCTTTAACACACTTAGGGGTGAAAATGTGTGATATGAGATCATGTGACACATTATATCAATAGAAAGAACCACGTAAAATAGATAGTCCTAGTCAAACAAGATACACATAAGAGCCAAATTATTTTGGTTGAATTTTAATTTGCAAAAAAAAAACCCAAATGGCAATGGTATGACGAACACATAGCATTAAACAAAAATGCTAGAATTTCACAGTAGCCTCAGGAAATAGGATAAAACCCACGACCACATGTCAAGCTACAATAGTTCACATAGTTGAGAAGACCATATGGAGCAAATGGGCGAGAAACAAAAATTCTCATTCCAATGTCTGGTAACAAACATTTTTAGGTTTTTGGTGGTCCAAAAAAAAAAAAAAAACGAAATTGCTGAAGGCTGAATGTCTATTAAATATGGCCTACTCAGGAGGGTCAACGATTATGCCATACACGAACACATAAATACAGACATGACACGCGCAAACACATACATTTGTACACGGATATACAATCTTCCGCCATCCGCCACAGTGTATGTATCATGTGTTCAAATATTTGTTAGCCATTTATTCTAATGCGTTACCGTTTTGTTTGGCATACTTCCTCTAATGGTTGGCAAAAATTCACGCTTGACAAAATATCCCGGCCTTTATTTCTGGTTTTTGTTGCATATCATGGGGGAGGCGGGGGTTTCCTCTCATGTGATATATGGTTAATCGCTTAGTTTTTAATATGAGCAGGGAGAAAGAGAGAGATGTGGCAGAGAAAAAATATCAAAGTTTATGAGACCACAATAATGTCGTCTCAAATATGCCAAGATAAACACAATTTTTCTAAAATTCTATGAAATTTAAAGCATGTTTTTGGGCTTACCATAGAACCCGAGAAAAAGAGGATATTAAGGCGTTTTGTATTTCCCCAAAGCTAAAGTTTATGAAAACAATTATATTTTAGGGAGAATAAGGAATAGATTTCATATATTATAATAATATTTTAAATAAAAAAGAAGATAGTGCCAATGCTATAATTTGGAGAATTTTTAATACCAAAGAAAATTTTGTTGATCTTAGTTTTAATAATCCAGGTAGATTTCACGGATTTATAGATTTCTATCATAATAGAAGAAACTGTACAAATTCTAAATAGCAACCCTCATGCAGATTCTCCAGAATCCTTTTCCTTGTTTTATAATCTAAATCATTAGCATACTTTTGGGCTCTTATTGAATTCCCCTTGGCATTTAATGAAATTTCGTCCATTTTACCATTTGTCGTTCTACTTTACATTGTCTAATGTCATTACCGTTTTGTGCACCAGGTGAATATAATTTTTGTCAATGAACGACGATGATGGTAATTAATTTGACACATTTATCGCTAATTCGTTAAAAGCCATTGGTCCATATTTTAACCTGTACCTATATCAAAAGCTATTTGGTAGCTATGATTTATGGCATTTATTAGAGGCAAATCATTGCAATCAGTTAACATAATGAAGTCTAGTCACAGTTGTGGATTTTAATTAATTTGCCATTATGGACATTCATTGCGGTGGACGTTGTCTTACTCCGGTGCAATTGGCAAAATATATACAGGGAATAGTTGGGAAATAGGAGAAAATTTGAAATATGGTCAATAAGGGGATTAAAGACGGTTATGTGGTAGTATGTTTTTGGTGGTATTGAATGAAATGTTTTTTATTACCATTATTAGCCTAGAGGAAATACATACTTCGAGGCGTTTTTAGTATTAATCCAAGAATAGCATGATTTTAGGTTGGTACCCCAAAATAACAATGAAGGTAATTCATACTTTTAGGAAACTGTGAATATTGTATGTTATTTTAATCTTTTATTGTTTCAATATGAATCCTCCAAAAAAATAAAATAACATAAAAACATCAAATTTAATTGAAAAAAAAAAATGATACCTCCAGAGGATAGTTCACAGAAAGTGTAGCGTTACTGCTAACGAATACTAAATTTGTTTTGGATAGCCTGTGAACGAGAAACGATGACTACAGAGAAAAAATGAGCGGACTATTTCACATAATGGCCACAGAGGGAACCACCTTGAAATAATACGGAAAGTTGTTCCGATGTGGTTACATCTCCCTAAATGGAGTGGGTTTTAGTCGGTATACTCCAATATGAGGGAGCCCGAAATATCATTGTGATACTGCATTTGCTACCCCCCAATAAATGAATAAAATAAAAATAACAGTTGTCAACCAATCTGTCCGTCCGTCTGTTCTTGAATATATTTCTTTTAATTAATTTTTAATAATTTAAAATTAACTACTTCCATTAATATTTGATTTAAATAAACTATATTTAATAAAAATATTATTGTTATAAAATAGTAAAATTGTGCTTTGATGATAAACTTTTTTACAATACTTTTTTTTTTAATAAAAACAAGTATATACGGCCGTAAGTTCGGCCAGGCCGAAGCTTATGTACCCTCCATCATGGATTGCGTAGAAACTTCTTCTAAACACTGCCATCCACAATCGAATTACTTAAGTTGCGGTAACGCTTGCCGATGGCAAGGTATCCTAAAACCTCCTAACACCATCTTCTAAATTGTATGTAAGTCCATACGTGGTATATATTAAATCAAAAAAGATCGATCCATTACGTATATAATTCAGTTTGACAAAGTAGACATAAAATTTTGACAAAATTTTCTACAGAAATAAAATTTTAACAAAATTTTCTATAGAAATAAAATTTTCACACAATTTTCTGTAGAAATAAAAATTTTCACACAATTTTCTGTAGAAATAAAAATTTTGACAAAATTTTCTACAGAAATAAAATTTTAACAAAATTTTCTCTAGAAATAAACTTTTGACAAAATTTTCTATAGAAATAAAATCTTGGTAGATTATTTTTGGCTCGAGTGGCAACCATGATTATGAACCGAATAAAATTTGAACAAAATTTTCTATAGAAATAAAATTTTGACAATGATGAAAATTTTATTATGAACCGAATAAAATTTTATCAAAATTTTCTCTAGAAATAAAACTTTGACAAAATTTTCTACAGAAATAGAATTTTGACAAAATTTTCTATAGAAATAAAATTTTGGTAGACTATTTTTGGCTCTAGTGGCAACCATGATTATGAACCGATATGGACCAATTTTTGTGTGATTGGACCAATTTTGGTATGGTTGTTAGCGACCATATACTAACACCACGTTCCTAATTTGAACCGGATTGGATGAATTTTGCTCCTCCAAGAGGCACCGAAGGTGAAATCTGGAGAACGTTTTATATGGGGGCTATATATAATTATGGACCGATGTGGACCAATTTTTGCATGGTCGTTAGAGACCATATACCAACACCATGTACCAAATTTCAGGCGGATCTGATGAAATTTGCTTCTCTTAGAGGCTCGGCAGGCCAAATCGGTGGATCGGTTTATATGGGGGCTATATATAATTATGGACCGATGTGGACCAATTTTTGCATGGTTGTTAGAGACTATATACCAATACCATGTACCAAATTTCAGCCGGATCGGATGAAATTTGCTTCTCTTAGAGGGTCCGCAAGCCAAATCTGGGGATCGGTTTATATGGGGGCTATATACAATTATTGAAAGATGTGGACCAATTTTTGCATAGTTGTTAGAGACCATGTACTAACACTACGTACCAAATTTCAGCAGGATCGGACAAAAATTTGCTTCTCTTAGAGGCTCCGCAAGCCAAATCTGGGGATCGGTTTATATGGGGGCTATATATAATTATGGACCGATATAGACCAATTTTTGCATGTTTGTTAGAGACCATGTACTAACACTACGTACCAAATTTCAGCCGGATCGGATGAAATTTGTTTCTGTTAAAGGCTCCGCAAGCCAAATCGGGGGATCGGTTTATATGGGGGCTATATATAATTATGGATCGATGCGGACCAATTTTTGCATGGTTGTTAGAGACCATATACTAACACCATGTACCAAATGTCAGCCGGATCGGATGAAGTTTGCTTCTCTTAGAGGCTCCGCAAGCCAAATCTGGGGATCGGTTTATATGGGGGCTATATATAATTATGGACCGATGCGGACCAATTTTTGCGTGGTTGTTAGAGACCATATACAAACACCATGTACCAAATTTGAGCCGGATCGGATGAAATTTGCTTCTCTTAGAGGCTCGGCAAGCCAAATCGGGGGATCGGTTTATATGGGGGCTATATACAATTATTGAAAGATGTGGACCAAGTTTTGCATAGTTGTTAGAGACCATGTACTAACACTACGTACCAAATTTCAGCAGGATCGGACAAAAATTTGCTTCTCTTAGAGGCTCCGCAAGGCAAATCTGGGGATCGGTTTATATGGGGGCTATATATAATTATGGACCGATGCGGACCAATTTTTGCGTGGTTGGTAGAGACCATATACCAACACCATGTACCAAATTTCAGCCGGATCGGATGAAATTTGCTTCTCGGCAAGCCAAATCGGGGGATCGGGTTATTTGGGGGCTATATAAATTATGCACCGATGTGGACCAATTTTTGCATGGTTGTTAGAGACCATGTACTAACACTACGTACCAAATTTCAGCAGGATCGGACAAAAATTTGCTTCTCTTAGAGGCTCCGCAAGCCAAATCTGGGGATCGGTTTATATGGGGGCTATATATAATTATGGACCGATATGGACCAATTTTTGCATGGTTGTTAGAGACCATATACTAACACCATGTACCAAATTTCAGCCGGATCGGACAAAAATTTGCTTCTCTTAGAGGCTCCGCAAGCCAAAGGCTATATATAATTATTGACCGATGTGGACCAATTTTTGCATGGTTGTTAGAGACCATATACCAACACCATGTATCAAATTTCAGCCGGATCGGATGAAATTTGATTCTCTTAGAGGATCGGCAAGCCAAATCGGGGGATCGGTTTATATGGGGGCGATATATAATTATTGACCGATGTGGACCAATTTTTGCATGGTTGTTAGAGACCATATACCAACACCATGTACCAAATTTCAGCCGGATCGGATGAAATTTGCTTCTCTTAGAAGCTCCGCAAGCCAAATCGGGGGATCGGTTTATATGGGGCCAATATATAATTATGGACCGATGTGGACCAATTTTTGCATAGTTGTTAGAGACAAGTACTAACGACGGACGGACAGACGGACATGCTCAGATCGACTCAGAATTTCACCACGACCCAGAATATATATACTTTATAGGGTCTTATAGCAATATTTCGATGTGTTACAAACGGAATGACAAAGTTAATATACCCCCATCCTATGGGGAAGGGTATAATTAATTGGATCAATTAAATTTTCTTTCCAAAAAATTTATGATTCCGAAAATTAAAAAAAATTGAAATTCTCAATCGCTATAGATTTATCTAATTGACTCCTAAAACTAGGCAATATATTAGAACCACAATAAATGACTTAGCGATATAAGTTAGCTTTATAGGCTGTAGTTTGATTTCAATTTAGCACTCATAATTATCTATTCAACCATGCATATCTATATCCTTGAATACAACAAACACAACCACAAACACACACACATACTCCCCACCACCATTATCGTGAATTTTGATTATTTTCGATTAATATTTCAACACCATTGCGTATGATTAATATTAATGCCATACACAACACTTATACGCACCAAGGCTAGGAGAGTTGATTTGTGTTTGTAAAACAAAAAAAAAAAACAACATTATATACAAATATAGAGAGAAATATACGAGTACACATAATGATTGTGATGGCTGTCTGCTTGGTTGGCTGTTGATGATGGCATTGTTATTATCGTTGATATTTTCAGCATTGTGTAAATTTCATATTCAAGTGCCCGATTAAAATAATGAAGGCTTCTTTTGATTTCATCACACAAAACCCACACATTTCATGTCGTGTATTCATTAACACATCCAGACATTTGTGATACAAGCTATGCCATTGTCAAGTGTCAATATTTTCCTTGCTTGCCTGGCAACCACAATATAGCCAAACAGCATTGGGTCCTCCCTTCCTTCTAAGCACCTTGGGGTTAGACATTTCACTTATCTTCGTTAAACATTAACCACACGACAAGCATGTATGGGTATCTAGAACTTGAGTATTTAGTATTCTTGGTTACATTGGTTAATCCTCCATATGGTTCAGGTTTTTTTTTGATTTTTGTAAATATATTCAGCAGAGGTCTTCTGTCACTTCATTGGTTGTACAGTTAAAAGGAAATCCGTGTATCCATTTCAAGTTTATGCATTAAAAATTGAAATGAAGCTTAAAAAGCGAAAATTGAAATAAAAAAATAAAGCTCAACGGAAACCTTTGTATCAATGTAAAGTTCAACCAGCAAAAGTTATATTCAATGTGCCATCAGTCATTCATTTATTCTGTGTTCCCACAAAACATTGACAGGTGTCTGCAAACTTATTGAACTGAATTGAACTGGGGATAGCAAAAAAACAAAAAAAAAAAAAAACAACATTCACAGCATCCATCCACCACATCATTGGGACGGATGTTGCCGTTATCATTTGAAAATGTTAACATTTCCATTGTTGAGACCCTAAAGCGATTTTTGCTAGCAATGGAAAATTTCCATTGAATAAACCATGAAATGATTGGTGAGGTAAGGGAAGAGATTTAGAGCGATTTGAATATTTTTTTGTTTATTGGTAGAGAAAAAAAGAATTGCAAGTAAATTGAAGAAAACCAAGAGAAATGACATAACGAGATAAATTTAGGGATTTTTTGTTGTTATTGAAGAGCCTTGAAAAAAATATCAGTATTGAAGGGGATTCTAATTTAAAAAAAAATAAGTATGACATTTAGCTTTACAAGCCGAAATTCATATAACCTTCGATATAGATTCGGAACATATGAAATACATATAAAAAAAATTCGATGAGATTTCACATAGTCCAAAAAAATTATTTTGTGTTGCCTTTGAAGATGGTCGGTTAGTAAATAATCGCAATACGACACATATATATTGGGGCTATATCTAATTTTGGTCCGATTTGTTCAAAATTCAATAACTAAATTTCATCAAAATCGGCAATAAATGCGTCTAGAATCCTACGAACAAGAAATACATGGACAGAGGGACGGATGGATGGACGGACACCAAGAGCTAAATCGACTCAGGTGATTCTGAGTCGATCGGTATATATTTTATGGAGTCTAAAACAATATTTCTGATCTCTATGTGATTAGGGAATAATCAAATATTTTTATTTTTCCAATTAAAAAATTAATTATCCCAATCCACTTTAAATTAAATAAATAAAAAATATTAAAATGTTAATATGTTGGTTTTTAAATAAAAATTTAATTGGTCAAAAAATATTTAATGAAATAAAAAATCCAATTAAATTTGTATTTAAATAAATACAAAATTTAATAAAACAAACTCAAATAAATCAAATAAATTTTAATCAATTATTTTATTATTCCAGTTAAAAGCTTTAATATTATTTTATTATAAAAATAATAATACGTAGGTATTTTGAAAAGAAATCGCAATTGACAAACACAAAAATTTTATATAATCGAAAAAGTTCAATAAATTAGTAATTCAATCAATAAATAATTAAAATAATAATTAAAAAAATATTTTTGATTTTTGTGCTTTTTCGATCTTTGTTTTTCAAATGAAAATCCTATGTTTTTTCGAGCTTGAGATCTATATGTTTTTATTTATATTTTCTTCAATATTTCGCAATTTTCTTGAATTGCTTCTTCAGGAAGTATTGATCTATAATAAATTTATTATAATATATTACATTAGTAGTATATACTATATTGCTATAATCTTATTCTAACATTTAGTACATTTTTAACATAATTAAACTAAACCAACGAAATCAATAAAGTTTTTAATATTTTATTTTATTATGATTATTTCGAGATTGAACTTATTTCATTAACAATATTTTGTATTAATTAATTTAGGGATTTTTTAAGGTGCATTAGCAAGGCAACATACACAGCAAAAAATATCACGAAAATGTTTCCAATTAAAATTGTAATTGAGTTTTAAAAAATATTCAATTAAAAATTTAATTAATTACAATTTTAAATGCGAGCTAATTGAACATGAAGATTAAGGAATTGGTATTATTATGCTATTGAAAAAAAAAAAAAAATGCCAGATACTCATACATACATATGTTTCAGTGTTGGCTAATCCACATTTCCATAGTCTTTAGTAAGATCTGGCTGGGTAAGATGATTCAATTTGGGTCTTATATGCTAATTTCTTATGGAAATTACATACGAGAATCACTTCTCCTAATATGAATCATTTTTTTTTTCACCACCACTGTGCATCATCTTCTCATATAGCTACAATCCCTTAATCTTATTTTTTCGATTTCAATTTGTTATTACATTACTGCAACAACAGATTGAAATCTATTATTAAACTGGTTACATTGTTTCGAAAAACATTTTAATTGGAATATAAATCCAACGCAAAAATTACTTATATCAATTAATTTTTTAATTCGATTAATTTTTAATTGGCTTTGGTGATTCTTACTATCATTTCTGTGACTGAAAACATTTGAATTATAAATTAATTGGATGAATTAATTTCGTGATTGAAAAATATTTTTTTGTATGTACTTAAGACTTAGTCTTTTTCTCTAGTGAAAGTTTTATTTTTTAAATTATTGTTTATAAATTATCTTTATTGAAAATTTTATTACAAAAAATTTATTAAAAAAATTAAATTAAGTTTGTAGATAAATTTCTTATATTTTTAATTTTTTTTATTGCTACATTTAATTTTTATACCCTCCACCATAGGATGGGGGTATATTAACTTTGTCATTCCGTTTGTAACACATCGAAATATTGCTATAAGACCCCATAAAGTATATATATTCTGGGTCGTGGTGAAATTCTGAGTCGATCTGAGCATGTCCGTCCGTCTGTTGAAATCACGCTAACTTCCGAACGAAACAAGCTATCGACTTGAAACTTGGCACAAGTAGTTGTTATTGATGCAGGTCGGATGGTATTGCAAATGGGCCATATCGGAACACTTTTACGAATAGCCCCCATATAAACGGGCACCCAAATTTCATCCGATCCGGCTGAAATACGTACGTACGTGGTGTTAATATATGGTCTTAAACACCCATGCAAAAATTAGTCGAAATCGGTCCATAATTATATATAGCCCCCATATAAACCGATCCCCAGATGTGGCTTGCGGAGCCTCTAAGAGAAGCAAATTTCATCCGATCCGGCTGAAATTTGGTATATGGTGTCAGCATATGATCTCTAATAACTATGCAGAAATTGGTCCACATCGGTCCATAATTATATATAGCCCCCATATAAACCGATCACCAGATTTGGCTTGCGGAGCCTCTAAGAGAAGCAAATTTCATCCGATCCGGCTGAAATTTGGTACGTAGTGTCAGCATATGATCTCTAACAACCATGCAGAAATTGGTCCACATCGGTCCATAATTATATATAGCCCCCATATACACCGATGCGCCGATTTGGCTTGCGGAGCCTCTAAGAGAAGCAAATTTCATCCGATCCGGTTGAAATTTGGCACATTGTGTTAGAATATGGTATCTAACAACCATGCAAAAATTGGTCCACATCGGTCCATAATTATATATAGCCCCCATATAAACCGATCCTCCGATTTGGCTTGCGGAGCCTCTAAGAGAAGCAAATTTCATCCGATCCGCCTGAAATTTGGTACATAGTGTTAGTATATGGTCTTTAATGACCATGCAAAAATCGGTTCACATCGGTTCATAATTATATATAGCCTCCATATAAACCGATCACCAGATTTGGCTTGCGGAGCCTCTAAGAGAAGCAAATTTCATCCGATCTGGCTGAAATTTGGTACATGATGTTAGTATATGGTATCCAACAACCATGCAAAAATTGGTCCACATCGGTCCATAATTATATATAGCCTCCATATAAACCGATTACCAGATATAGCTTGCGGGGCCTCTACGAGAAGCAAATTTCATTTGATCCGGCTGAAATTTGGTACATGATGTTAGTATATGGTCTCTAACTACCATGGAAAAATTGGTCCACATCGGTCCATAATTATATATAGCCCCCATAGTAACCTATCATCAGATTTGACCTCCTACGCCTCTGGGAAGACCAAAATTCATCTAATGCAGTTGAAATTTGGTACGTGGTGTTAATAGATGGCCTCAAACATCCATGCAAAAATCGGTCCATAATTATATATAGCCCCCATATAAACCGATCCCCAGATGTGGCTTGCGGAGCCTCTAAGAGAAGCAAATTTCATCCGATCCCGCTGAAATTTGGTACATGGTGTCAGCATATGATCTCTAACAACCATGCAAAAATTGGTCCACATCGGTCCATAGTTATATATAGCCTCCATATAAACCGATCACCAGATTTGGCTTGCAGAGCCTCTAGGAGAAGCAAATTTTATCCGATCTGGCTGAAATTTTGTACATGGTGTTAGTATATGGTCTCTAACAACCATGCAAAAATTGGTCAACATCGGTCCATAATTATATATAGCCCCCATATTAACCTATCACCAGATTTGGCCTCCTACGTCTCTTGGAAGACCAAAATTCATCTGATGCAGTTGAAATTTGGTACGTGGTGTTAATATATGGCATCAAACAACCATGCAAAAATTGGTCGAAATCGGTCCTTAATTATATAAACCCCCCATATAAACGGACACCCAAATTTGTCCATATAAACGGACACCCAAATTTCAAATTTCATCCGATCCGGCTGAAATTTGGTACGTAGTGTCAGCACATGGTCTCTAGCAACTATGCAAAAATTGGTTCACATCGGTCCATATATAGCCCCCATATAAACCGATCCCCCGATTTGGCTTGCGGAGCCTCTAAGAGAAGCAAATTTCATCCGATCCGGCTGAAATTTGGTACATAGTGTTAGTATATGGTCTCTAATGACCATGCAAAAATTGGTCCACATCGGTCCATAATTATATATAGCCCCCATATAAACCGATCACCAGAGTTGACCTCCTACGCCTCTTGGAAGACCAAAATTCATCTGATTCAGTTGACATTTGGTACGTGGTGTTAATATATGGTCTCAAACACCAATGCAAAAATTGGTCGAAATCGGTCCATAATTATATATAGCCCCCATATAAACCGATCCCCAGATTTGGCTTGCGGAGCCTCTAAGAGAAGCAAATTTCATCCGATCCGCCTGAAATTTGGTACATGATGTCAGCATATGATCTCTAACAACCATGCAGAAATTGGTCCACATCGGTCCATAATTATATATAGCCCCCATATAAACCGATCCCCAGATTTGGCTTGCGGAGCCTCTAAGAGAAGCAAATTTCATCCGATCTGGCTGAAATTTCGTACATGGTGTTAGTATATGGTCTCTAATGACCATGCAAAAATTGGTCAACATCGGTCCATAATTATATATAGCCCCCATATAAACCGATCCCCAGATCTGAACTCCTGAGCCCCTTGGAAGACCATAGTTCATCTGATTCAGTTGAAATTTGGTACGTGGTGTTAATAGATGGCCTAAAACACCAATGCAAAAATTGGTCGAAATCGGTCCATAATTATATAGAGCCCCCATATAAACCTATCACCAGATTTGAACTCCGGAGCCTCTTGGAAGATCAAAATTCATCTGATTCGGTTGATATTTGGTACGTGATGTTAGTATATGGTATCCAACAACCATGCAAAAATTGGTCCACATCGGTCCATAATTGTGTATAGCCCCCATATAAACCGATCCCCAAATTTGATCTCCGGTGCCTTTTGGAGAAACCAAATTCATCCGATCTGGTTGAAATTTGGTACGTGGTGGTAGTATATGATATTTAACAACCATGCCAAAAGTGGTCCATATCAGTCCATAATCATATATAGCCCTAATATAAACCGATCCCGAGATTTCTTTTTGGAGCCTCTTGGAGGAGCAAATTTCATCCTAGTCAATTGAAATTTTGTACATTGTTAACAACCATGCCTAACTAGGTTCATATCGGTCTATAGTTATATATACCCTTAAAGACAAATCGATCCCAATCACACAAAAATTGGTCCATATAAAGTTCAAAATTGTATATAGCCCCCATATAAGCGACCCGCATATTTCAATTCTGGCTCTCTACGTACCGTGCAAAAGTACATATCGATTCGTAATTATTTGTAGACTTACCTATACATAACTTTTTTGTCTAATATATACCACGTATGGACTAACTCACAATTTAGAAAACGATGTTAAGAAGTTTTAAGATACCACAACCCAAGTAATTCAATTGTAGATGACAGTCTTTCGTAGAAGTTTCTGCGCAATCCATGGTTGAGGGTACATAAGATTCGGCCTGGCCGAACTTACGGCCGTACATACACAGAAAATAATATTATAATTTTTGAGCTAACAATAAATTGTTGTTACAGAAAAATTTTAAGTTCAACAAAATTTTTGTTGATATAACAAAATGTTTGTTGATATAACAAAATTGGTTGCTAAAGTGACTAAAATCGTAATTGTATTTACAAATTACGTTGTTAGTTCAAATTTAAACATAATTTTAATTGTATTGACAATCAAATTAATTGATATTTTTTTGTGTGTACTTGTTTTTTAATTAAATAGTTTAGTGATTTTTTGTGCATCAGCGAAAAAATAATTCTTCTCTCTAGTGAAAGGACAATAATTTAATTTAGTTTTAGGTAATTAATTTAAAATAATTTTGTTCATTATTTTTACTAGGAATTTTATTAAATTTTTAATTAAATAAAAATTATTTCTAATCTTACTATATTTACTATCTACTATATTTAATTCTTTTTAATATCTCATATTTTTACTCTTTCTTCATGAAAATTCTGGAGACATTTTCATTTCTCTTAAGACTGTAAAATGTATGCTATCTCCCTCATCTATGCTATGCTATCTCGCTCCTTAAAATAGGCTGCATATATATTTTTTTTATTTTGTTTAATTAATTTAGCTTTTTTTCTGCGTCAGCAAAAAAATAAGTCTTTCTCTCTGGTGAAATGACAATAATTTAATTTAGATTTAGGTAATTAATTTAAAATATTTTGTTTTATTATTCTTGTTCGGAATTTAATAAAATTTTTAATTAAATAAAAATTAAAATTAAAATTAAAATTTTTAATTAAATAAAAAAAAAACATTATTTATAATCTTTCTAAATATTTATTTTAATCACTTTATATAATTTCATTTGATATCTCAAAATTTTACCTAACTTCTATGCTTTGGAAATAGATGAAAATTCTTAAATAATAATGAAAATCATTAGCACATTTTCATTTCTCTTAAGACAGTAAAATGTATATCATCCCGCTCATCTAAAACCTCCTTAAAATAGGCTGCATATAATTTTTTAAAATTAATTTAGTGATTTTTTTTGTGCTTCAGCAAAAAAGTCCTTCTCTCTACTAAAAGGATTATAATTTAATTTAGTTTTAGGGAATTAATTTAAACTTTGTTATTTCGCTATTTTTATTAGGAATTTTATCAATTAAAAAAAAAATATTTATAATCTTTTTAAATATTTTTTTTATCACTATATTTAATTTCATTTAATATCTCATATTTTTACCTTACTTCTATGCTTTGGAAACAAATGAAAATTCTTAAACAATCATGAAAATCCTCGACACTTTTTCATTTCTCCTAAGACAGTAAAATGTATGCCATCACCCTTCATGTAAAGCCTCCTTAAAATAGACTGCATATAATTTTTCTTTTAAGATATACACATTTCACCGTGCCTTGAGCAATCCCTATGGATGCCTTTAAAAGTATGCTATATTCAATTCTCTTAACTCAAAGTAGGCCATAAATTTCTATTTACAAATGGCAAAGCACATTTTTCACACCTTTGCGCTCGTTTATAAAAAAAAAATAATAAAATCTTTGTTTTTTTTCTACATTTCAAAAGAAATTCAACTCGAAAATTTCACAAAGATCTATGGTCTCCAAGGAAATCTATATGATACGCGGTCTTTTTATTTTTCTCCAACATCATCATTCACCCCAAAAGGATTGTGACTACGGAAAGCAAGGCCTTTGTTAGAATTTTCAATATAGACAATGATAAGCTTACAATAATGTGTAATCATTATGGCCGATTATTAATTACAGACTTTTAGTTAAAAAAAGGGGTTAGGTGTGAGTGGGCATTGTGTTTTCATTTAATAATTTGCCCCTCCGCTCCATTTTCCATTTTATAAGAATTTTCCAATTATATATGATTGTTTGTGGGTTTGGAGGATTCCATTTCATTTACTTGGAATGTTCTGTATTATGATTCTAATGAAAAATCAAATGGAAAAATTACCATTGTTTTTTTTTTCTTGGCTTTTAATCATGGCCAAAGAAATGTTGTAAAGGATTATGGGTGAGAAAAAAAAAACAATAAACTAGAGAATTGGTTTTCATTATAGTGAAGAAAAAACAAAAAAATTATTATATTTAGCTACGACTAAAATATAAGTATTTTTTGCTAAATTGATTAAGTTTTAGTAGCTTAATTTATTTAAAAAATATTTTCCTGGCTGATGGCCTAAGCTTCTTCTCTGTTTTTCCCATACTCATCTTATATGTACTATAAGTTTAGTATAATTTAAAAAAATAAATAAAATGCATGAGTTTTCATTATAAAATTTAAAGTGTATCCAATTATAAATTCCTTTATAAACTAATTAATAAATATATATATTTTTTTTTACTTTTTGTTTATTTATTTATATTTTTTTTTGCATAATAAAACTAACCATGGGATTTAACAAAACTTTCCATACAATTTTTATAATTTTTCCAGTTTGCTTTTATAAATAGATATGATTTTGAATAAAACAGCATTAATCCCCAAACATTTTCATTTTCATTATTTCATATTAAATTTTATTATTTGTTGGGGATTTTTCTTTGGTTGAATTGATCGCAATCTTCATGACTCCTTTTTAAACTAATTGTCAAATTCATATGTATGTAGGATGTGAAATGGTCAACAGATTAAGGAATAGAATAAAGAGTGGAAGAGCTTATCCTCGGAACTTTTCCATGGCAGAAATATTTGGCATAATAAATGAGAACTCTCAATAGTCGAAATACACAGAAATCAATTTCACGAAAATGTTTCCAATTAAAATTTTAATTGAGTTTTAAATAAGTATATACGGCCGTACTCGTAAGTTCGGCCAGGCCGAATCTTATGTATCCTCCACCATGGATTGCGTAGAAACTTCTACGAACGACTGTCATCCACAATCGAATTACTTGGGTTGCGGTATCTTAAAACTTCTTGACACCGTCTTCTCAATTGTAAGTTAGTCCATACGTGGTATATATTAAACAAAAAAAGGCCGATTAAATACGTGTATAATTTTGTATAAAATTTTCTATTGAAATAAAATTTTGACAAAATTTTCTATTGAAATAAAATTTTGAAAAAAATTTCTATAGAAATAAAATTTTGAAAAAAATTTCTATAGAAATAAAATTTTGACAAAATTTTCTATAGAAATAAAATTTTGACAACATTTTCTATAGAAAAAAAATTTTGACAAAATTTTCTATAGAAATAGAATTTTGACAAAATTTTCTATAGTAATAAAATTTTGACAAAATTTTATATAGAAATAAAATTTGGGCAAAATTTTCTATAGAAATAACATTGTGACAAAATTTTCTATAGGAATAAAATGTACACAAAATTTTGTATAGAAATAAAATTTACACAACATTTTCTATAGAAATAAAATTTTGATGAAATGTCCTATAGAAATGAATTTTTGAAAAAATTTTCTATAGAAATAAAATTTGTGAAAATTTCCTATAGAAATACAATTTTGACAAAATTTTCTATTGAAATAAAATTTTGAAAAAAATTTCTATAGAAATAAAATTTTGACAAAATTTTGTATAGTAATAAAATTTTGACAGAATTTTCTATAGAAATAAAATTTTGACAAAATTTTCTATAGAAATAAAATTTTGACAAAATTTTCTATAGAAATAAAATTTTGACAAAATTTTCTATAGAAATTAAATTTTGACAAAATTTTCTATAGAAATAAAATTTTGACAAAATTTTCTATAGAAATAAAATTTTGACAAAATTTTCTATAGAAATAAAATTTTGACAAAATTTTCTATACAAATAAACTTTTGACAAAATTTTCTATACAAATAAAATTTTGACAAAATTTTCTATAGAAATAAAATTGTGACAAAATTTTCTATAGTAAAAAAAAAATTTGACAGAATTTTCTATAGAAATCAAATTTTGACAAAATTTTCTATAGAAATAAAATTTTGACAAAATTTTCTATAGAAATAAAATTTTGACAAAATTTTCTATAGAAATAAAATTTTGACAAAATTTTCTATAGAAATAAAATTTTGACAAAATTTTCTATAGAAATAAAATTTTGGTAGATTATTTTTGGAGATCAGCTATATATAACTATAGACCGATATGGGCCTATTTTGGCATGGTTGTTAGCGGCCATATACTAGCGCAATGTACCAAATTTCAACGGGATCCGATGAATTTTGCTCCTCAAAGAGCTTCAGAGGTCAAATCTGGGGATCGGTTTAAATGGGGGTTATATATAATTAAGACCGTTATGGACCAAATTTTGCATGGTTGTTAGAGACCATATACTAACACCACGTAACCAATTCCAACGAGATCGGGTGAATTTTGCTCTTCCAAGGGGCTCCGGAGGTCAAATCTGGGGATCGGTCTATATGGGGGCTACATATAATTATGGACAGATATGGATCAATTCCTGCATGGTTATTAGAGACCATATACTAACACCACGTAACCAATTTCAACCAGATCGGGTGAATTTTGCTCTTCCAAGGAGCTCCGGAGGTCAAATCTGGGGACCGGTTTATATGGGGGCTACATATAATTATGGAATTTTGCTCTTCCAAGGGGCTCCGGAGGTCAAATCTGGGGATCGGTTTATATGGGGGCTATATATAATTATGGACCGATGTGGACCAATTTTTGCATGGTTGTTAGAGACCATATACTAACACCACGTACAAAATTTCAACCGAATCGGATGAATTTCGCTCATCCATGAGGCTCCGGAGGTCAAATCTGGGGATCGGTTTATATGGGGGCTATATATAATTATGGACCGATTTTGACCAATTTTTGCATGGTAATTAGATACTATATTCTAACACCATGTGCCGAATTTCAGCCGGATCGGATGAAATTTGCTTCTCTTAGAGGCTCCGCAAACCAAATCTGACCGTAGGTTTATATGGGGGCTATACGTCAAAGTGGTCCGATATGGCCCAATTGCAATACCATCCGACCTACATCAATAACAACTAATTGTGCCAAGTTTCAAGTTGATAGCTTGTTTCGTTCGGAAGCTAGCGTGATTTCAACAGACGGACGGACGGACGGACATGTTTAGATCGACTCAGAATTTCAACACGACCCAGCATATATATACTTTAGAGCAATATTTCGTTGTGTTACAAACAGAATGACAAAGTTAGTGTACCCCCCATCCTATGGTGGAGGGTATGAAAATATGCAAATAAAAACTTAATTGATTGAACAAATTTTTTAATTGAAACAAAAATCAATCACAAAAACTAATTGGATCAATTAATTTTTTAATTGACTTTCAATGGTTTTTTTAATTGATTCAATCATTTCTGTGATTGAAGACATTTCAATTAAAAATTTTAATTGCATCAATTAATTTCGTGATTGAATCAGAATTTTCTTTTCTGTATGCATCCAGAGGGTGCTATATGTGTTGTCAGTATTCACGGAATGACAAATTTTCTACTTTTTGTTCGCGTGATAAAATATTTGTCGCACTTTTTACATTTTTGTGCCACTTATTGACCCATCTTTGACACTTTATAATTTTATAAATTTAATTTTATTTATTTCACAGCAAAAAAAAAATTGGAACTTGTTCTAAATGCGCAATTTTTAAAGCACTTCCAAAAATGTCCTTGTAAAGATGTTATTTATTTTAACTACACAGGAAGTTATTTTAATTTCTTTTTTATAACTCGCTTTTTACCTATTTTGAATGGGTAATTTTAACTTTTTTGTTCCAAATAGGTTCAAATCAGAGTGAGAATTAATAAAATGGTACAAATTATTTAAATTTTTGCGAAAAAAAATTCTAAATCCCTTCTAGAAAATTTGGGAATTTTTGAAAAATATTTAAGGGCAAACGTTTCAGACAGCCATTAAAATGCATTAAAAATTATAAAAAATAATAAAATTTATTTATTTGACAAAATATTACAACATATTTCAATACACATTCAAAACACTGAATTCGGATCACATCTTAAGATGCTCCACAAATTCAAGGCAATGGCTGTTGAAATTGTGGATTTTCATCCTGTGACAAGCCCATGTTAAATTCATCTCTTCTGCCCGATTTTTGCACCACATCCGGATCCAAACAGAACATTTTCACTACTTTTTTGCTAACGATTTTTTTGTTGGGTTAAGTTTAAAATGACGCAAATAATATTATTTTTGTGTGATAAAATAAAGACTTTTACATTATAGTTTAGGATACTTAAAAAAATTAGGATCCGCCTGAAAGTAGGCAAATCCGACTTAAAATATATTCAAGTGAAAAATTTATTAAAACGGCACCCCAAAAATACCAATTTCACCAATTGTTGCAAGTGTTTAGCCAGTGCAATTTACTATAATGCCTATTGTAAACGGCTATTTGGGAAATTTCAGTCACAACGGAGATGGACTATGCCAAATTATTGGGATCACTGGATCCTGAATAAAAAAACGATTCTACTTTGGCATGAAAGAAGCGGAGTATTAAGTCCCTCCTTGATACAACAAAAATTATGTCATGTATACAATAATTTACCAAATTTTAATTTTATACAAATTTATTACAAATAATAATACTATCTTTCAAAATAATGTAATCGAAGAACCTTCAATGCCTAAAAGTATGCTTTACTTTTTGTATTGACTTATTACTAATTATTTGTCGTCATCTTGTGTAAATGAATTCTTATCATTATTCGCTTATCTTCTTAAATAAAATAATATTTTATTTTAAATTTATTGATTTCAACGAATTTGTAGTGAATTTCGTTTTTTCATGGCTAAAATATAAACTTTCCTATAGACTTTTTCTGTCAAAGTTTCCAGTTATTTACCACATTTTAATTCTCTTCGTTGAAACTCTAGCTCTTGGTAATCGGAAATTTCAAACAAGCCATTGACAGGAAACATTTATTTATGTTTTATCTCTCTGTTTTCCTTGGCTACCAGAAATTTACATTGAACTTTTGCATTGGCAAGCCTTGAACCAAACAATACAGTGCAATCATGAACTATTTCCACCCACGCTTCCACAATAAAATCAAATTTCTTACTTTTCATAGTAATAATTTCATTGGAGTTCTTTCCCCATTGCTTTACACAAAAACTATGTGGAAAATTTAAGAGTTTCATTCGTTCGCATTGAAATTCCATTATTTATCTATCATGAACACTCGCCCACATTTACTGTCAAGTTGCGAACACAATCCTAGGGTAGAGGGAGAGAGAGAGAGAGAGAGAGGAGATGCTTATGCAGAATTTTCAAGTAGCATTCTGTAACACGATTCAGCATTCATGAGTTTTCCATATGAGTTCTCTAGGTCGAAGTGTTCATAGTTTGGGGAATTTCTCAAAAAGGACAATCAACATTAATGCCAAACCAAGTAAGAAGCATCTTGCATATACTACGTATTGTGATACATATTTGGTTTACGTTGTAAGTTTATTCCAGTAGGGTTTGTTAAATCAGTAGAAATAATGAAAATCTAGGTTAATTTGTAATTTTCTCGAAAGAATCTCTTTTGGGTTAATAACATATAAATAGGGATATGAATCTGAAGATATTTGGGATTTCCATGAACAATTGCATTTGGTGTGCAATATGAATAATTAGAGAATTTGAAGCAACCAATAAATTTAAAATTTAAATGCCAATTAATTAGTATTGCACTGAACAAATACATAAAGTTTTTGATCATACTTTCCCTCTGTTGGTCAAAATTTTATTTCTGAAGAAAATTTTGTCAACATTTTATTTCTATAGAAAATTTTGTCAAATTTTTATTTCTATAGCAAATTTTGTAAAAAATTCATTTCTATAGACAATTTTGTCCAAATTTTATTTCTACAGAAAATTTTGTCAAAATTTTATTACTGTCGAAAATTTTGTCAAAATTTATTTCTATAGAAAATTTTCTCAAAATTTTATTTCTATAGAAAATTTTGTCAAAATTTTATTTCTATAGAAAATTTTGTCAAAATGTTATTTTCATAGAAAATTTTGTCAAAAATTGATTTCTATACAAAATTTTGTCAAAATTGTAATTTTTTATTTTTATAGAAAATTTTGTCAAAATTTTATTTCTATAGCAAATTTTGCAAAATTTAATTTCTATAAAAAAATTTGTCTAAATTTTACTTCCATAGAAAAATTTGTCAAAATTTAATTTTTATAGAAAATTTTCTCAAAATTTTATATCTATAGAAAATCTTGTCAAAAATTGATTTCTATAGAAAATTTTGTCAAAATTTTATTTCTATAGAACATTTTGTCAAAATTTTATTTCCATAAAACATTTTGTCAAAATTTTATTTCTGTAGAAAATTTTGTCAAAATTTTCTTTCTATAGAAAATATTGTCAAAATTTTATTTGTATAGAAAATATTCTCAAATTTTTATTTCTATAGATAATTTTGTCAAAAATTTATTCCCATAGAAAATTTTGTCAAAATTTTGTTTCTATAGAAAATTTTGTCAAAATTTCAATTCTACAGAAAATTTTGTCAAAATTTAATTTTCTACACAAAATTTTGACCAAATTTTGTTTATATAGAAAATTTTGTCCAAATTTTATTTCTATAGAAAATTTTGTCAAAATTTTATTTCTATAGATAATTTTGTCAGAATTATATTTCTATAGAAAATTTTGTCAAAATTTAATTTCTATAGATAATTTTGTCTAAATTTTATTTCTATAGGAAATTTTGCCAAAATTTTATTTCTATAGAAAATTTTGTCAAAATTTTATTTCTATAGTAAATTTTCTCAAAATTTTATTTCTATAGAAAATTTTGTCAAAATTGTATTTCTATAGAAAATTTTGTCAAAATTTTCTTTCTATAGAAAATATTGTCAAAATTTTATTTGTATAGAAAAATTTCTCAAAATTTTATTTCTATAGATAATTTTATCAAAATTTTATTTCTATAGAAAGTTTTATCAAAATTTTATTGCTACTGAAAATTTTGTCAAAATTGTATTTCTATGGAAAATATAATAAAAAAAAATACAAACATACTTTCCTTCTGTTGCTCTTGCCAAAATCTTATTTCTGAAGAAAATTTTGTCAACATTTTATTTCTATAGAAAATTTTGTCAAAATTTTATCTCTATAGAAAATTTTGTCAACATTTTATTTCTATAGAAAATTTTGTCAAAATTTTATTTCTATAGGAAATTTTGTCAAAATTTTATTTCTATAGAAAATTTTGTCAAAATTTTATTTCTATAGAAAATTTTGTCAAAATTTTATTTCTATAGAAAATTTTGTCAAAATTTTATTTTTATAGTAAATTTTGTCAAAATTTTATTTCTATAGAAAATTTTGTCAAAATTTTATTTCTATAGAAAATTTTCTCAAAATTTTATCAAAATTTTATTGCTATGGAAAATTTTGTCAAAATTTCGTTTCTATAGAAAATTTTGCCAAAATTTAATTTCTATAGATAATTTTATTAAAATTTTATTTCTATAGAAAGTTTTATCAAAATTTTATTGCTACTGAAAATTTTGTCAAAATTTTATTTCTATAGAAAATATAATAAAAATAATACAAATATATTTTCCTTCTGTTGCTCTTGCCAAAATCTTATTTCTGAAGAAAATTTTGTCAACATTTTATTTCTATAGAAAATTTTGTCAAAATTTTATCTCTATAGAAAATTTTGTCAACATTTTATTTCTATAGAAAATTTTGTCAAAATTTTATTTCTATAGGAAATTTTGTCAAAATTTTATTTCTCTAGGAAATTTTGTCAAAATTTTATTTCTATAGAAAATTTTGTCAAAATTTTATTTCTATAGAAAATTTTACCAAAATTTTATTTCTATAAAAAATGTTGTCAATATTTTATTTCTATAGAAAATTTTGTCAAAATTTTATTTCTATAGAAAATTTTGTCAAAATTTTATTTCTATAGAAAATGTTTTCAAAATTTTCTTTCTATAGAAAATTTAGTCAAAATTTTATTTCTATAAAAAATTTTGTCAAGATTTTATTTCTATTGAAAATTTTGTCAAGATTTTATTTTTTTATTTTTATAGAAAATTTTTTCAAAATTTTATTACTATAAAAAATTTTGTCAAAAATTGATTTCTGTAGAAAAGTTTGTCAAAATTTTAATTTTTTATTTTTATAGAAAATTTTGTCAAAATTTTATTTCTATAGAAAAATTTCTCAAAATTTTATTTCTATAGAAAATTTTGTCAAAATTTTATTATCTATAGAAAATTTTGACAAAAATGTATTCCTATAAAAAATTTTGTCAAAATTTTGTTTCTATAGAAAATTTTGTCAAAATTTTGTCAAAATTTTGTTTCTATAGAAAATTTTGTCAAAATTTTGTTTCTATAGAAAATTTTGTTGAATTTTATTTCAATAAAAAATTTTGCAAAATTTTATTTCTATATTTTGTAAAAAATTTATTTCTATAGATAATTTTGTCAAGATTATAGAAAATTTTGTCAAAATGTTATTTCTATAGACAATTTTGTCAAAAATTTATTCCTATAGAAAATTTTGTCAAAATTGTGTTTCTATAGATAATTTTTTCAACATTTTATTTCTATAGATAATTTATATTTCTATAGAAAATTTTATATATTTTTATATTTCTATAGAAAAGGTTGTCAAAATTTTATTTCTATTTTTTGTCAGTTGTCATTTTTCGCCCTAAAGAAAATTTTCGTAAAATTTTATTTATATAGAAAATTTTCGTTAAATGTTATTTCTATAGAAAATTTTGTCAAAAATTTATTCCTATAGAAAATTTTGTCAAAATTTTGTTTCTATAGAAAATTTTGTCAAAATTTTAATTCTACAGAAAATTTTGTTAAAATTTAATTTTCTGTACAAAATTTTGACCAAATTTTGTTTCTATAGAAATTCTACTAACTGTGGCATCCTTCCTCTTTTCGCAATTACCAGAGAGCATCTTCATATAGAGAATATTTATTTTGCTTACAAATTAGTATGAAAAGTTTTAATTTATAATTATATTGAAAGGAAAAATGTTATTTTTAGCTTGAAATTCTGTATATATGTTTGTTTTTTCTGTATATATGTTTGTTTGTTTAGAAGAAGAAAGAACAAATTATTATCAATTTAAAACTACAAACATACAAAAAATATTGTTTGTCAACAATCAATAAATTAATTTTTCAAATTAATTTTTAATTGATATGTCTTCAATCAGAGAAGTTATAATAAATCTCCAAAGTCTATTAAAAAGTTAATTGATCAATTTGAAAAATTAACTAATATATGTGATTAATTTTTGTTTCAATTAAAAAATTATTGAATCAATTAAATTTTTAATTAAATATTTTTTAAACTTCAATTAAATGTTTAGTTGGAAACCTTTTAGGGATAATTTTTCATATGTATTGTGACAGTACGTTTAAATTTTATTATTAAAATTGTTCAAACTGGGCTTTTTGGTCAGTTGGTTTTTGTATGAATTAAAGAAAACTGATTTATTTCATAAATACTAATATTTATATTTATGAAATAAATTAGTTTTATTTAATTCATACAAAAACCAACTGACCAAAAAGCCCAGTTTGAACAACTATAATAATAATAATGATAATTTTTTCTGTGTACATTGTGAGAACATTGTCATTTTCTGGCGAATGAAATTTTAGACAAGCGAAATTTGTCTTTTGACAACGAATAATTTTCTTTAAAACCAAATGAAAAAAACCAGAGATAGTCGTTGCAATGTTTTTCATAATTTGGGTAATTTTCTCTTATCGGAAATACTATTTAACAAAGGGGAATTTCATTTGTCTAAAAATTCGTTTCGGAGGAAAAATATATGTATATAAAATAAACTATTGAAAGTTCAACCAATAGAGAGGAACATATAATTTTGAAATAAATAATTGGATTCTTACTTTTTATGACATTTTTTTCGTCTAGAAACGTGGTCTCTTCTAAGAATTTATTTAAAAAACTAAATTTTTTCGTTAGTCTTTTTTGCTTTCCCTTTTACTCACTACCCACGTATATATGAATAACAATCACTGTAAATTGCTAATACAGGCTTCATGTAGATCAACACACATTGCAAATACGGTTACTCTGGTGTGTATATTGGAATATGTGAGAGTGTAAGAAGATATGTATGAGTATGATATTGGCATTCATTACAGATAGTGAAATAGCCTACTTTTGTTGTACGCATAATAAGAGAGTGTATGTATGTAGAGAGACTGAAGTAAGACTACATGAGATATTCTCAAATACAGCTGTTGTTGTTGTTGCTGGTTGATGTCTGTTGTTTTTGCCAGAAACCGGAAAAAAACAGCGAAACAACACATTGCCAAAGCAATAGGAACAACAAATTTATGTACACAGAGAAAAATTTATATACACAGAAAAAAAAACCTCATACAAAAATTATATACAATCGTATTGCACTTTTTGAGATTTATTGCATTGATAAAATAAGGAAAATGTGTCTTCTAAAAATTTAGTTGTAAAACTAAATTTTTTTCGTTAGTCTTTTTTGCTTTCCCTTTTATGTTACTCACTACCCCCGAACATATTAATGACAATCACTCTAAATTGCCAATACAGGCTTCATGTAGATCAACACACATTGAAAATACGGTTACTCTGGTGTGTGAGAGTGTAAGATATGCATGAGTATGAGAATTTGGTTTGCTTTTTATCTATCACAATATTCATTCGTACCAATGATTTATTGCCATATTAACTATTTTTCAAAATCTTACGAAAATTTTCTTCTACTTTAGTTTACTTTGAACTTATTTTGAAATTAGAATAAATGCATAAGACTAAATATTTTTTTTTTGCACAAAAGAAAAAAATATTCAATTTAGAACCAATTCAACGATGAATTTTTTGTATGTGTAGAAACCCTAACGAACATTTCAATTGGATGCAAATGAGTTAGGGCTAGGCAACACAAAAATGTTGTTGTTGAGCTCTTGTTTGGTTCACTCGCACACTCTCCCTGATTGTCATCACCATCATCGTCATCAACATTTGTTCTCATTGGCAACAACAAAAACCTATTAACACAGTTATTGTGGTATACGCACAGGCTTAGCTATATCGACATACACACAGTAGACTGAGTTGCCATCCAACTTTACTAGAATACTACACTTTAATAGAATACAACATTTTAATTTAAAATATGTGTAACACTTTTACCGCTATTCGTTTAGTGTTTGACATTTATAAAACAGCAATAATTTGTATATCAACAATAAAAACGTGTACATATATTTTTCGTTGTATATGTAATTGTTGCCTTTTATGTATCGTTGTGTTGCGTCTTGTTGCGGTTGTGGTTACAAACATCTGACATTACAAATAATAATAAATTTATTTGTTTGTTTGTTGGGTATTTGTCTATGAGAATTGGGTCTAGCTTATGTTTATGCAAATGGAAATAACATAAATAAATATAATTCGAAGTGTTTCTGTTGAAGGTATGAATGTAATGACCCATGGCATAGATAAAAAAAAAATAAATTATTATATCAGACACCATGAAAGTGTTGGCCGGCCCCTTAGGGTAGGCAGCATTCCTAATGTGTTTTGGGGGGATTATTGCACCTCGATTTGTTATAAAAAAATTTTTGTTGCATAAATATATTTAATTGAAATTTATTATTATATCATTTCCCCTGTGTGTTATAGATTTTTATTTGTATGTATAGGTAAATATTTTAAATAAAGGGTGATTCTTTTGAGGTTAGGATTTTCATGCATTAGTATTTGACAGATCACGTGGGATTTCAGACATGGTGTCAAAGAGAAAGATGCTCAGTATGCTTTGACATTTCATCATGAATAGACTTACGATCTGCCACAACGTCGAATTTTCAGTGAATGGGCCCTAGAAAAGTTGGCAGAAAATCCGCTTTTTTATCGACAAATTTTGTTCAGCGATGAGGCTCATTTCTGGTTGAATGGCTACGTAAATAAGCAAAATTGCCGCATTTGGAGTGAAGAGCAACCAGAAGCCGTTCAAGAACTGCCCATGCATCCCGAAAAATGCACTGTTTGGTGTGGTTTGTACGCTGGTGGAATCATTGGACCGTATTTTTTCAAAGATGCTGTTGGACGCAACGTTACGGTGAACGGCGATCGCTATCGTTCGATGCTAACAAACTTTTTGTTGCCAAAAATGGAAGAACTGAACTTGGTTGACATGTGGTTTCAACAAGATGACGCTACATGCCACACAGCTCGCGATTCTATGGCCATTTTGAGGGAAAACTTCGGAGAACAATTCATCTCAAGAAATGGACCGGTAAGTTGGCCACCAAGATCATGCGATTTGACGTCTTTAAACTATTTTTTGTGGGGCTACGTCAAGTCTAAAGTCTACAGAAATAAGCCAGCAACTATTCCAGCTTTGGAAGACAACATTTCCGAAGAAATTCGGGCTATTCCGGCCGAAATGCTCGAAAAAGTTGCCCAAAATTGGACTTTCCGAATGGACCACCTAAGACGCAGCCGCGGTCAACATTTAAATGAAATTATCTTCAAAAAGTAAATGTCATGGACCAATCTAACGTTTCAAATAAAGAACCGATGAGATTTTGCAAATTTTATGCGTTTTTTTTTTTTTAAAAAGTTATCAAGCTCTTAACAAATCACCCTTTATATATATTTTATATAGAATTATAATAATAAATAAGTTCAATAGAAAAATGTGACCTATTTATTTGACAATAACAATACAATTTTTAGTTATGAATTCTATTGACCTTATGCAATTACAATACTCTAATTGATATTGCATATGGCATATGTAATTATTTAAAAAAAAAGTGTATCTAGAGTTTTGATTAGATTGGATATCTTTTGGAAGTTGCAAAGCTAATAAAAATGAAAGTTCTCATAAATGCAGAACAACGGTTGTCTACATTTTGTTCTAATTCGGGAGGTGTTCATTTAAGAGAGGTTAATTTTAGTGTAATTATCAAACTTTTATGGAATAATTATTTTGTCAAAAAAATGCTAAATTCCTTCTAGAAAAATTGCGAATTCATGAATATATTTGAACTTAAATGTTTCACGCGAGCCTTAGATTCTACTAAAAATCATAAAAAAATAAAAACATTATTTTTTTGGTAAAATATCACCGACACATTCAAATCACTAGATTCGCATCACACTTTAAGAAGTGAAAAAAATCCGTGTAACGGCTGTTATGTTAAATTCATCGCTTCTGTGCCAATTTTGCACCACATTCGTATCCAAAACTGAAATTTTCATTACTTTTTTGGCGACATTTTTTGCTGGGATCACATATACATGTTACTGCTAATCACTAGAGTGATAAAAAAATCTGGGTTTCTCGAAATTCGATTTAGAAAAAAACCGAAATTTTTCCAAAAGCGGTGATGGGTGTTTTGTGAAATAAATAAACAGCATGACCGGTTTAACAGGTTTTCATAAAAATATGTAATTTTGAAAGGAAAATCTAATTTTAATGTCATAAAAGATTAACGAAAAAATTAATTCAATATTTTATTAAAACTTGGATACAATTTGTTTAATTCAAATGTACGTAGCACCTACTCGTATTTGGAAGTGATTTTATTGCAGTTTATGGAAAAAAACCCAGATGTATTTGTTTAATTTTAAATTGGAAATTTTACAATAAAATAGAAACAAGTATATACAGCAGTAAGTTCGGCCAGGCCGAATCTTAAATACTCACCACCATGAATAAAATATAACAATTACCTTTGAAAACTCTTCGTCGTAGCGTGTTACTTGATAATGTATAGAATGATAATATATAGGAATGATTAAATAATGCCCTGATTTGAAATCTAAAGTCTATATTTGATTTGGAAATTTTACTTTCAGTTTCAAGCAACTTTCACGATATACCAAAACATGGACCGATACACCCCATTTTCGACACACCTAACTGCGGTTCTAAAATACGTCTAGATTTCAAATTTTAGGCAAATCGGATAGAAAATAAGGTTTCTAGAAGCCCAAGACCCCAAATCGGGGGGTCGGTTTATATGGGGGCTATACCAAAACATGGACCGATACACCCCATTTTCGACACACCTATTTTTGGTTCTAAAATAACTACAGATTTCCAATTTCAGGAAAATCGGATTGAAAATACGGTTTCTAGGAGCCCAAGAAGTAAAATTGGGAGATCGGTCTATATAGGGGGCTGTACCAAAATATGGACCCATACACCCTATTTCCGACACACCTAACTGCGGTCCTAAAATACGTCTAGATTTCGAATTTTAGGCAAATCGGATAGAAAATAAGGTTTCTAGAAGCCTAAGACCCCAAATCGGGGGGTCGGTTTATATGGGGGCTATACCAAAACATGGACCGACACACCTATTTTTGGTCCTAAAATAACTACAGATTTCCAATTTCAGGAAAATCGGATTGAAAATACGATTTCTAGAAGCCCAAGAGTAAAATTGGGATATCGGTCTATATGGGGGCTATACCAAAACATGGACCGATAGGCACCATTTTCGGCACACTTATTTATGGTCCTAAAATACCTCTAGATTTCCAATTTCAGGCAAATCGGATAGAAAATAGGTTTCTAGAAGCCCAAGACCTCAAATTGGGGGGTCGGTTTATATGGGGGCTATACCAAAACATAGACCGATATAGCCCATCTTCGAACGTGACCTGCTTGGAGACAAAAAATGCAAGATAACTTTATTATTGAAAGCTGTATCCTGATTACAACAGACATCCAGAAAACAGACGGACATCGTTATGTCGTCTTAGAATTTCTCCCTGATCAAGAATATATATATACTAGAGGTCTGCACAATTCCATTTGTAAATGCAGAGTACACGTGTACTTGCTACATGAGTACATCTATTTGAGAGAGTCGCAAAACTATTGGTACACATTTTGATGAACACCAAAAGCCACGAGTAACGTCTTGTTGCTACTCTGATGTCTTCACTACCAACAAACACATATTTCTCTTTCTCTTTTATTGAAGTGTACTCAGAGTGATCACGTCGAGTATGTTGCGAAAACAAAACTTCATAGAGTACTCCGTGTACCATGTGCAGTTTCAGAAATACAAAAAAACAGTTACTCTCAATAATATATGTTTTGGTTTGTTATAAAGAACGGCAAACGTTAAGGTAAGTGTGTGACATACATAAATATATGAAATATGTGATATACATACATATCTATGATTAATAATAATGAAAAGTTTTGCTTCGCATATAACTGAGAAATACTTGTGGTACCACGTGAAGTGAAGAGAATCCATGTTGTACTTTTTCTCAAGTACTTACATATTTATTGTTCCTTTTTTTCGGAACACATATTGTTTCGGATAAGTACTTGATGGTATTTGACAAGCAAGTGTTCTCTTCACTTCACTACTTGCGCTCTGAGAGAAAGACAGTGTATGTACTATATTCGACAGCGAATTGCATACATGTAGTGAAAAGTTATTCGATGCAGACCTCTAATATATACTATATATAGTCGGAAATCGATGTGTTACAAACGGAATGACAAACTTATACCTCCATCACTAATCTATGGTGGTGGGTATAAAAACGAAAGCCGTTGTTGAGACCTTGAAAAAAAGGTTTTACTGGTCTCCCGAAAATGGGATTTTCACAAAAACTGACTATCGATGTAAGAGGACAAAACGGTTCACCGGTTTTTATCCACCGGATTTTATCACTGTACTAATCACATTAGGAGCCGCCGTGGTGCAATGTTTAGCATGCCCGCCTTGCATACACAAGGTCTTGGGTTCGATTTCTGCTTCGACCGAACACCAAAAAGTTTTCCAGCGGTGGATTATTCCACCTCAGTAATGCTGGTGGAACGCCGTTCGGCGTTCCACATTGCTCAATGACAAGGAGGTCCCTTGTCATTGAGCTTAACACGGAATCGGGCAGCACTCAGTGATAAGAGAAAAGTTCACCAATGTGGTATCACAATGGACTGTATTGTCTAAGTGAGCCTGATACATCGGGCTGCCACCTAACCTAATCTAATCACATTACTCCTAAAAGTGTGCTTTTAATTTTATGCAATTTTAAGAACCCTTTTTAAAGCCCCTTAAACCTTTGACTATAGTGTCATACATACTGTTCAAAACTTGATTTTTTCTATTTATTTGTACTAAGATCATATAGGAAATTGAAATTTAAATTATATGGGCCTACCCTGATTAGTAAAAAAGCTATACAGAAAAAAATCTGATGCCGAAATTAATGTATTTTTCTTGTAAAAAAATATATTTTGTTTTGGTTTTATTTTTTTATGAAATATTAATGTAGGTAAAGTTTTTAATGACCCTTCAATAACGTTCAATGTTAAATGATGCAGTAGAAAATTTTCTTTGCAATTCTCAATGGTACAGCGAAAAAAAATCCGTAATTAAACTAACCCTAAATGTAACTTATTTTTATTGCAAAAATGTTATTTGTTTGTAGTTAATTTTTATTAATTTGTTCGAATGTTTCCACAGACCAATGAAATTTTCCTTTTTTAAAGTAAGTCTCAAACATTTTATGAACTAAACGTGGGTATAAAGTTCAATGACCGTACATATAAGTTCATTATGAAATAAAGCAGAAGAAATTTTTCGTACGATTCCCAAAAACTGTATGAATTAACTACAACATGGTTAAAATGGTCATAAATTGGCGCCAATGGTTTTTTTCTTTACTTTTAGTTCATTTTTTCTTCTAAAGGGTGGTTAAATAGTAAGGGCCGATGTTCAATGTGAACCACACCTAAACGCCAAGTTTTTTTTCCGAATTTTATTTGACATTTCTCTATCTCAGACTTACTCAATTTGAACCATGGAGAGATACACAATCCAACAACTTTGTTAAATGGTTCCAAGAAATGGCAACAGTGGATGATCAATTTTCGAAGAAAATCATCTTGAGTGATGAGACACATTTTCACCTCAGTGGATTCGTCAATAAACAGAATTGCCGCATTTGGGCGAATGAGAATCCAAGAGTGATTGTCGAAAAACCAATGCACCCACAAAGAGTGACTGTTTGGTGCGGTTTATGCGCTGGCGGCATCATAGGGCTGTATTTTTTCCAAAATGAGGCCGGTCAGGCAGTTACTGTGAATGGTGTTCGCTATCGTGAGATGATAACGAACTTTTTATGGCCCGAATTGGAAGATATGGATGTGGACGATATGTGGTTTCAGCAGGACGGTGCCACTTGTCACACAGCTAACGAAACAATGGCCCTTTTGCGCAACAAATTCAATGGTCGTGTTATCTCACGTAATGGCGATTTCAATTGGCCGCCAAGATCATGTGATTTGACACAGTTGGACTTTTTTCTTTGGGGTTATTTGAAAGAAAAGGTGTACGTCGATAAGCCAGCAACAATTCAAGAGCTAAAGGATGAGATAATTCGGCACATTAACGGCATAGAACCTCCATTATGCCTCAGCGTCATCGAAAATTTGGACCATCGGATGAAGGTGTGCCAACATCGGCCCTTGAAATTTTAACCACCCTTTATGAGAGGGTATATTTTCGTGAGTTGTAGTTAAAAGCTACACCAGGGCTAAATAGTTTTTAATAACGCTTTATGGAAATCTCAAAATGTGGAGTATAATTTAGTTCAATTTTTGCACGACGTAGTTTATTCTTGCCATAAAACAGTTTACTATTGTTTCTGTATAGAATGAACTACTTCGTAGTTGATATGGTAAGGGTTTGGCTCCAAATATTTCTTTCTTTACTTTTAGATAATTTTTTGCTTTTATAAGAAGAAAGAATTCTATAATTGGTACTTGAAAATCCAACAATTTCACTAAATTGTCATTGTTTTAATAACGAATTATAGAAATCTCTAAACTAGAATAAAATTTAATTCATTTTTCGTACGAAATAATTTATTTTTCCTTTCAAACTGTTTACTTGTTGTTTGTGTAAGTAACATATCTATTAAATCCCATATATAACTTACTCCTAAAAGTATACTTTGAATTTTATAACATTGTGGTAATCCTTCTTTTATAGCCATTTAATTATCTATTACTATGACCTTTACCGTAAGCAATTAAAATGAACTAATTTATATTTTTGTTGATATACAAAATGATTTAACCTTATCTAAGTAGAGTTACAAATAAATTCAAGTAATTATCTTACTAAGCTTTTCTGATTATATTGATTAAAAATTGATATAAAGAAAATTGCTTTACTTTGTTATAAGGCTTAAAATAAAGTACATTTATTTTAAGCCTTGTAATAAAGGACTAATGTTAAGGACTAATTGAAATTTTGTAAGTGTATATAAATACTTATTATTGTTACTGTATTATATTATCATAAAATGCATTGCCTTTAGAATGAAATTATTTATATATAAGCCTTTATAATTAATTGGTGATTTAAAATTTAAGTGTTTACATTATTAAAATTATTGAATTTATAAATACATAAATTTTAATTACAGTTGTTTCTTGTATTATTATATTGATGTCCTTCACTGGATATGTGGCTACATTGTTGACAATTCCCAAGGTTTCAATTTTAATGTTGGGGACATTTAGCTAGTGGGTATTTTTAAATTGTAATTTATGAGACCCTTCTAAAACTGCTTCCCATCCACCCAATGTTGCAACAGTTATTTTAAATGAAAAAAAATCCTTAAACTATGCTTGGTAATATTTTTGAATAAATAATACATATATTATAAAGGAATTATAACAACAATATAAATTCGATTGAAATTTAATTAAAATCGGAAACCTATTTGAATGAATTCTTTTGTTTTTATAGCCTCCATTAATGTACTCGTATTGGGATTATTGGTAATCCGTAAACATTATTTTTTTTATTATTCTTATGAAATTCTATCCATTACCATAGTTTTTCTACAAAGATTTTATTCTAAAGGAATTCTCACCTTACACATCCTTTCTAGTCGTTAAAATTAAAACAACTTTATACGCTTTGCCATAATTCACTTAAATATCTTCTCATGCATAAATAACATTCAAACGCTTTTTGTCCTCTTCTCTTCCTTTCTGCTATAGCCATTTTTGCTTAACAAAAAGATTGTGCATATGTAGAGTGGGGGGTTGAAATTATGTACTTAACATAAAATGCACAGAATTCAAGTGCATATTTTTTAACTTCCTATCAAATATAAGAAACGAAGCACTTTTTGTGACACACTAAAATTAAATAATTATATAAGCAAACTAAGCTGCATGGTTTGAAGGATATGCAATTGTACTCTTTCGTAATATACATGAACCAGAACACATTTTTCCTAGCCGGTATTCCGGTGGAAAAAAACGTATATAGTTTCTAAAGGATAGAAATTTCCACAACTATGAATTTTATGCGGTTTAGCATACTGCTGCTGTTTCAGTGAATTTATTAAAAGGGGTTTGTTAATAAATGACTTTTATCTGGGGTGGCTTAGAAATTGTATTTCATACATTATTTTTTAAAAGAATTTTTGAATATATTTTTGTGTGAAAACTATAAAAAAAAAAAAACAAACAAAAAAAAATAAATAAATAAATAAAATAAAATATTTTTTGTTTATAAATATTTTCTAAAATTTAAAAAAAAATATATATTTTTTGTCAATATTCGTTAAAAATATATTTTTTTTAATTATTAAAAAAATATATATTTTATTGTCAATATTCGTTACAATTAGACATAAGTTGTTGAATTAGTAAATCACAGATATATATTTTATCGTAGCGTATACTTATTTTAAATTATTTGCATGTATATGTACCAGGGATGGAAAATACAATTTTTAAGAAAGTACAAAAATGTTATTTTTTTGAGCGAAAAAGTACTTTTCACTAAATTTCAACAAAAATTCCATTGGAAGATTTGTTATTGTCAAGAGCTCCTTTAGACTGAATGTTAATGAAAATAATTTTTTATACCCTCCACCATAGGACGGGGGGTATATTAACTTTGTCATTCCCTTTGTAACACATCGAAATATTGATCTAAGACACCATAAAGTATATATATTCTGGGTCGTGGTGAAATTCTGAGTCGATCTGAGCATGTCCGTCCGTCCGTCTGTTGAAATCACGCTAACTTCCGAACGAAACAAGCTATCGACTTGAAACTTGGCACAAGTAGTTGTTATTGATGTAGGTCGGATGGTATTGCAAATGAGCCATATCGGCCCACTTTTACGTATAGCCCCCATATAAACCGATCCCCCGATTTGGCTTGCGGAGCCTCTAAGAGAAGCAAATTTCATCCGATCCGGCTTAAATTTGGTACATGGTCTCTAACAACCGTGCAAAAATTGGTCCACATCGGTCCATAATTATATATAGCCCCCATATAAACCGATCCCCCGATTTGACCTCCGGAGCCTCGTAGAAGACCAAAATCCATCTGTTTCAGTTGAAATTTGGTACGTGATGTTAATATATGGCCTCAAACACCCATGCAAAAATTGGTCGATATCGGTCCATAATTATATATAGGCCCCATATAAACCGATCCCCAGATTTGACCTCCGGAGCACCTTGGAAGAGCAAAATTCTTCCCATTCGGTTGAAATTTGGTACGTGATGTTAGTATATGGTATCCAACAACCATGCACGAATTGGTTCCTATCCGTCCATAATTATATATAGCTCCCGTATAAACCGATCGCCAGATTTGACCTCCGGTGGCTTTTGGAGAAGCAAAATTCATCCGATCTGGTTGAAATTTGGTACGTGGTGTTAGTATATGATATTTAAGAACCATGCCAAAAGTGGTCCATATCAGTCCATAATCATTTATAGTCCCCATATAAACCAATCCCAAGATTTGGTTTTGGAGCCTCTTGGAGGAGCAAATTTCATCTGAGTGAGTTGAAATTTGTGGATGACAGTCTTTCGTAGAAGTTTCTACGCAATCCATGGTAGAGGGTGCATAAGATTCGGCCTGACCGAACTTACGGCCGTATATACTTGTTTTCGTCAACACCTCAATTTTATTTTTTTTTCAGTTATATATCCGCAAAGACTACCGTAGTGTTGTAATCACGGTTGCCACATTTGGTAGAATTCTACTGTTTTGTATATTGGTCGAATCCATGATACTTCATAAATTTTCTGTACATATATAAAAATAAATTTTTAGAATTTTTGAGATCAAATTTTCTAAATTTTGAAAAAAAAATTTATAGAAATAAAATTTTGAAAAAAATTATATAGAAATAAAATATTGAAAAAAATTTATATAGAAATAAAATTTTGTCAAAATTTTCAACAGAAATAAAAGCTAAAAAAAAACAAGATAATTTATAGAAATAAAATTCTGAAAAATTTTTCTATAGAAATACAATTTTGAAAAAATTTTCTATAGATATAAAAGTTTGACAAAATTTTCATCATAAATAAAATCTTGACAAATTTTTCTATAGAAATAATAGAATAAAAAAAAATTTTAAGGTAATAAAATTTCAGAACATTTTCTAGAGAAATAAAATTTTGACAAAATTTTCAACAGAATAAAATTTTGACAAAATTTTCAACAGAAAAAACTTTGACAAAATAATCTATATAAACAAAATTTTCTATAGATATAACAAATTTTGTCAAAATTTTCTATAAAAATAAAATTTTGATAAAATTTTCAATATAAATAAAATTTTGACAAAATTTTCAACAGAAATAAAATTTTGACAAAATTTTCAACAGAAATAAAATTGTCACAAAAGTTTATATAAAAAAAATTTCACAAAATTTTATATAAAAATAAAATTGTGACAAAATTTTCAATAGAAATAAAAGTAAATAAATAAAAGAAACTAAATAATCTATAGAAATAAATTCTGAAAAAATTTTCTATAGATATAAAATTTTGACAAATTTTTCTATGAAATAATATTTTAAGAAAATTTTCTATAGTAATAAAATTTCAGAACATTTTCTAAAGAAATACAATTTTGACAAAATTTTCAACAGAAAAAAAGTTTGACAAAATAATCTATAGAAATAAAATTTTGAAAAATTTTTTATAGATATAAAAATTTCACAAAATTTTCTATAAAAATCAGATTTTGACAAAATTTTCAATAGAAATAAAAGTTAATAAATAAAAGAAACAAAAAAATCTATAGAAATAAATTCTGAAAAAATTATCTATAGAAATACAATTTTGACAAAATTTTCATCAGAAATAAAATTTTGGTAAATTTTTCTTTAGAAATAATATTTTAAGAAAATGTTCTATAGTAATAAAATTTCAGAATATTTTCTATATGAATAAAATTTTAACAAAATTTTCAATAGAAATAAAAGTTAATAAATAAAAGAAACAAAATAATCTATAGAAATAAATTCTGAAAAAATTTTCTACAGAAATAAAATTTTGACAAAAATTTACATAGAAATAAAATTTTGACAAAATTTTCTATAGGAATAAAATTTTGACAAAATTTTCTGTAGAAATAAAATTTTGACAAAATTTTCTATAGAAATAAAATTTTGACAGAATTTTCTATAGAAATAAAATTTTGACAAAATGTTCTAGAGAAATAAAATTTTGACAAAATTTTCTATAGAAATAAAATTTTGACAAAATTTTTTATAGAAATAAAATTTTGATTAAATTTTCTAGAGAAATAAAATTTTGACAAAATTTTCTATAGAAATAAAAAATTTACATAATTTTCTAAAGAAATAAATTTTTTCTATAGAAATTTTTTTGACAAAGTTTTATTTTTATAGAAAACAAAATTAAAAAAAAAAAACAAAATTTTGACAAAATTTTCCAACGAAATAAAATGTTGCCAAAAAATAAAATAAAGTTTTTACAAAATTTTTCAAAAGGAAAACAAGAAAATAAATTTTTGCAAAATAAATTTTGTTTTGGTAGTTTTTGCTAAGATTTCTCCAAATGTTGGTAGATTATTTTTGTCTAAAGTTTCGACCGTGATCGTATTTTAGTACGCAATCGATAACTTCTTATCTAGAAAGCGTTCATGTGGAAGCGTAATATAGAATTGCTTGTTTTCTTTTTTGGATTAAAACTTTCTTGACAAAATTTTCTATAAAAATAAAATTTTTTTTACAAAATTTGGCAAAAAATAAAATAAAATTTTTCAAAAATGTTCCAAAAGGAAAAAAAGAAAATTAAAATAAAATAATTTTTTTTTCAAAATTTTGTCTGTTTTGCCAAATTTGTAAAAGACTTTTAGCAAATAAGTTTGTTAAAGACTTTCTCAAAATATTAAAATATTTTGTCAAAACTGTTGTACCATAAATCTGATATCGGCTCAAAAATGTCTACACAAAAGGTACTAAATCATTCGCGATACTGAGTCGGGTGAAAAAGTATTTAAAAAAGTACTATGGTACTGCATTTTCCATTCCTGATATGTACTAGATTTCATATTTTTATTAGATATACGCCATCTGGTCCACCGACGGATAGTATCATCGTTCGTTAAATTTTTCGGTTTAGGGTAGTGTATACTTAGTTTTAATTATACGATCTAGATATTTTATAGATTTATAGTATACTTATTTTAAATTATTTGCATATGTACTAGTTTTTGCAGATACAATTTATATTTTTCATATTCCCAATACTTATACGTCACATAATCCATATTGTTGTATGCTCGTCTTATGGTAGCGTATACTTATTTTTAATTATTTCTACGTATACTTTATATTGATATATATTATATATATTGAATACATATACGCCACCTGGGCCACATGCGATTCATTTCAGTTCCCATTAAATTGTTAAATATCTCATTCTTGGCTACATTGCAGGTGTCTGTAAATGTCTGCCTCAGGTATAGCTTTCATTTCGCCTATTTTTTTGGGCTGCTTTAACCCCACTCACTAAATTTGTTTCCAGAGATTACAGTCGCAAATAATTTTTCCCCACATCTGATATGCTACATATTTACAATCCTTAACAACATAGTTGTTTTAAATGTGTAATGGGTCCTTCAACAGGACAGCATGGCAGAAAAGAAAAATCAACACATTTCAACATGTCATTAACAACCAGCATTTAACAACACATTTTTTTTTTGTTAATTTTTGACCAGAATTATTCACAAATATTGTTGAGTGAAAAATACAGTTGATGTGTTAATAAAGTGGCCACAATGCCAGAGAATTTACAAATAATTATGTATATACTGTAGTTGTTAGGAGAGTTTAACCATTGGTGTGACCGTTGGCACATTTAATATTGAATGTGACATCGTATCACATTTGGAACAAAAAAATTACATATTTAACAAAAAAATCGAAGTATTGTTGTGAAAAAATTGCTATTTTGTGTATATACCGTATCGTTCGAAATTTTGGCCAATATTGTAGCAATTAGAGTTCTTATCATAGGTAAATAAATATTTGTTATTATTCATACGCTCTATAGAACAAATAATTCATATTACTCATATGTACCATAGTACGAATAGAAATATTGGACATTTTGATAATAGACTTCACTTTATGTAAAATTTTTATTTTTTTTAAATTTTTATTTCTACGCATTGGATTTTATTTTTTATTTTTAAATAATTTTCTATATTTTTTTTCTAATTTTTTTGCTTATTTTTTGTTTGTTTTATTTTCTTGCCCCTTCTATGTTCAAAAAAAAGTTGTAATCTTTTGTAGCAAATTTGTGTTTTTAACTTACCATGACGTGCTTCCTCTCCCTCGGGTGCATGTTGTGTTATTGTATTCAGTTCCTCTTCCAAATCGACATGACAATCAGCTACGTCCCATGAGAGGAAACCTGCAAATTATAAAGCAAAACGAAAAAATATATCAATTAGTAAAAAAACTCTTTTTCGAAATAATGCCATTATTTCTCTTTTTATTTTGTTACTAATTATGTAGGTTTTTATTTTCACTGAAAATATTTGGTCATAAAAGAAAATGAAAAAACGAACGTGTTTTTGGTAGAGGGCATATTTTAAAAGAAAAGACCAGCCAAAAGTTGCCATATGGATTTTGTAAACACCAAATAGGCAGAGAATAGTTTATCAACACTAAATAAGTCCATTTTCTGATGGTATGTCATTACAGTCTAGTTAAAAACTACAACTAAAAGTTTTTATATCCTGATCACCTAGAATATATACATTGTAGTCATTGAGGAAACATTTACAAAAGATACTATTAAGTGAATACCAAATAGGCAGAGAGTCCGTCCATTTTCTGATGGTGTAATTGTATTACAGTCAAATTAAAAATTAGAGGTAAAAGTTTTTATACCCTGACCACCTGGGGTATAAAAATTATACCCATTCCGAAGAGCAATTTTTATTTACTTCATTTTAATTTTATAGAATTGAAATGTTTGTATTTATCAGAAAATATTAAAGTTATATTTGTATTTATCAGAAAATATTAAAGTTATAATTAATATGCAATATGAGTTAAAGTTACCGATGATACAACAAAACTATTGCTCTTCGACTGATTTTTCCGATTAATATGAAAATAGATTGCCTCAAAATTGGGTATTTAAGGAAAGCTGACTGCTTCTAGCATACTTTCTTGCCCATTACTCAATACTAGGTGTTAGATTATTGTAATAAAATGTAGCATACAATAATTTGCCATACGAAATTTCATCAATTTTTTGTTTGTTTTATTTCTGTAGCGATTTTAGAGCCATAGGTTTATACAAAAATATATTTTTCAGAAAGTCCATATTCTTTTCTACAAATCTCCAAAACACTTTTAAATGATCAGAGCAATAATTTAAGATTTTTTATCACATTTATAATTATAGACCATATTATATACCTTATTAATATCTTTCATACGTCACCCTAGCCATATAATTATTAGCACTTATACGCACCCTAGTCCAATAATTTTTAAAATATTTTATATTTGATAAGAACATATTTTTTCTTGTTAATAATTGCTTAATAATTTAAGAGGTATGATTACATTTCGAATTATAGAGCAGATTATACATCTATTAACATCTTTCATACGCCACCCTGTCCATACGCACCCTAGTTAAACAATTTTTACGGTTTAAAAGTTCTTTAGCAACGGAGCTTCATGACAATTGGGGTTAGTGTCATAAGTTTATATGAAAATATATTTTTCAGAAAGCCCATGTTCTTTTTTACAAATCTCCATAACACTTTCATATAATCAGAGTAATATTTTAAGTGTTATGATTATATTTCGAATTATAATGAAAATTATATACCTTATTAATATCTTTCATACGGCACCCTATCCACATAATTATTATCATTAATACGCACCACAGTACAATAATATTTAATATATTTTATATTTAATGAAAAAACTATTTTTCCTTGGCAATAATTGCTTAAGCATTTAATTGTTTAAGTTTTAGATTATATTTCGAATTATATACCTTATTAATATCATTCATACGCTACCCTATTTACATAAATTTGGAAAATATTTCATATTTGATAAAAAAAAACTATTTTTTCTTGGTAATAATTGCTGAAGAGTTTAATTGTTTAAGGGATACGATCCTATATCGAATTATAGGGCAAAATTTATATCTTATTAAAATCTCTACCCTATAGACCGATATGGACCTAGTTAGGTATGGTTGTTAACGGCCATATACTAGAACAATGTACCAAATTTCAACTGACTCGGATGAAATTTGCTCCTGCAAGTGGCTCCAAAAACAAATCTCGGGATCGGTTTATATGGGGGCTATATATGATTATGGACTGATATGGACCACTTTTGCCATGGTTGTTAAATATCATATACTACCACCACGTACGAAATTTCAACCAGATCGCATGAATTTTGCTTCTCCGAAAGGCACCCGGGGTCAAATCTGTGGATCGGTTTATATGGGGGCTATATATAATTATGGACTGATATGAACCAATTTCTGCATGGTTGTTGGATACCATATACTAACATCACGTACCGAATTTCAACCGAATCGGATGAATTTTGCTCTTCCAAGGGGCTCCGGAGGTCAAATTTGGTGATCGGTTTATATGGGGCTATATATTATGGACCGATTTCGACCAATTTTTGCATTGGTGTTTGAGGCCATATACTAACATCACGTACCAAATTTCAACTGAATCAGATGAATTTTGATCTTCCAAGAGGCTCCGCAAGCCAAATCGGAGGATCGGTTTATATGGGGGCTATATATAATTATGGACCGATGTGGACCAATTTTTGCATGGTTGTTAGAGACCATATACTAACACCATGTACAAAATTTCAGCCAGATCGGATGAAATTTGCTTCTCTTAGAGGATCGACAAGCCAAATTTGGGGGTCCGTTTATGTGGGGGCTATACGTAAAAGTAGACCGATATGGCCCATTTGCAATACCATCCGACCTACGTCAATAACAACTACTTGCGTCAAGTTTCAAGTCGATAGCTTGTTTCGTTCGGAAGTTAGCGTGATTGCAACAGACGGATGGACGGACGGACGGACGGACATGCTCAGATCGACTCAGAATTTCACCATGACCCAGAATATATATACTTTATGGGGTCTTAGAACAATATTTAGATGTGTTACAAACGGAATGACAAAGTTAACATACCCCCATCCTATGGTGGAGGGTATAAAAATTAAGAACTTCTTGTAGATTTTAAAACTTACATACATCAGATGTATTTATACCCTGAGCCACACTGTGGAACAGGGTATTATAAGTTAGTTGCAATACACATAAAGAGACGAGATAGACACATGGTGTCTTTGACAATGTTGCTCGGTATCGGTTCCCGAGTCGAGATAACCATGTTCGTCCGTCCGTCCGTTTGTCTGTGAACACATTTTTTTGATCAAAGTCTAGGTCCAATCGACTTCCAATTTGGCACTAGTTTCTGTTTGGGGCCAGAATATAACCCTTTTGGTTTTTGAAGAAACCGTTTCAGATTTAGATATAGCTCCCATATATATCTTTCGCCCGATATGGACTTATTTGGTTTATGAAGTTAGATTTTTATACCGATTTACTTGAAATTTTGCACAAGGAGTACAATTAATAGTATGTTATCGTCAAGTGTGCTAAATTTGATTGAAGTCGGCTCAGATTTAGATATCGCTCCTATATATATCTTTCGCCCGATATGGACTTTTTTTTATATATTAACCCAGCAAAAAAATGTGGAAGTTCTTCCAAAGGCATAACTTTAAAAGCAATTCCAAAAGATGCACTCCCAATGATGTTCTTTATTTTAACTACCCAGGAAGTTTTTTTAATTAAATTTTTTATATCTTGGTTTTTTCATACTTTAACTTTTTTTTGTTTCAATTAGGTTAAAAACAGAGTAAGAATTCATATATGGTACACATCATTTAAATTTTGGAGAAAAAAAAATGCTAAATTCAATCTGTAAAAATTGTGAATTTTTGAAAATATTTGAGGTCAAACGTTTCCGACAATCCATTAAAAATTATAAAAAATATAAAAATTATTTATTTGACAAAATATCACAGCATTTTTTAATTTACATCCAAAACATTGAATTCAGATCACACCTAAAAAAGTGATGCAAACGCAGTGCACCGGTTGTTGAAATGGAGGACTTCCGTCCTATGACAAGCCCATGTTAAATTTATCGCTTCTGCGTCACTTTTGGACCACTTCCAGATCCAAAAAAACATTTTCATTATTTTTGGTGGCGCTTTTTTTTTTGCTGGGAATTCATTCATTAATTTTTGTACTTTTATTTAATTTATTTTAATTTATTTATACCATTTATTTTTTTTCGTTTTTTGTTTTCTTTTTAACTCAAACAAACAAATTGTTAAAATCATTTTATTTTTATTTTTATAATATAAGGATGTTATTGTTGGACACTAAATGCCTGTACTGTAATTATAAGAATTAATTCTTGTTGTGCAGGTTATTAAAATAAATATTAAAAATAAAAAAATATAAAAATATATGCCCAGAACTCAGATTTTTATCCTGATTTGCGTGAAATTTTGCTTAAGGAATGCAATTGAAATTATAATCAATAATAAAAATATACGCCCAGAACCCAGATTTTTATCCTGATTTGTGTGAAATATTGCTTAAGGAATGCAATTGGTACTATAATCAACTGTGCTAAATTTGATTGAAATCAGTTCAGATTTAGATATAGCTCCCATATACATCTTTAGCCCGATTTATACTTCTATTACCACAGTGGCTAATGTTTTACTCCGAATTACTTGAAATTTTGCACAAAAAGTAAAATTAAGCTTCTTTGGTTTAAATATATAGCTTTCGCCCGATTTACACTCATATGACCATAGAAGCCAGTTTTTGACTCCGATTTAGTTGAAATTTTGCACAGAGAGTACACGCTCACAAAAAATCGCTTCTGTAACATATACTCCCAAACATATTTTGCTTCAAGCATATACATTTTTGGCTATTGCCCAAACATTTATATGTTTGATCTCTTCCAATATATAATATGTTTGAAAGCATATTGGTCTAAACAATATAGTTTGGGTAGTCAATTTCCAAACATTTTGTATTTTTGCATCCAAATTCAATAATGTTGTCTTCCAAAACACAATATGTTATTATGTGAACATATAATATGTTTGGAAGCATTTTGCACCCAAAAATATTATATGCTTAAAAAAAATTCTCCCAAACAATATTGTGCTCAAAATTTTATTTATTTATTTATTTATATATTTACAGTCATAATGTATTATGAAAATAAACAGGTAATATAGGTGCTAAAAACATAGGTTTTCGACCTGAATGCTCAAAATTTTGTTTCTGCCCAATTGTATATTCCCCCACATCTTTCTCACTTCCACGAGATTTTTTAGTTCTTAGCACCTTTTTCTGTAATACAAACATTGTAGAAGAAATTATTCAATTGTATGATTTTTTTTTTATTTTAATTTTACCTTTTGCCGGACGGGGATTCGAACAGCGGACCACACAGTTTGTAAGGATTAAAGAAGTAGCTGATCAATTGCCCAAGGAAAAATAAAATGTTAATTTTGTAATAACAAGCAACAACCACCAACTTAATTCATAGCGTTAAATAGCGCTCCAAGCTACTAAACACATATATGTTTATATGCTATTTCTAAATTAATATATGTTTGCATCCAAGCATATTATATTTAAAAACATTTTATGTCCCAAACATAATATGTTCTAACATATTAACATATATGTCCCAAACATGTTATGCTAGTTTATGAACATTATATGCTTGCACTCAAAAATATTGTGTTTAAAAATTTGTGTTCCAAACATATAATGTTTATAGCCAAACATATGAAAAACAGTCTTTTTCATCCGTGTAGAATTAGCTTTGTTGCTATGCGTGCCAAATTTGGTTGAAATCGGTTCAGATTTAGATATAGGTCCTATATATATGTTTTTCTGATTTCGACAAGAATGGTCAAAATACCAAAATTTTCCTTTTAAAATCGCCACTGCCAAATCGAAAACTTGTAAAAATTAACTATTCCCATTTTCCTATATTTCTAATATATATCTATCGACCGGTAAATCATATATACACAGAAAATTTATTAGACATAATTAATTTTTAAAGAAAATTTTGTAGTTTGAAGGAAAAAATTGGAGTTCAAAATTGCAAGAATGTCTTTAGTGACATATGAAGTTCATGATGGAAGCATTTGTAGTAAAATTTTCTAATTTAAAGAAATAATGAACTATTTTGTGAGAAATTGCGAATTTAGTAAATCTTTATGTTTAATTTGTGTATAATTTTTTCCTATTTTTTAGTTCATTTAACTATCGTACGCAAAAAATTATGGGAGTAAAGGAAAATTTATCCAAACATAATAATTCCATGAACTAAAATAAAGTTAAATTGGCTTTAAAGAAATAGGTAGTTCACTTTTTTTTTTTGAGTGTACACTTTTGTGAAGTTGTCTTAAAATCGCTTCAGATGTAAATATTTTCCATATTATTTTACTAACATTGTGTTCAGCCCCAGAGTGGAATTAGATATAAATTCTCTTGATTTGGCAGAAGTCTATCAAATTTTGTACAAATCGAATCAGATTTAAATATATGTATATGGGAACAAAATCCTTTATATATAGCACCCAACACATTTGTCGGATTTGATATGGTATCGAAAAAGTGGATCTACAAAATGGTACAGGTTATATTTAATATAGTCGGCCCCGCCCGACTTTAGATTTTCCTTACATGTTATTACCCAAAAAATTTCTTTATCTTTATTTTAAAATTATCGGAATATTCTTCAATTGATCTACTAAATTCCCTTTATGGTTTAAAATTGTCAATATACCCTTTTTTGAAATAACTGAAGCTTTTACTGACAATGTCATTAACAAGTAATTGTTCAGGTCTAATCAAATCATTGAGCACAATGAAGAAAATTTCCCTATGATTACTGAGAAGACTAACAGCAATTTGTCTCTTTCATTGTCAAGAAACTTTCATTAATTACCCAGCGGGAAATGGAAGGGACGTGGAATCGATGATGGAAGTGCTGCCCGGGTAGCTATAAGGCCTGGGCGCTGCATTACGTGTTCATTTCAAAATAATATTGGATTGGATTGGAGACCAAGGCCTTGCCTCTCGCTTCTATTCGTATGCCTTCTAGATGTGATGTCGTCGATGCCATGTTATCAGGCCTTCATACTAAGTACAAAAATCATGCCTTCCAAAGAAGGCCCTCAAAAAGGCCTGGACAGGAAGGCATAAAAGAAAGCGTGTAAAAATAAATATTTTGAAGGCAGGGTTGTCTATTAACTGAACATTTGCCCTCATACCTTTTACATTAGAATTTAATTTGACTTACTTTTCCTATACAGTTAATCTTATTTTTGTGATTTTAATATTTATCTCATGTGTATTTTTATGTTTCTGCTCCGTCGGGATTTGAACAGGGTTCCTCGTTATTGGTAGTCCTACACTCATCCACTGGCCTACGACACATTTATGTGATGTGGGCGCCAAGAGGTAAACTTAAGCTACACGTGAGGCCATTCCGCGTTCCCTCCTGTCGGAAGTGAACGTATAATGGGTATCGGATCTTTTATATGTTACAGAGAATGTCTTCTAGAAGGCCAAAGTTAGGAGTAACTAGACATAAACAAATTAATAGCTTGGCAGCCAACAAAGAATGAGTATGAGATCCTTTTTATACCTGACGTCACAGAATGGTATTGGGGGTATAACAAATTTGTCATTCCGTGCGTAGCTCAGCAAAATATCTATTTCCGATTATATACAGTGTATATATACTTGATTAGGGGAAAATGTAAAGATGATATTACTACACCGAAAAAATCCGTTGTTAACGGAACACTAAATTTAACTTATTTTTATTGCACAAAAATTATTTGTTTGTAGTTAAATTTATTTTTTTCGAAATTTTCCACATCCCAATGAATTTTTCGTTTTTTGTAAGTATGTCTCAAACATTTTATAAACTAAACTTGGGTATATAGTTCAATGACCGTACACATAAATTCCATATGAACTAAAGCAAAAGAAAATTTTCGTACGATTCCAAAAATAGAATGAAATGCCAATGATTTTGTCCTTTATTTTTATTTCGTTTTTATACCCTTCACCACTACTGTGGTACAGGGTATAATAAATTTGTGCATTTGTATGTAACGTCAAGAAGGTCGTTTAGTATACCGTTCGTCTTAGAATTAAATTCTGAGTCGATTTAGCGATGTCCGTCTGTCTGTCTGTCTGTCTGTCTGTATATGTAATTTTGTGTGCAAAGTACAGGTCGCAGTTTAAGTCCAATCGTCTTCAAATTTGGCACAGAGTTTTACCTTGGCTCAAAGGCAATCGCGATTGACTTCGGTTCAGATTTAGATATAGCTGCCATATATATTTATCACCGATATGGCCATAATTGACGTATTTATCAACGTATTTCCTTAAAATTTCGCAGAGCCGAATATTTGGGGGCTCTCGTCAAATATGCAAAATTATTAGATATAGCTCCCATATATATCTTTCGTCCGATTTGGACTTATATGGCCTCGAAAGCCAGAGTTTTACCCTGATTTGCTTCAAATTTTGCACAAGGAGTGCGTTTAATAGTATCGTTAATTATACCAAATTTAGTTGAAATCGGTTCAGATTTAGATATAGCTCCCGAATATGTCTTTCGACCGATTTCGACTCATATACCCACAGACACCAAAGATTTACCCCGATTTACTTGAAACTTTGCACAGGGAGTAGAATTAAGGCTCTGGATATGCGAGCGAATTTTAATTGAAATCGGTTCAGATTTTGATATAGCTCCCATATATATCTTTCGCCAGATTTTCCGTCATATGACCACAGAGTTCAAATTTGTAGTCCGTTTTCGTTAAATTTTGCACAGGGAGTAAAATTAAAATACTAAGTATGCATGTCAAATTTGGTTAAAATCGGTTCAGATTTCTATATAGCTTACATATATATGTTTTTATGATTTGGGCAAAAATGGCCAAAATACCTACATTTTCCTTATAAAATCGCCACTGCTAAGTCGAAAACTTGTAAAAGTGACTCAAATTTTACTTTATTTCTTATACATGTCTATCGGGCGATAAATCATAAATACACTTTTGCGAAGTTGCCTCAAAATTGGTTCAGATTAAAATGTTTCCCATATTTGTTTACTAACATAGTGTACCATCCCAGGGCATTAGGCGACTTAAATTTTAAGTCTATAGGTTATAAAATCTGTTCAGATGAAGTCAGATTTAAATGTATATATTTGGGACAAAAACCTTTATATATATAGCACCCAACACATTTGACGGATTTGATATAGTGTCGAAAATGTGGATTTACAAAGTGGTGCAGGGTATAATATATTCGGACCCCCCCGACTTTAGACTTTCCTTACTTGTTTTTTACTAACATTGTGGTCCGTCCCGGTCATAAACCAATTTAAATTTTGAGTCTAGACATTTTGTGAATGTTTAAAAAATGCCCAAATCGGTTCATATTTAAATATTTGTATATGGGAAAATAAACCTTTATATAACTACTAACAAATTTGAAGGTGTTAAGATGTTGGTATTCATACTGGTGAAGGGTATAATTTAGCCTGCCCCGCATGACTTTAGACTTTCCTTACTTGCTTAATATGAGAATGAGTTAATTCGTGTTTTCCTATTGGACGATTCGCATTAAAAAAGATTTCAATTTCATACCGTGAAACAAGTTGTCAAAATTACTAGAGAGAATGGGCGGAGCTGAACTATCAAAGACAATTTGTTTGCTTCTTTAACTCTCAAGGATTTGATTAAAACTGTCTGTAAAACTGAAAACTGAAAGAAGGCACAGAATAATGTTTGCGGGCATTTTTTAGAAAGGAAGTGCAAGGCATTTTAGCATGCATGATAGGAGAAGACATATGGGAAGGTGTTAAGGATCCCAAAACCATGGGTTAAGAAGGCATGATTTTTGCGGTACTTCGCAATTTTCCCGCTGGGTAGTACACACGCACACATACAACGACAGATACTCACATGACTGTATGTAACACAGCCATAATTGTTGTCTAATTAATGTTGATGCTTGACAATTAGAAAGAACGAAAAAAGAAGCGAACATCAACAATGGGTATGCATGCCAACATTGAGTGAAACAAGTGGGAGAAAGAGAGCGTTGGAGTACTCTTACAAACGCTATCAAGCTAATACATATTGCAAAGAAGCACACCCCCCCCCCTCTCGCCTGATAAAGACATTAGTTTTTGAAATCATTCACAATGGTAATGTATGAATACACAAATGAACAATATCGTCTCCATATCCATAAAACCTCCCCTAACTAAATATGGTTTATGATATGACATTTTTTGTTTAGTTGGAAATCTTTTGTGAAAAATCCCTTTAATCTTTTGAGTAAACAAGAAATAAACCACAAGTTTCAGTAGTCATCCAATACAGAGTAACAAACCGCAAATTGCTGGCCTGGAAATTCAAAAGGGATTACAACAATATTTACAATGCCATAGCATATATACCACATATAAGTACATTTTTATATATATAATTTTTTTTTAAGTATTTGTTTATTTCACAATTCTAAAATCTTTGTAAATAGGTTTACCAGCGTGTTGCTTGGATATGTACTGGTGAAGAAGTGTCTATGAGTAGGTGTGTTTACGTATACTTTTTGAGTTAACTTAATAAACAATTTAATCCTTTTTGCACTAAAACAGCTTTGAATAGAACAACAACTACTGGTGTTGTTCGTATGGCTGGTTGAGTGTCGTTTGTGTCTATGCAACTATTGTAACTGGAGCTTGTTAACACCCTTATAAAGTACTGCTTATACACTTGTTTTATTTTTAGCCAGAAAGATGGTTTAGGATTTACAAAATAATATTATATTGCGAGTGCTATATAAGAGAGTAAAATCGAGCAAGAATAACAAAACCAACACCAGCAGCAACAGATGTATTTTAGTGGTACCTTTATCCCTTGAAAATGTGTTAGTGTTAGAGTTTTTGTTTATGGTCGAGAGGGATTTGAAAAGGGTCTTAAATTCCCTACTAAAGATACTTAAACATTTAAATTTTATTCTATGGAGTAAATGAAAGTAGTTTTCCTTAACTAGTATTCCAAAAACTGTTATAAGTAGTAATATTTTTATTAAACGATCCTTGGGGTGTCTTCTGTATACTGGTATTATAATTTGTAAATTGAAGTTGAACATTTTGTAACTAAATATCCTAAAGGTAGATAATTGATTACCAAAGGGTCAAAAGGATTTAAGAGAAACAAGTATATACGGCCGTAAATTCGGCCAGACCGAATCTTATGTACCCTACACCATGGATTGCGTAGAAACTTCTACTAAAGACGGTCATCCACAATTAAATTACTTGCAAGCTTAAGGCCTATGTAGCTATAGCTAATATTAATTAACTAATAATTTCATATTATTTGTTAATAAAGTTAAAAATAAAATAAATAAATTACGAGGGTTGCGGCCGATGGCAGGGAATCTTAAAACTTCTTAACATCTAGTCCATGCGAGATATAGTAGGCAAAGGAAAGGACGTTTAAATATGTATATATCCAGTTATTGACCGGTATAAATAGGGAAGAACTAATTACGAACCGATATGAACTTTTGTGCGGTGAGAGCCAGAATTGAAATATGGCGGCTATATACAATTATAAACATGAAAAATGGCAGATTTTTTACTGTTTGGTAGATTGGTAGAATTCTTGATGTTTTGGAAGATTTTGCAAAATATTACTTTCCAACTATGAAATGCTTCTTAAATTTTCTATAAAAATAAAATTTTGACAAAATTTTCTATAGTAATAAAATTTCGACAAAATTTTCTATAGAAATAAAATTTTGACAAAATTTTCTATAGAAATAAAATTTTGACAAAATTTTCTATAGAAATAAAATTTTGACAAAATTTTCTATAGAAATAAAATTTTGACAAAATTTTCTATAGTAATACAATTTTGACAAAATTTTCTATAGAAATAAAATTTTGACAAAATTTTCTATAGAAATAAAATTTTGACAAAATTTTCTATAGTAATAACATTTTGACAAAATTTTCTATAGAAAAAAAAAATGTTGACAAAATTTTCTATAGAAATAAAATTTTGACAAAATTTTCTATAGAAATAAATTTTTTGACAAAAGTTTCTATAGAAATATAATTTTGACAAATTGTTTATAGAAATAAAATTTTGACAAAATTTTCAATCGAAATAAAAGTTTGTTATAATAGAAATAAAATTTTTAAAAAATTTTCTATAGCAATAAAATTTTGACAAAATTTTCTATAGAAATATAATTTTGACAAAATTTTCTGTAGAAATAAAAATTTTGACAAAATTTTCTATAGAAATAAAATTTTGACAAAATTTTCTATTGTAATAAAATTTTGACAAAATTTTGTATAGAAATAAAATTTTGACAAAATTTTCTATAGAAATAAAATTTTAATAAAATTTTCTATAGTAATAAAATTTTGACAAGATTTTCTATAGAAATAAAATTTTGACAAAATTTTCTATAGAAATAAAATGTGACAAAATTTTCTATAGAAATAAAGTTTTGAAAAAATTTTCTATAGAAATAAGATTTTGACAAAATTTTCTATAGAAATAAATTTTTTGACAAAAGTTTCTATAGAAATATAATTTTGACAAAATTGTTTATAGAAATAAAATTTTGACAAAATTTTCAATCGAAATAAAAGTTTGTTATAATAGAAATACAATTTTTAAAAAATTTTCTATAGCAATAAAATTTTGACAAAATTTTCTATAGAAATATAATTTTGACAAAATTTTCTGTAGAAATAAAAATTTTGACAAAATTTTCTATAGAAATAAAATTTTGACAAAATTTTCTATTGTAATAAAATTTTGACAAAATTTTCAATCGAAATAAAAGTTTGTTATAATAGAAATAAAATTTTTACAAAATTTTCTATAGCAATAAAATTTTGACAAAATTTTCTATAGAAATATAATTTTGACAAAATTTTCTGTAGAAATAAAAATTTTGACAAAATTTTCTATAGAAATAAAATTTTGACAAAATTTTCTAAAAATAAAATTTTGACAAAATTTTGTATAGAAATAAAATTTTGACAAAATTTTCTATAGAAATAAAATTTTAACAAAATTTTCTATAGTAATAAAATCTTGACAAAATTTTCTATAGAAATAAAATTTTGACAAAATTTTCTATAGAAATAAAATGTGACAAAATTTTCTATAGAAATAACGTTTTGACAAAATTTTCTATAGAAATAAGATTTTGACAAAATTTTCTATAGACATAAAATTTTGACAAAATTTTCTATAGTAATAAACTTGTGACAAAATTTTCTATAGAAATAAAATTTTGACAAAATTTTCTATAGAAATAAATATTTGACAAAATTTTCTATAGTAATAAAATTGTGACAAAATTTTCTATAGAAATAAAATTTTGACAAAATTTTCTATAGAAATAAATATTTGACAAAATTTTCTATAGTAATAAAATTTTGACAAAATTTTCTATAGAAATAAAATTTTGACAAAATTTTCTATAGAAATAAAATTGTGACAAATTTTTCTATAGAAATAATTTTTTGACAAAATTTTCTATAGAAATAAAATTTTGACAAAATTATCTATAGGAATAAAATTTTGACAAAATTTTCTATAGAAATAAAATTTTGGTAGATTTTTTTTGGGGGATCGGCTTTATATAACTATAGAGCAATTTTGGCATGGTTATTAGCGACCATATACTAGCACAATGTACCAAATTTCACCACTTACCAAATTTCAACCAGATCGGATAAATTTTGCTCCTCCAAGAGCTCCGGAAGTGAAATCTGGGGATCGGTTTAAATGGGGGTTATATATAATTAAGACCGGTATGGACCAATTTTTGCATGGTTGTTCATGTCAACCGGATCGGGTGAATTTTGCTCTTCCAAGGGGCTCCGGAGGTCAAATCTGGCAATCGGTTTTTATGGGGGCTACATATAATTATGGACCGATATGGAACAATTCCTGCATAGTCATTAGCGGCCAAATACTGACACCACGTACAAAATTTTAAACGAATTGGATGAATTTTGCTCATCCATGAGGCTCCGAAAGCCAAATCTGGGGATCGGTTTATATGGGGGCTATATATAATTATCGGCCGATGTGGAGCATAGTTGTTAGAGAAATTTGGTACTTATACCATGTACCAATTTTCAGCCGGATCGGATGAAATATGCTTCTGTTAGAGGCTCCACAAGCCAAATCTGAGGGTCCCTTTATATGGGGGCTATACGTAAAAGTGGACCGATATGGCCCATTTTCAATACCATCCGACCTACATCGATAACAACTACTTGTGCCAAGTTTCAAGTCGATAGCTTGTTTCGTTCGGAAGTTAGCGTGATTTCAACAGACGGACGGACATGCTTAGATCGACTCAGAATTTCACCACGACCCAGAATATATATACTTTATGGGGTCTTAGAGCAATATTTCGATGTGTTACAAACGGAATGACAAAGTTAATATACCCCCATCCTATGATGGAGGGTATAAAAACGAAGACTTTTCTGAATTCGTGACATAGAATTTGTGGCGTATGATTACTAATATTACAAATATCTTCTATTATCAATTATAATTAATCATACGTAATAAATAAATTGCCATAGTAACAAAGAAAAATTGTATAACCTCTCAAAGTTGATTTCAAATTGGAAGTGTAAGAATGATTGATTGACTGTAATGGGAAAATTACCTGAGTACTGTACATATGATTACTTATATATATAAAAATTAATATTGAATGACTTGGGTGCGTATGATTGACAACGATTTTTTTACCCAAAGTCTTATGTAGGAATGATTAATATATTAATGTATTCGTTGATTTTCTAATTGCAATTGAAAACGAAAAGAGGTCTATTTTGAATTTGAAATGAGATGCAGATTAGAATCTTTATGTGTAATTTTAGAAATTTGTGTGTTACAAAAATTTATCACTGAAGAACGAATATTTGCGAGTGTGAATAATAAAAATGTTGTGTGGTACATGTGTGCGAATGATTTATAAAAATTCAAATTCCATAGAAACAAATTTCACAAAAATTTTTCCAATTATAGGCTTAATTGAGTTTTAAAAATATTCAATTAAATATTTAATTGATTCAACGAATTTTTTAATTGAAACAAAAATTAATAGTATCAATTAATTTTTTAATTGACCTTCAATTAATGAAATAATAATATGTCGTGATTGAATCAGAAAAAAAATGTTAGTGTGTAGACCAAATTTCCGTGTCATTGTAGTGTATTATACTTATCAAGTAAGAAATGCATTGAGATTATGTGTTAGCGGAGGTCATATGTGCTTTTGATTCATAAAATTTGAATGACGTATATTAAATTTTATGAATTATGATATAAAATATACAAAATCTGAGTTTCAAGATTTACTATAAAATTAAATAAAAGTACAAATGGCGAAAAGGCGATTTCGATCATAGTGCTCTACATTTTAAGGGCACTTGGGGCGTATGATTTATACGATTCGAATTAAAATGAATCATGCGTACCGGTGGCTTAACTAGATTTTATCATACTATTTGTTTTCTTTTTTTTGTATATAATTTTTCATAATGTTTTACTTATTTTTTATTTGATTTTTTAATTTATTAATTATTTCTTTTTTTATTATTTTTTTCCCATTTCTTGGAAATGCGGATGAGTAAAATTCAATTATCATAAATTTTATTCTTATGCCATCATAAAATTTACCATTAATTCCTGGCCACCTTTTTCGTTAATGAGATTTAAAAGGGAACATTGTATTCTCCCTCCCAGAAGTTATGACACGGGGATTTTATTTTAATAATAATAACTTTATGTTATTTTAAATGCAGACAAGCTTAGAGACAACAATCAAAATTTCTTTATTTTACTTCACTAAAATGAACACCTTCCAGTCGAATGCAGCTAGCATAGCCTATGTGTCGCAAACTGTCTTTTGTCATGGCTTTCCGGAGGTCCAATGGGGCTTGATGGCGTTCCATGGTTGTCCTTTGGTTGATGTTAGCTGAAGTGAAACGTTATAATAACCATAATTTCAGTAAGCATAAAATACATCCTTAACGAGCAGTCAGACATATGGCTGCCTTTAGGCTGGCGGGCCTCATGCGGGAATTTTGTGTTTGTTTGGAAACACATAAGAAGAGTTTGACTTAAAAAAACGAGAGAAAACCCAATTTGGAGGGTATGGTGTTGTCTCTAATTGAAACTTTGAAGAGCCTACTTCAGTGAAGAAGGCAAGTTGCCTTCCCTAATGTTGGAGAATGATATTCTTAACAGAAAATTCTCACATACACGTATGAGTTTTTAACCCTAGAGGCCCACCATCTGCACCTTTGGCTTAGTCGTGCTTTTTTTTGCCAGCGTGTTAAGTATAGCTGGAGTAGACAAGACACATTCCATTAAATGAGTTTATGAAAAAGTTATGAACTCTTATTATGTTTGCTTTTTTATGTCTTCCATCCAGTTTCCTTGGCTTTGACTTTTTGCTGGTTTGTTTTTTTTTTCTTTGGAAAACTTATTATAGGAGCAAAAAGGTAGATTTCACATAATGTTATATAAAACGTGTAGATTGTATAAATAATTCATATGAATTAAGCAAACACATACCATATATAACAAGACAGAAGGACAGAAGACAGACTTGAGAGGATGAAAGACAAAATGGCTTATTTAGAAAAAGAAAAGATGATATTCGATTTTTTAAAATGATTATAGATTGCAAATGAATTGACAACAAAATACAGACAATTTATTTTAAATTATGTGATTCAAAGTTAAGTGGGATGTCAAGGCGAATGAATGATTTTAATAGAATTGGTGTTAAGTATACGTTCCAATGGCCTAGATTCAAAAATAATAGTAGTTATACGTTCCATTGGTCGATTTATAGAGTTAAATTTCATAAATGGCCAAATTTGAAATAATAAAATGGAAATAAGATAAAAATCAAACAATTCGATATAAAAATCGATATGAAATTTTCATAAATTGGAATTGAATCAATAATAAAATTCAGAAAATTTACTATAAATCAAGTGGTTCAAATCTATGCTAGATATCAGTGCGTATGAATAATTTTAATAGAATTGATTTTCAAGTATACGTTCCAGTGGCCTTTTTTATATAGAATTTTATTTATAAAAAATAGTATAAAATGATTATATAGTGGAATTGATTTAATAATAAAACACAGACAATATATTATAAATCAAATGATTAAAAACTACATGGGATGTCAGTGCGTATGAATAATTTTAATAGAATTGGTATGAAGTATACGGTCCATTGGCCTATTATCAAATAGAGTGATAATAGGAAGTTTCAAAAATTAATATTATTTAAACGTTCCATTGGTCGATTTATAGAGTTAAACTTCATAAGTGGTCAAATTTAAAAAGACAAAGGGAAAAATATAAAAATCAAACAATTCGATATAAAACAAAACTATATGAAATTTTTATAAATTGGAATTGAATTAATAATAAAGCTCAGAAAATTTACTATAAATCAAGTGATTCAAAGCTATGCTAGATAGCAGTGCGTATGAATAATTTTAATAGAATTGATATCAAGTATACGTTCCAGTCGCCTATTTTTATATAGAATTTTATTTAAATTATTGTATAAAATTATTATATAGTGGAATTGATTTAATAATAAAACACAGACAATACATGGGATGTCAGTGCGTATGAATAATTTTAATATAATTGGTATGAAGTATACGGCCTATTATCAAATAGAGTGATAATAGGAAGTTTCAAAAATTAATATTATTTAAACGTTCCATTGGTCGATTTATAGAGTTAAACTTCATAAGTAGCCAAATTTAAAATGACAAATGGAAAAATAACATAAAACCCAAACAATTCGATATAAAATAAAACGATATGATTTTTTGTTATAAATTGGAATTGAATTAATAATAAAACTCAGAAAATTTACTCTAAATCAAGTGATTCAAAGCTATGCTAGATATCAGTACGTATGAATAATTTTAATGGAATTGATATTAAGTATACGTTCTAGTGGCCTATTTTTATGTAGAATTTAATTTATATTATTGTATAAAATGGTTATATATTGGAATGGAATTAATAATAAAACACAGACAATATATTATAAATCAATTGATTCAAAGCTATGCGGGATGGCAGTGCATATGAATAATTTTAATACAATTGATGTCAAGTATACGTCCCACTGGCCAATTATCAAATAGAGTTTTATGGAAGTTTCAAAAAATTAATATTAGTTATACGTTCCACTGGTCGATTTATAGAGTTAAATTATATAAATGGCCAAATTTGAAAGGACAAGAAGAAAAATAACATAAAAGTAACAAGTCGATATAAACCAAAATGATATGAAATTGATATAAATTGGAAATGAATTAACACAGACAATTTATTATAAATCAAGTTATTTAAATCAAGTGCTTCAAATCAAGTGATGTGTGGGATGTCAGTGCGTATGAATAACTTTAATAAAATTGTTGTCAAGTATAGGCTTCAGTGTCCTATTTAGAGTTTTATATAATAGTCAAAAATTAATATTATTTATACGTTCCATTGGTCGATTTATAGAGTTAAACTTCATAAATTGTCAAATTTAAAATCACAAAGGGAAAAATATCATAAAAGTTCCAAGTCGATACGAAATTATTATAAATTGGAATTAAACTGATATGTGGGATGTCAGTGCGTATGAAAAATTTTAATAGAATTTGTGTCAAGTATACGTTCCAGTGGCCTATTATAAAATAGAGTTTTATGGAATATTCAAAAGTTAATATTAGTTCCACTGATCTATTTATATAGCTAAACTTCGTAAATTGCCGAAATTAAAATCACAAAGGAAAAAATAACACAAAAGTAACAAATCGATATAAAACACAACGATATGAATTGGAATTGAATTGATAAAAAAAACCTCAGGCAGTTTATTATAAATCAAATGATTCAAATTAAGAGATATGAGGGATGTCACTGCGTATGAATAATTTTAATAGAATTGGTGTCAGACATACGTTCCAGTAGCCTATTATCAAATAGAGTTTTATTGGAAGTTTCAAAAATTAATATTATTTATACGTTCCATTGGTCGATTTATAAAGTTAAACTTCATAAATTGTCAAATTTAAAATCACAAAGGGGAAAATAACATAAAAGTTCCAAGTCCATATGAAATTATTATAAATTGGAATTAAACTGATATGTGGGATGTCTGTGCGTATGAATAATTTTAATAGAATTGGTGTCAAGTATACGTTCCAGTGGCCTATTATCAAATAGAGTTTTATGGAATATTCAAAAATTAATATTAGTTATACGTCCCACTGGTCGATTTATAGAGCTATACTTCATAAATTACCAAATTTGAAATCACAAAGGGAAAAATATCATAAAAGTTCCAAGTCGATATAAAACACAACGATATGAAATTGTTATAAATTGGAATTGAATTGATAAATTGTCAAATTTAAAATAACAAAGGGAAAAATAACATAAAAGTTCCAAGTCGTTATGAAATTATTATAAATTGGAATTAAACTGATATGTGGGATGTCAGTGCGTATGAATAATTTTAATAAAATTGTTGTCAAGTATACGCTAAGTGTCCTATTATAAAATAGAGTTTTATGGAATATTCAAAAATTAATATTAGTTATACGTTCCATTGGTCGATTTATAGAGTTAAACTTCATAAATTGTCAAATTAAAATCACAAAGGGAAAAATATCATAAAAGTTCCAAGTCGATACGAAATTATTATAAATTGGAATTAAACTGATATGTGGGATGTCAGTGCGTATGAAAAATTTTAATAGAATTGGTGTCAAGTATACGTTCCAGTGGCATATTATAAAATAGAGTTTTATGGAATATTCAAAAGTTAATATTAGTTCCACTGATCTATTTATATAGCTAAACTTCGTAAATTGCCGAAATTAAAATCACAAAGGGAAAAATAACACAAAAGTAACAAATCGATATAAAACACAACGATATGAAATTGTTATTAATTGGAAGTGAATTGATACAAAAAAATCTCAGACAGTTTATTATAAATCAAATGATTCAAGTTAAGAGATATGAGGGGTGACAGTGCGTATGAATAATTTTAATAGAATTGGTGTCAGACATACGTTCCAGTGGTCTATTATCAAATAGAGTTTTATGAAAGTTTTAAAAATGAATATTATTTATACGTTCCCTTGGTCGGTTTATAGAGTTAAACTTGATAAATTGTCAAATTTAAAATAACAAAGGGAAAAATAACATAACAGTTCCAAGTCGATATGAAATTATTATAAATTGGAATTAAACTGATATGTCGGATGTCAGTGCGTATGAATAATTTTAATAGAATTGGTGTCAAGTATACGTTCCAGTGGCCTAATATTCAAAAGTTAATATTATTTATACGCTCTACTGGTCGATTTATAGAGTTAAACAATATAAGTGGCCAAATTTCAAAGGACAAAGTGAATAAATTACCTACAAAAGCAATAAATCGATATAAAGCACGACGATATGAAATTGTTATAAATTGGAATTGAATTGATACAAAAAAAATCTCAGACAGTTTATTATAAATCAAATGATTCAAGTTAAGAGATATGTGGGGTGACAGTGTGTATGAATAATATTAATACAATTGATGTCAAGTATACGTTCCAGTGGTCTATTATCAAATAGAGTTTTATTGGAAGTTTCAAAAATTAATATTATTTATACGTTCTACTGGTCGATTTATAGAGTTCAACTATTTAAGTGGCCAAATTTGAAAGGACAAAATGGTAAAAATTATCTACAAAAGCAATAGATCTATATTATATATTTCGCAATTGTCTTTTATTTCGTTTAAATTGATAATAAAATCCCCATAACTTCTTAACTCTACTAACTCAAAACATTTTAGGATATGGGTGCGTATGAATAATTTTAATGGAATTTAAGTGAAGTATACGTGCCCGTGAACTATAATTAAAAAAAAAGAATTGATATTAGTCATACGCTCCACTGACCGATGCATGAAGTTAAACAGCTCGAATTTGATTATACTACGTTCTTTTCTCGGAATCTCTCCACTGGAATATTTGAAAATTTTATTTTTAATATAATAATAATAATAATCTGATTTCGGATTTATAATTTTTAATTAAAAAAAATAAGGTAATTAATTTTTTTAATTTGTAAGTTTTAACTTACACACAAAATGAATATATTAAATGCCGAAAAGAGTTTGTTTTTTATTTTTCTATATACGCTATTTTACATTTCAGCATACATTGAGTTTGATTTCTTTTTTCAGATTTATTTTTTTTACCGAGATGAACAAAATGTCAAAACAAAAACAAAGCTATAAAAACAAAAACATTTGATTGACTACACAACGGATGACCATGTTTGTATATCTGCAATGGATCATTTGATATACATGTTAAGGGATTAAAGGTACTGGCATTAGAGTGAAATAAAATACATAGTAGCGCCCTGTGGTTTCGCATGTTTTATTGTATAAAAGCGAAACGTGTTCGAAGTGAAATTCCAATTTATACTCAACACTGGTTTGTGCTTTCTTCTTACCCTCATTCGATTGATTGTAAAGTGTATGTGAAGTAAAGTATTCGTTGTAAGCCTCAATGTAAGAAATTGTTTGTGCTTTGATGGGTCCCTGGGATTACCACATGTCTGCGTGTACAAATATTGAAATGGCCACTAAGGAATTTGCAAATTGATAGCCTTAATGGTACTGTGATGAACACTGAAATTAAATTGCCCTTGATTTCTTAGAATGTGGAGGAAGAAAGGATTTGTGGCGAAGGGAGGTGGTTGGTAAAGAAAAATACTTTTGCTCAAGAAGTGCTGACAGGTCAATAAATTCAAGTATCTCTTGGGTCTTTTGTCAAAACTGGGGTGAGAGAAATTTGGGAAATTTTGTTGTTTTGTTTCCAAAAGCAATAGCAATAAAATAATTTAAGAGAAAAATAAATCTCTTGATGTATTATATAAATTTTTAAAATTTTATATACAAGTTTTTGGTAGGATTTTTATTTAAAAAAATTGGTGTTTTAATTTGGGAGATTTTATAAAATTTTATAAAAGTATTTTTGTATGGTCTAGTAGCGTATGAGTGTTTTCAATTATGGAATAATTACGAAACAAATCTTTTAATGTATTATTATTTTTGTTTACTTTTTTATACAATTTCGATTTTTTGGTGTGGGTTTTTTTGATTTTTTATTGGTTTTAATTCTGTTCGATTTTACTTTATTTAATTAGAATTTATGTTTTACCTAGCCTTATAACTTAGCCATATTATTAGACCACTGTAGCGTATAAGTGTTTTTATACCCTCCACCATAGGATGGGGTATATTAACTTTGTCATTCCGTTTGTAACACATCGAAATATTGCTCTAAGAACCCATAAAGTATGGTATATATATTCTGGGTCGTGGTGAAATTCTGAGTCGATCTGAGCATGTCCGTCCGTCCGTCCGTCTGTTAAAATCACGCTAACTTCCGAACGAAACAAGCTATCGACTTGAAACTTGGCACAAGTAGTTGTTATTGATGTAGGTCGGATGGTATTGCAAATGGGCCATATCAATCCACTTTTACGTATAACCCCCATATAAACGGACCCCCAAATTTGGCTTGCGATTGCTCTAAGAGAAACAAATTTCATACGATCCGGCTTAAATTTGGTACATGGTGTTAGTATATGGTCTCAAAACCCATGCAAAAATTGGTCCATATCGGTCCACTTTTACGTATAGCCCCCATATAAATGGATCCCCAAATTTGGCTTGCGATTGCTCTAAGAGAAGCAAAATTCATCCGATCCGGCTGAAATTTGGTACATGGTGTTAGTATATGGTCTCTAATAACCATGCAAAAATTGGTCCATATCGGTCCATAATTATATATAGCCCCCATATAAACCGATCCCCCGATTTGGCTTGCGGAGCCTCTAAGAGAAGCAAATTTCATCCGATCCGGCTGAAATTTGGTACATGGTGTTAGTATATGGTCTCTAACAACCATGCAAAAAATGGTCCATATCGGTCCATAATTATATATAGCCCCCATATAAACCGATCCCCCGATTTGGCTTGCGGAGCCTCTAAGAGAAGCAAATTTCATCCGATCCGGCTGAAATTTGGTACATGGTATTGGTATATGGTCTCTAACAACCATGCAAAAATTGGTCCATATCGGTCCATAATTATATATAGCCCCCATATAAACCGATCACCAGATTTGACCTCCGGAGCCTCTTGGAAGACCAAAATTCATCTGATTCAGTTGAAATTTGGTACGTGATGTTACTATATGGCCTCAAACGCCCATGCAAAAATTGGTCGATATCGGTCCATAATTATATATAGGCCCCATATAAACCGATCCCTAGATTTGAACTCCGGAGCGCCTTGGAAGAGCAAAATTCTTCCCATTCGGTTGAAATTTGGTACGTAATGTTAGTATAGGGTATCCAACAACCATGCAGGAATTGGTTCCTCTCAGTCCATAATAATATATAGCTCGCATATAAATCGATCCCCAGATTTGACCTCCGGTGCCTTTTGGAGAAGCAAAATTCATCCGATCTGGTTGAAATTTGGTACGTGGTGGTAGTATATGATATTTAACAACCATGTGAGTTGAAATTAGTGGATGCCAGTCTTTCGTAGAAGTTTCTACGCAATCCATGGTGGAGGGTACATAAGATTCGGCCTGGCCGAACTTACGGCCGTATATACTTGGTTTATATTGCCTAGCCATAATATTAGACCACGGTAGCGTATGAGTGTTTTCAATAATGGATCTATGGTGCGTATACTTGCTGTAAACATCATTTCATTTCTAATTTCACCCACAGTTGCCTTAATTTTGTCCATTTTTGGGAAGAGTCCTGTTACGAGTCCCCCTAAAAATTGCCCCCTTTTGAGATTTTTCCGTCTGTCAGAGTATCAAAATTGGGGAGGTTTCACTTTATTGACAACAAAATAAATAAATGGAAAGTATATAAAGAGGTAGAACTAGAAACCTTTTGTATCAATCCTTTGCTGATCATAACATCAAGGCGGTTATTTTGAGAGTTAAATAGGCTAAAAATTCTGGTATATTTCGGAATCACAAAAATTTAGTTTTTATTTGGCCTCCAATCGAAGTGCCATATTTTTAGGCTTAAATAGAGCCCTAAGAATATTTTAGTAAGCTCAAGAAAACCATCCCTCATGTAACATGAAATTATACTCCGTCCTTTCTGCCCATTTGATTAATATGCAACACCAACAGATAAAGGAAAATCTAATTGAATTTTCTGGTAGTTTGCTGATATTAAGAAATATTGTACAACAAATAATACAAACATTTTTATGGCATGTTTGAATATTGAAATTTTATGCAAGATATAACCACCGACCTCCTAACAGAACAACAGCAAAATTGGTTCATGAATTTTTATTAGACAAATGTGTGTAATTTTTCGGGGGGCATATTTGTTTTAATAAATATTAAATATTATTTTATAATATTTTATAAAATTTTATAAAAGTATTTATGTATGGCCTAGTAGCGTATGAGTGTTTTCAATTATGGAACAATTACGAAACAAATCTTTTAGTGTATTATTATTTTTGTTTAATTTTATATACAATTTTTTGGTGTGGGATTTTTGATTTTTTTTTTTGGCAGTAGTTTTAATTCTGTTCGATTTTACTTTATTTAATTTGAATTTATGTTTTAGCTAGCCTTATAACTTAGCCACATTATTAGACCACTGTAGCGTATAAGTGTTTTTAATTATAGAACAGACCACTGTAGCGTATGATTGCTTTCAATAATGGAACAATGGTGCGTATACTTGATGTAAACATTATTTAGCATAATTGTCCCATATTGGACCATTGTGAATTCTAATTTTACCCACGATTGCCTTAATTTTGTCCATTTTTGGGAAGAGTCCTCTTATGAGTCCCCCTAAATATTGCCCCCTTTCAGAGTGTCAAAATTGGGGATGTTTCACTTTATTGACAACAATATAAATAAATGGAAAATCTATAATGAGGTAGAACTAGAAACCTTTTGGGTTTGAATAGGCTAAAAATTCTGGTATATTTCGCAATCACGAATCGCAAAAATTTAGTTTTTATTTGGCCTCCAATCGAATTGCAATATTTGTAGGCTTATATTTAAGCCCTACGAATATTTTAATAAGCTCAAGAAAACCATCCCTCATGTAACCTGAAATTATATTTCTTCCTTTCTGCCCATTTGATTAATATGCAACACCAACAGATAAAGGAAAATCTAATTGAATTTTCTGATAGTTTGCTGATATTAAGAAATATTGTACAACAAATAATACAAACATTTTTATGGCATGTTTGAATATTGAAATTTTATGCAAGATATAACTCCTCCTCCTCCTAACAGAACAACAGCAAAATTGGTTCATGAATTTTTATTAGACAAATGTGTGTAATTTTTCGGGGGGCATATTTGTTTTAATAAATATTAAATATTACACATACGCATAGGACTCGAAAAAAAAAACACAAAAAAAAACTTAAGCTTAAGGTGGGCCATTTATAAACCAGCACCAACACCGAAACCACCTACATCATTCCACCACGAATACTGCAAAACAATTCAAGCTAATAAACATATTTATGCGTTAGTTTTATATGATAATACCATTGGGGAGCAACAACGAAATGGTTGTGAAAGGCTAACATGGGAAAGTGAAACGAAACGAAACGAAAGAAGTAAAACAATAGCAGACATCCTACGCCAATGCCTGAAAATATACTAAAGTTTTATGCATGTAAATGAAAGCTGTGCGCTCAATGGCACCAGAGACTATAGTGGGAAATGGTAAAGTGGGGAGATCACAAAACGCACAAATATGAAAACACAGGGCACGTGTGCTTCATGAACGTATAACGTGTGTGTATGTATGTGTGTGTGCGTATGTGAGTATCTGTAAAGATGACTTGTACATGACTTTGCCGCAATGGACTAAGGCGACCCTACAAAATCAAACCTTTAACACCCTCCCCCCCCACCAGCAAACCTACCACCCTAAAGTATGCTATAAAAATTGTTATTCCACAGCGTGTATTTTTAACATTCTCTTCCATATATATCTACACAGTTCAGTTTGTAAAAAAACAACGCAAAAATCATTAACAATTCTGCACAAGAAACAAAACCTACATGCAAAAAAAACAAAAAAAAGAAGAAACGTAACGAGAAAAAATCTCAACCAAGACAAAAAAGGCAAAATGAATATCATGATGGCATAGGGAAAAAAATCTTATGTTAAGTGGGCAAGAGTATGAGAATGAGAGGCATCATCTAGTCTTTCCAGTCTATGCCTTAAAGTATACTAAGTGTTTCAAAACATATTTGTGCTTAAGCATCTTTTTGCTTTGATATGTTCGAGGGTGAGAGAGACATAAAGAGAGCGAGTGAGCCTTACATATTGGTTTGAGGTTGCCTATTATTGCACTTAACTCCATTGATTTTTTTTGTTACCTGGATTTTTTTTAAGGCGGTATTTTTCCATAATACAAGATTATATTTTTTGTGATAATAAAAAAAAAATTATATATAATAAAAATATTAAGAAACGTTATTGTGGTACAGTGAAAGTTCTCCGAAGCGGATACTCACAGTCCCCTAAATATTGTCCATATTTGGGTGGTGTCTATCTATTATAGTTTTTATACCCTGCGCCACACTGTGGAACAGGGTATTATAAGTTAGTGCATATGTTTGCAACACCCAGAAGGAGACGAGATAGACACATGGTGTCTTTGGCAAAAATGCTCAGGTTGGGCTCTTGAGTCGATATAGCGATGTCCGTCTGTCCGTGAACACATTTTTGTAATCAAAGTCTATGTCGCAGTTTTAGTCCAATCGTGTTCAAATTTGGCACAAGTATGTGTTTTGACTCAGAATAGATCCCTATCGATTTTGGAAGAAATCGGTTCAGATTTAGATATAGCTCCCATATATATATTTCGCCCGATATGGACGTATATGGCCCCAGAAGCCAGAGTTTTACCCTAATTTGCTTAAAATTTTGCACAAGAAGAACAATTAGTACTATAGTCAAGTGTGCCAAATTTTATTGAAATCGGTTCAGATTTAGATATAGCTCCCATATATATCTTTCGCCCGATATGGACTAATACGGTCCCAGAAGCCAGAGTTCTACCCCAATTTGGTTGAAATTTTGCACAGGGAGTAGAATTAGCATTGTAGCTATGCGTGCCAAATTTGGTTGAAATCGGTTCAGATTTAGATATAGCTCCCATATATATCGTTCGGCCGATTTACACTCATATGACCACAGAGGCCAATTTTTTGCTCCGATTTAGTTGAAATTTTGCACAGGGAGTAGGATTAGCATTGTAGCAGTGCGTGCCAAATTTGGTTGAAATCGGTTCAGATTTAGATATAGCTCCAATATATAGCTTTCGGCCGATTTACACTCATAGGTCGTTTTGATGGATTTCAATCAGAACATTATATAGGATGCTTTTGAAGTTCAATACGTATACTTTATTATAATAGGTATTACAATTACGTATACGCTCACTTAACTTTTAAAATAAAATTACGTATACGCTATAATGGCCCAAACAATTTTTTCGTATTCTGTAATATTTCATGAAAAATGATGAAATCTATAAAGTTTATTACATTCCATTCCTTCCAAGATTTAACTTTTTCGTATAATTGACCTCTTGACTAATCGATTTCATTTCAATTGAAATACCATTAAATGATTCCATTGAATAATGCACTAGCTTTTAATTGGAAATCTTTTCTTGTTGGTTTTTATAGCGAGAACGCTTTCTTCGTATTGTCCAATAGAATTGAATGGCTTCGGCAAACAAAGGAACATATCTTCAATTCATTGAAATCCATGGCTGCCTTTTTGCTCTTAAGAAATATTCTTTTAAGATTTTCTTATTTGTTTTCAGACGGTCTTCTTTAGTGTGTTATACTTTTGCACTATGCATTAGGGTTTTAAGGCTAGAATTTTTTTTAATAAAAGGGGATTGGCAGGAAGTATTTCTCTAGGCGTTGTATGGTGAAATGAGAACAAATAAATAAACCTCGGTATATATGCTCTTATTTGATCATGAAATCCTTTTTGTAAAAAAAAATAAAAATTCTCTTAATTTAATTTCTTTTTTTGAATAATTTTGTTATAAACTTCACTTTCAAGTTATCCGTCTAAATTTTGTGTATCATTGTTAAATATCACATCCCTCATTCTTGTCCTAGTGGTTTTAAGCAGTAACTCTTGGGTAGACTCTTCTTTTCTTTTTTTGGTATCTTTTACCCCAAGCACTTAAAATTCTTTTACAACATTAAGCTTTTAAAAAAAGTTTTGCCCCTTTTCTAGGATTAAAGGAGTAAAAAATTCCACACATTTGTCTATGAATCTAGTAACTATGTCAGAGTCTTTAAAGGGGCCTAAACAGAGCGGGTTTTTTCTTCTTCTAAGGACCTTTGGCATTCCTTTCCATTGGAATTTTATTTAAGTGGCTTTATTTTTATTCCAAATAATTGCTTATAGGGTTTATAGAAAACACCATACATCCTTTTTCAAATGTCATTGCCATAGTTAAGACTTGCAAAAGACAGAAAAAAATATATACAAAGCGATTTGCCATACCTTTTTAACGATTTAAATACCACAAAGCTTTGAAGAACTTAATAGAATATCATCTTGGTGCAAAACCTTTTTTTTATCCCAAATGGTCCTTCTATACAAAACCAGACGAAACTTGAAATAGTAATGGAAGAAGTACCCTTGAAACAAACTGCGAAATATCAAATTTAACTGACAAGTGTTTGCAGTAAACCTAAGGGTGATAAATGTCAAAGAAATTTGAATTATGTGAAGGAGACATTTAAGGAAAATTGTTCAATTGTACCGGTAAGTATCTTCTATTTTTTTGGCGTGGAAAATTGTCTTTTTTGAGACAAACAAAGAGTGACAAGTGTATATTTAGAGATAGATATAAAATCTTTTCAATTTAGAGTAATTCAATATAGCTTCGTTAGGCTTCAAAGCTATTTGGTGTGTTACACCACATTATCCGGAAGAACATTTTACATGTAGCTATAATCAATTAAACGATCTTAAAACAATAATTAATATATTTTGTGTTTTATATAGGGTGGCGTATGATGGATTTCATTAGTATGAACAAGGTGGCGTATGATGTATTTAAATAATATGGACTAGGTGGCGTATTACATATTTCAATAAACAGGTACTGGGTGGCGTATGAGGTGTTAGATGTAAAGTAAGACGTATGGATTTTGCCTGACACTTTTAATACAGAATGGTGTTCTAAAACAAAGCCTTTTTTGCTTTGTCGTCATTTTTAGTAATATATACTGAAACCATTTTCATTTTTATTTATACTCCAACCATTATTATCAGACTCTTGGTTTCACAGTTCTCCATATACGATCACAGCCCATTTTTTAAGTCATTCCTTCACGAAGAAGGAATCTGCCGATTTTACATGTAGGTATAATCAAATAAATGGGCTTAAAAAAATACATAATTTATTTTATTCATTGTCAGGGTGGCGTATAATGTATTTCAATAGAAACAAACGGAGTGCCGTATGAGTTCGTAAAGGTAAAGTAAGACATGTGAGTTCTGCCAGACACTTTTTATACAAAATCGATTTTCAAAATCGCAAAAGCCACAAAAATTGTAATTTTTAGTAATACTCAAACTGTCTAATTGTCTAGCAGACTCTCGGTTTCACAGTTCTCCATATACGATCACAGCCGATTTTTTAAGTCATTCCTTCACGAAGAAAGAAGCTGCCGTTTTTACGTGTTGGTATAATCAAATAAATGGGCTTAAAACTATACTTAATTTATTTTATTAATTGTCAGGGTGGCGTATGATGTATTTTAATAGAAACGAACGGAGTGGCGTATGAGTTTGTAGAGGTAAAGTAAGACATGTGAGTTCTGCCAGACACTTTTTATACAAAATCGGGTTTCAAATCGCCAAAGCCACAAATATTGTCATTTTTTGTAATACTCAAACCATTTTCTATTTTTAATACTCAACCCATTTTCTATTTCTAGTTATTGTCCAGGTGGCGTATGATGTATTTCAATAGAAACGAACGGAGGGGCGTATACTTTTTTAGGGTTTTTTTTTATAAGACGTAAGAGTTTTGCAAGACACTTTTGATACAGAATGGTGTTCTAAATGTGCCAAAGCCATAAAAAATCGTAATTTTTATTAATACTCAATCCCTTTTCTAACAGACACCCGGTCTCACAGTACTTCATATGCGATCACAGACCATTTGTTAAGTCAGTCTTGGACGGAGAAGAAAGCTGCCGATTTTATATGTGGGTATAATCAAATAAATGGGCGTAAAAAATACTTAATTTATTTTGTTAATTGTCATGGTATTAGGTGGCGACAAGGTGGCGTATTACATATTTTAAATTGAAAGGTACAGGGGGCGTATGAGTTTTTAGAAGTAAAGTAAGGCGTATGAGTTTTGCCAGACACTTTTGATACCGAATGGAACAGAAAAGGAGGTTGACGATTTTACGTGTAGGTATAATCAAATAAATGGGGAAAAAATCTTAATTTATTTAATTAGTTGTCAGGGTGGCGTATGATGTATTTAATTAGGATGAACAAGGTGGCGTATTATATATTTAAATAGATAGGTACAGAGAGGCGTATGATATATTTAAATATGACATATTTCAATAAAAATGTACAGAGTGGCGTATGAGTTTTTAGAAATGAAGTAAGACGTATGAGTTTTGCCAGAAGCTTTTGATATAGAATGGAGTTCTAAAATCGCCAAAGCCACAAAAATCGTAATTTTTATTAATACACAAAACATTTTCTAACAGACTCTCGGTTTCACGGTACTTCACATTCGTTTACAGGTCATTTTTTAATTCAGTCCTGAACGGAAAAGGAGGTTGACGATTTTACGTGTAGGTATAATCAAATAAATCGGAAAAATATTCTTAATTTATTTAATTAATTGTCAGGGTGGCGTATGATGTATTTCATTAGGATGAACAAGGTGGCGTATAACATATTTAAATAGATAGGTACCGAGAGGCGTATGATATATTTAAATAATATGAACTAAGTGGCGTATTACATAATTTAAATAGAAAGGTACAGAGTGGCGTAAGAGTTTTTAGTAGTAAAATAAGACGTATGAGTTTTGCCAGACACTTTTGATACAGAATGGAGTTCTAAAATCGTCAAACCAACAAAAATCGTCACTTTTATTAATACTCAACAACATTTTCTAATAGACTCTTGCACGGAGAAGAAATCTGCCGATTTTATGAGTGGGTCTAATCAAATAAATGGACTTTAAAAAATGCTTAATTTATTTTGTTAATTATGATGCCATTAGGATGAACTAGGTGGCGTATAACAAATTTAAATAATATGAAATAAGTGGGTATTACATATTTTAAATTGAAAGGTACAGGGGGTGTATGAGTTTTTAGAAGTAAAGTAAGTCGTATGAGTTTTGCTAGACACTTTTGATACCGAACACAGAAAAAATTCACGAAATTTTTTTCAATTAAAGTCTTAATTGACTTAAAAAAAATATTAAATTAAAAATTTAATTAACAATTTTTTTAGTTGATTTGTTTCAATTGATAATATCAATTCATTTTTTAATTGGGTCAATTAATTTTTTAATTGACTTTCAATTAATTTTTTAATTGATACTATCATTTCTGTGATTGAAGACATTTCAATTAAAAAATTAATTGGATCAATTAATTTCGTGATTGAATTTAAAAAAGAAAATTTTTGTGAATGGAGTTCTAAGATCGTCATTTTTATTAATACATAAAACATTTTCTAAAAGACTCTGGATTTCCAGTACTTCACATTCGATTACAGGGCATTTATTATTCAGTATTTAATTTTTTTTTTAATATACGGGGTGGCGCATGATGAATTTCATTAGGATGAACAAGGTGGCGTATTACATATTTAAATAGATAGGTACAGAGAGGCGTATGATATATTTAAATAATATGAACTAGGGGGCGTATTACATATTTTAAGCAGAAGGTTACAGTGCAACGTATGAGTTTTTAGAGGTTTGTCAAACACTTTTGATACAAAATGCGGTGTCAAAATTGCAAAAGCTACAAAAGTTCTTATTTTTATTTATACTCCAACCGTATTCTATCAGATTCTTGGATTAGCCGGCTCACTTAGATGGAAATAAAGCCGCCAATCAATCAATATCCATTCCTTATAAGCCGAAAAAAGGTTCACGTTTTTTCCCATTTTCTCCCAAAAACCAAATCGTTTACCCAATCTCAGTCAATACTACAATTCTGCAATAGTTTTGCACATGAGAGATAATATGAAAATACGATTTAACGATTGGTTGTTCAGTTAATCTCATAGCGTTTTCTGTATTTTAAAATATCAATTTAGTTGCTAATTGACCTATTAAACTGTCGTTGGCAAAAAAGGAGTATCAGACCCCAACAATCAAAATAGGCAGACCTCATACTGCGATCCTCAAATCTTCTTAGTCATGATTATAATTTGGTATATACTCCGTAACTTAATAAGTGCATCCATTGCCATTCGAAATGTTTAATCTCTTAGTCTATCAAAAACTTCATTATGAATTTTTTGAGAAACAAATTTTGCCCATTTTCCTTTTTTCCACCATAAAAAATTATTTCAATGTTTAATTTCATGTTAGCAAGAATTTCGTAATAGTTACAAGAAATCGTTAAATATTTACCTAACTAAAAAGTGTGTTCATTAAAAGTTTTAGCGTCGTTTTTACTTTTTACGACCAGAAAAAGTAAAGTAAGTGTTTGCTAAAGACAGTCAGGCAGAAGCCATGCCAGGGATTCGAGAAAAATTTTAAAATTTTATGTGAAGATGTTTGGTAGTTGGTGGATGGAGGGTTTATATTTTTAAAAACGCAGATTAATGTATGCAAATTAGGTGAAAATGAATAATTTCCAGAGATTTTCAGAGAACGAAGACAAACGGAAACATTGGAAATTGTGATGCCAAAAAGGTAAGATCTCAAAATTCTAGAGGTATACAGTGCGAGAAAAATCAGACAATTATTTTTTAGCGATCTATCTCCAATTTTTTTTTTTATAATTAAAACCCAATATATTACCCTAGATTGACGGAGCAATTTAAAAATTATAATACACTGGTAGCCTAAAAAACATCAACACTTCCTGGTATTACGTGTATTACAAGTTTTTCATATAATTTGCTTATCAATGTTTCCTAGACATTGCAAAAAAATTGTTAATTAAAATGTATTTATTTTTCTCATATCGTTATTTATTTGCTTTTAACAAAAATTGCTAAAAAAAATCTTCAACTATTAGTAAACATTAAATTAATTTATACAAAGTAAAGGTAAAGGCACGTGTTAGTTGATTTATTTACACAACCAATATGCATTCATTTTATTTTTTGTGTACTAGGTGGCGTATAACAGTTTTTAATTGAATTCAAGTTGATCATACGCTTCGTTGTACACAAACGTGTTAGCAAGAAGTAAAACAATCATATGCTCCATAGGACTTTCCAAACAAATATTTATTTATTTATATTGAATACTTTTTGTTGGTTAGTTTTGTTTGTTACGAAAATAAATTTTTAAATTAGTTTTGCAAAAAATAGTCATGTTCTTATTTTCCCAGCGTTTGATCTTGTTTGTCAAACGCTACATTAAAAGAAGGGGGTCTCCTTCGTTTTTTTTTGAAAAAAAATTTCTATAGAAATAAAATTTTGACAAATTTTTTTACGGAAATAAATTTTTGACAAAATTTTCTATAAAAAAAAAAATTTGACAAAATTTTCTATAAAAAAAAATTGACAAAATTTTCTATGGAAATAAAAATGCGACAAAATTTTCTATGGAAATCAAATGTTGACAAAATTTTCTATGGAAACAAAATTGGGACAAAAATTTTTTATCGAAATAAGATTTTGACAAAATTTTCTATAAAAATAAAATTTTGACAAAATTTTCCATAAAAATAAAATTTTGCCAAATTGGCTATAGAAATAAAATTTTGACAAAATTTTCTATAAAAATAAAATTTTTACAAAATTTTCTATAGAAATAAACTTTTGAAAAAAACTTTAAATAGGAATAAAATTTTGTCAAAATTGGCTATAGAAATAAAATTTTGGCAAAATTTTCTATAGAAATAAAATTTTGACAAAATTTTCTTTAAAAATAAAATTTTGTCAAAATTCGCTATAGAAATAAAATTTTGGCAAAATTTTCTATAGAAATAAAATTTTGACAAAATTTTCTATAGAAACAAAATTTTGACAAAATTTTGTATAGAAATAAAATTTTGACAAAATTTTCTATGGAAATAAAATTTTGACAAAGTTTTCTATGGAAATAAAATTTTGACAAAATTATCTATAGAAATAAAATTTTGACAAAATTTTCTATAGCAGTAAAATTTTGACAAATTTTTTTAGGAAATAAAATTTTGACGAATTTTTTTAGGAAATAAAATTTTGACAAAATTTTCTATGGAAATAAATTTTTGACTAAGTTTTCTATTAAAAAAAATTTTTTGACAAAATTTTCTATATAAATAAAATTTTTGACAAAATTTTCTATATAAATAAAATTTTTGACAAAATTTTCTATATAAATAAAATTTTTGATAAAATTTTCTATAGAAATAAAATTTTGACAAAATTTTCTATAGAAATAAAATGTGACAAAATTTTATGTAGGAATAAAATTTTGATAAAATTTCTATTGAAATAAACTTTTGGGAACCTTTTCTATAGAAGAAATAAAGAAATAAAATTTGGACACAATTTTCTATGGAAATAAAATTGTAACAAAATTTTCTTTGGAAATAAATTGTGACAAAATTTTCTATGGAAATAAAATTTTGACAAAATTTTCTATGAAAATAAAATTTTTACGAAATTTTCTATAAAAATAACATTTTGACAAAATTGGCCATAGAAATAAAATTTAGTAAGATAAAATTCTTTGGTTTGGTAGTTTTTTTGGCAAACTTTTCTCCAGATTAGATTATTTTTAGCTCGATGGGCAAACGTGTATGCGGTTCGGTGTGGACTGGTTTTCTCCGTTCTTTTCATTTATTTCGTGACTATGTTAAAATTGCATGAAATTTGAATTTATTTCATTTTATCACTATTGCTTATTTGTCTATTTATTTTGACAGGGGATTTTCTTTTTTTTAAATTAACAAACTGTCAGGTTCAGTGATTTTTTGTTCTTCTCCTTTTATGTAAAATTTCCGTTTTTTTATCTAACTTCACATTCAGTGTTGAAATGATAAAACGCCAGTCATAAGCCAACACGAGTGTGATGGCATTCTATGAAAAATATGCATAGACTCTATGCACTTGGCTTTGGCGAGTTGGGAAAGTGGGGTTAAAGGCGCGGGGACGGTAAATGTTTACTTTTGATAAATAAACAGATACTTTGTTGCTGTTGCCGGTTGCAAAAGTTGATAGCTGGTTGTCATCTACCATTTTAGCAGCGGAAAGCTTTAGTCTTAAAATAAATATTATGTGAACTTTGTTTTAGTCTTTGTTTTGTGCGTTTGTTTTTTTTTTTTTGCAGGATTACAAACAAACAAGTTGTTTTTTTTTTATTTCTATGTATGCTCAACAAATAGTCGGGAAAATTATTGTTATAAAATATGTGCAATAAATATTTAATACAAATTGTTTACATTAATAATAATAAATATTTTATATATGTGAAATGAATTTCACAAATTTTTAAATATATTTAAAAAATATTTTTAAGGGGTTTAAGATACTCTTAATTTATCTCCTCCCAAATGTGGAAAAAATTTAGGTAACAGTGGCTGTATACTTCTGAGAGTTATTACTGTATATATTTTCGATGATTTAGCTTAAGATAACATAGGGTAGGCTTAAGATGGATTCTGAAAAATGAAAATAATGTTAAGGACCATTTTATGCCATTGGTGCGTATAAGTGATATTAATTTTTGAGTAGTCCTACATAAATGACTACAACTTCTGAAATTATTGGGATATATTGAGAGTTTTAGTCAATTTATGAAGCTTACAATTCAAAATGTGTTTTTATTATTCTACATAGTTCCCTTCAAGAGCGATACAACGATTATAACGACCTTCCAATTTTTTGATACCATTTTGGTAGTACTCCTTCGGTTTTGCCTCAAAATAGGCCTCAGTTTCGGCGATCACCTATTCATTGCAGCCAAATTTTTTCCCTGCGAGCATCCTTTTGAGGTCTGAGAACAAGAAAAAGTCGCTGGGGGCCAGATCAGGAGAATACGGTGGGTGGGGAAGCAATTCGAAGCCCAATTCATGAATTTTTTTTAAATTAAATGCTAATGGACATTTTATGCCATTGGGGCGTATAAGTGATACTAATTTTTGAGAAGTCCTGTAAAATTGATCATAACTTGTAAAGTTTTTGAGATATATTGGATGTCATAGCCAATTTAAAAAGCGTACACATGTAGCTACATATCACATATCACCAAAATTTTCCCGTTAAAATTGAATTGAATTTTTAAAAATATTCGATTAAAAATTTAATCGATTCAAGAATTTTTTAATTGAAATAAAAATCAATCATAAAATTGATTGTAACAATTAATTTTTTAAGTAGATCAATTATATTTTTAGTTGAATTTGGTGATTGATATTATCAATTCCGTGAGTGAAAATATTTCCATTAAAAATTAATTGGATCAATCGATGTCGTGATTGAAGACAAAAATATTTTTTTTCTGTGTAGTAAATGGGAGAACAGAATTTTTGCTAAGAAGTATAATCTACACCGAATTCTTAATTAAATTCTTAGAACATTATTTGCTAGGAATATCACCACACTATATTTTAATGTTAAGTGGCATTTTATGCCATTGGTGCGTATAAGTGATATTAATTTTTGAGTAGTCCTGGAAAATTAACCACAACTTCTAAAATTATTGAAATATATTGAATGTCTTAGACAATTTTGGAGGCTTACACATCTAGCTAGTTACTGGAGGAACAAAATTTTAGCTAAGATATATAAATTTAGAAGAATTATTAACTAAATTCATAAAGCATTCTTTGCTAGGAATAAATTATAATATGAATTTATATCACCAAAACGTTCTCATTATAAATTGAATTGAATTTTTAAAAATATTCAATTAAAAATTTAATCGATTAATTTTTTTTTTTTTAATTGAAACAAAACTCAATCATAAAATTAATTGTAACAATTAATTTTTTAAGTAGATCAATTATATTTTTAGTTGAATTTGGTGATTGATATTATCAATTCCGTGAGTGAAGACATTTCAATTAAAAATTAATTGGATCAATCGATTTCGTGATTGAAGACAAAAACTTTTTTTTTTCTGTGTAGTAAATGGAAGAACAGAATTTTTGCTAAGAAGTATAATCTACACCGAATTCTTAATTAAATTTTTAGAGCATTATTTGCTAGGAATAAGGGACATTTTATGCCATTGGTGCGTATAAGTGATATTAATTTTTGAGTAGTCCTGGAAAATTGGTCACAATTTCTAAAATTATTGAAATATATTGAATGTCTTAGACAATTTAGGAGGCTGACACATGTAGCTAGTAAATGGAAGGACTAAATTTTTGCTAAGATATATAAATTTAGAAAAATTATTAATTAAATTCATAAAGCATTCTGTGCTAGGAATAAATTATAATATGAATTTAAAAATAATTTATATTTAGTTGTTTTTTTTTTTGGTTTTTGGCATTGGAAACCGGGCCTTCATTGTGATTTATAATCCATGGAATTATATTAGTCGTGCTTTTCTGTGTAGTTTTCAAATGCTGGTCACTTTCTATAACCTAATTGCTTATTTTAGAACTAAGAGGACACGTTAAAATCTATGCAAATATTTCATTGTCATATTTTGGATATAGTCTAATAGGTTTATCACTCTATTTCATAAAGGCTAATTTTTAGTAGGGCCTATTGATTATAATCAGGATTCTTAATTGTTTAGTAATCTTTACCAAAAAGGACCAAAGGTTTTCGATAGTCGACTGTGACTAAAGAAATTTTTATACAAATATATCATTTTCCTTTGCCAAGCCTTGCAAATGGACAACATTTCATTGTGTATATTTGTTCTTTTCGAATGGTTGTCCTTGGCTGATAAGCTCCCGGAAATATACACTCCTACCACCCACAGCCTGAAAGTATGCAGCATCATTTTTTAGAAACAATTAAATTGAGAAATGATAGACAACATATAAATGGTTTCAAATTTAGTATCTTTTTTATCAAAATACAATAAAAATTATGTAGCGGGCAAAATTTTTGGGCGAATCTAATTTTAGAAGTGTCAAGTTACCAATGGTGGTAAAACTTTTCTTGTAGAGCTTTCCGGTATAATGAAAGTAATAAAACTACGGGGTTTTTGCAATCTCAAATACACTTAAAAACTTCGGAACAAATTTATTTCTATAAAGGCTCATAAAAATTATTTTATGACAACTTTTATAAATAGTATAGAAAAGTTTTGAAAGCAAAAGTTTTAACAAAGACTAGTAGATCTGGGAGATAAAAAATATTTGAGAACAATTTCGAAAAAAGGATGTGAGACAATTTGTTTCATGGGATAAATGCCAATTGAGATATACAGGAATTTGTTTACTAATCCACCAGACCAACAGTGAGAATAATGTGATATTTAAAACGATTTAAATACGTCTTAATATTTTTTGAATTAAATCTAAGGCCGACATTTTTTAGGAAAATGGAAATAGATTTTGGAGAATATTGAATTATTTTAGTAAAGCGATGTGAAAAATTTGAAATCTTGCTATAAAGGTCTATTCAGATGTTAGGAATTTCTCATCACATACACAACATTGCGTATACGCACTATTGGATCAGTAAAGGATTGGTGCGTATAAGTAATATTAATATATTTAAAAAATCTTAATATAATTAAAAATTATTAAATAAATTATTTTACACGATTCATAATTTACGTTAGTCATTTTTGGAAGCCACCGTGGTGTAATGGTTAGCATTCCCGCCTTGCATACACAAGGTCGTGGGATAAAATTCCTGTTTCGACCGAACACCAAAAAGTTTTTCAACGGTGCATTATCCCACCTCAGTAATGCTGGTGACATTTCTGAGGGTTTCAAAGCTTTTCTAAGTGGTTTCACCGCAATGTGGAACGCCGTTCGGACTCGACTATAAAAAGGAGGTCCCTTGTCATTGAGCTTAACATGGAATCGGGCAGCACTCAGTGATAGGAGAGAAGTTCACCAATGTGGTATCACAATGGACTGAATAGTCTAAGTGAGCCAGATACATCGGGCTGCCACCTAAACTAACCTAACCCACGTTAGTCATTTGTTGTAAAGTTCTTACCACATACCTAATATAGGCCCTAGTAATATAGCGTATACGCATTATTGGATGAGTGAATGAATGAGCATAAATCCATTGGTGCGTATAAGTAATATTGATATAAATAAAATTCTTAATTTTTAAATATTTTTATACCCTTCACCATAGGATGGGGGGGGGGGGTATATTAACTTTGTCATTCCGTTTGTAACACATCGAAATATTGCTCTAAGACCCCATAAAGTATATATATTCTGGGTCGTGGTGAAATTATGAGTCGATCTGAGCATGACCGTCCGTCCGTCCGTCTGTTGAAATCACGCTAACTTCCGAACGAAACAAGCTATCGACTTGAAACTTGGCACAAGTAGTTGTTATTGATGTAGGTCGGATGGTATTGCAAATGGGCCATATCGGTCCACTTTTACGTATAGCCCCCATATAAACGGACCCCCAAATATGGCTTACGATTGCTCTAAGAGAAGCAAATTTCATCCAATCCGGCTGAAATTTGGTATATGGTGTTGGTATATGGTCTCTAACAACCATGCAAAAATTGGTCCATATCGGTCCACTTTTACGTATAGCCCCCATATAAACGGACCCCAAAATTTGGCTTGCGATTGCTCTAAGAGAAGCAAATTTCATCCGATCCGGCTGAAATTTGGTACATGGTGTTAGTATATGGTCTCTATTGAACATGCAAAAATTGGTCCACATCGATCCATAATTATATATAGCCCCCATATAAACCGATCCCCCGATTTGGCTTGCGGGGCCTCTAAGAGAAGCAAATTTCATCCGATCCGGCTGAAATTTGGTACATAGTGTTAGTATATGGTTTCTAACAACCATGCAAAAATTGGTCCACATCGGTCCACTTTTACGTATAACCCCCATATAAACGGACCCCAAAATTTGGCTTGCGATTGCTCTAAGAGAAGCAAATTTCATCCGATCCGGCTGAAATTTGGTACATGGTGTTAGTATATAGTCTCTAACAGCCATGCAAAAATTGGTCTACATCGGTCCATAATTATATATACCCCCATATAAACCGATCCCCCGATTTGGCTTGCGAGGCCTCTAAGAGAAGCAAATTTCATCCGATCCGGCTGAAATTTGGTACATGGTGTTAGTATATGGTCTCTAACAAACATGCAAAAATTGGTCCACATCGGTCCATAATAATATATAGCCCCCATATAAACCGATCACCAGATTTGACCTCCGGAGCCTCTTGGAAGACCAAAATTCATCTGATTCAGTTGATTCAGTTGAAATTTGGTACGTGGTGTTAATATATGGCCTCAAACTCCCATGCAAAAATTGGTCGGTATCGGTCCATAATTATATATAGGCCCCATATAAACCGATCCTCAGATTTGACCTCCAGAGCCCCTTGGAAGAGCAAAATTTTTCCCATTCGGTGGAAATTTGGTACGTGATGTTAGTATATGGTATCCAACAACCATGCAGGAATTGGTTCCTATCAGCCCATAATTATATATAGCTCCCATATAAACCGATCCCCAGATTTGATCTCCGGTGCCTTTTGGAGAAGCAAAATTCATCCGATCTGGTTGAAATTTGGTACGTGGTGGTAGTATATGATATTTAACAACCATGCCAAAAGTGGTCCAGATCAGTCCATAATCATATATAGCCCCATATAAACCGATCCCGAGATTTGGTTTTGGAGCCTCTTGGAGGAGCAAATTTCATCCGAGTGAGTTTAAATTTTGTACATTGTGCTAGTACATGGTCGTTAAGAACCATATTACCATAGTTATATATATATATCCCTTAGATAAATCGATTTCCAATCACGCAAAAATTGGTCCATATCAAGTTCATAATTGTATATGGCCCCCCATATAAGCGACCCCCATATTTCAATTCTGGCTCTCTACGTACCGTGCAAAAAGTCCATATCGATTCGTAATTATTTGTAGACTTAACTATACATAACTTTTTTGTCTAATAAATACCACGTATGGACTAAGTCACAATTTAGAAAACGATGTTAAGAAGTTTTAAGATACCACAACCCAATTAATTCGATTGTGGATGTCTTTCGTAGACGTTTTTACGCAATCCATGGTTGAGGGTACATAAGATTCGGCCTGGCCGAACTTACGGCTGTATATACTTGTCTTTGACATTTGAATGATCTAAAATTTACGTTAGTCATTTGTTGAGAAGTTCTCGTCAACTACATGATATATGCCCTCATTATGTCCGATAGTGTGTATGAGTGAATTAATGAGCACAAATCCATTGGTGCGTATAAGTAATATTAATATAATTAATGGCCATTTTCATGTAGCTCCATTAGGCTTTAACTGCCAGTTAAGAGAAAGTACATTCCAAATATCTTCTCTCCGGTTAACTTTAACGGAAAAATATTCGGCAGTTAAGTTCCTAACTGGCATATGGAATATATACGCAAGATGGCAGCTATGCCCATTTTACAGTTTAAAAGTTCGTTAGTTAACGGAGCACTAACGGAGCTTCATGAAAATGGGCGTAAAAATCTTAATTTTTAAATATTTTCTTTGACATTTGAATGATCTAAAATTTACGTTAGTCATTTGTTGAGAAGTTCTCGTTAAATTCATGATATATGCCCTCATAACATCCAATAGTGTGTATGAGTGAATGAATGAGCACAAATCCATTGGTGCGTATAAGTAATATTAATATAATTAAAAATCTTAATATAATTGAAAATTCTTAAATATTTTCTTCAACAGTTGAATGATTTAAAATTTACGTTAATTATTTATTGCGAAATTCTCGTCACATGCATGATATATGCCCTATGTTAATATTGCGTCTACACACTATTGGATTGGAGTGAATGATGGATTACTACTCCATTAGTGCGTATAAGTAATATTAATAGAATTAAAAATCATAATTGTTAAATATATTCTTTGATATTTTCTCGATTTACAATTTATGCAAGTCAATTGTTGTCCATATTAAGGTTGAGGGTTTTAGAAATATCAAAGGATTATAAAATGAGTGAGACATTCTCATAGAAATGTCAACTTTTGTACGACAATTTAACTTGGTAATCCCAATATAATTGTTCAAATACACCAACTAGAAACTTTCTCCTTTACTCATCCTCTTCCAGTCGACAATTACAAGTTGTAATCCTATATTGCTGTATTGCTTTTTCGACTATCATCATTCACAACAACTTCTTACAGGGCAAAATAATCATTGAGAGAGAAAACAGTTTAGTCAATACACGTTTTCTGCCTGGATTCTATGTTGGTGGATGATAAATTATATGAGTTTAACAAAAGATTTAACATCACTAGCGCCATCATGTCGCTAGTTTGGTTTGGAAGTGGGAGGGGCTTCGGGCGAAATTGGTGTGATATTGTTGGTGAAAGTTTTCCAAAAAAATAAGAATAGATAACAAAAGCATTCAAGTCGTTATGAAGATAATGTTAATGGGAATGACATTGTCGTTGTTTAACACAATGATGCTGATTGCCGATGATGAAGATTATGTTGGTGAACATGCCATGAACATTTCTTAATTAATTTTGAATGTTTCTTCTAAGCAGATGTTATCAAAGAAAAAGTGAGCGTGAGAGAGAGAGAGAGAGAGGATTATTGCCGTCAACCAGATTGAGAGACAGAAGCAGATAACGTTTAATTTGTCACAATGTCTGTATGTGAGAAATTTTCCATAATTAATGAAAGGATATCCCCGGGAAATATGTGATAAGCAGATTATAATTTAAGACGGATGTTTGTCATAAATGATGGCACGCTCATAGAATAATGAGAATGTTTGGAATTCTTACAAAATTCAAAAAAAAAAAAAAACAAAAAAAAACCATAAACAGCCGAAGGTATTGATTAATACAAAGAAAAAAGTATATTCTATCTAAAATCGCGGAATTAATGGAAAAAATTATTTTTTATTTAAAATTTCTTCAATCACAGAAAGGATAGTATAAATTACCAACGTCAATTAAAAAAAAATTATTAATTCAATTAAAAATTTAATTGATACTATTAATTTCAATGATTGATTTTTGTTTCAATTAAACATTTTTTTAAACAATTAAATTTTTTATTGAAAATTGTTAAGAATTCAATTAAAATTTAAAATGGGAAAATTTTGGTGATAATGCTATTGGGTGCAGGAAAAAAGCTTATTAAAAAAAAGTGTTTTGAAAATGTTTTGTATATAATCGAAAAAAGATTTATTTCTGGCAATACTAAAATACCTATGATACGTTTTCGAATTGTAAGCCTCCAGTGCGTATAAGTAATATTAATTTTTATGTATTTTCAGTAAATTGATAATAACTTTTTTATCTTCGATAATATATAGAAGTAAAAAAAAATTATATTTTTAACTAATAAATGAAGATGTTCCGAAAATTAGTTTTGGGATACATAAGGGCCCAATAACTAAAATACGTGGAATTAAAAAAAAATATTTATTCAATTAAAAATTTAATTGATACTATTAATTTCAATGATTGATTTTTGTTTCAATTAAACATTTTTTTAAACAATTAAATTTTTAATTGAACATTGTTAAGAATTCAATCAAAATTTAAAATGGGAAAATTTTGGTGATATTGGTTAGGGGTGCAGGAAAAAAGCTTATTAAAAAAAAAGTGTTTTGAAAATGTTTTGTATATAATCGAAAAAAAATTTATTTCTGGCAATACTAAAATACATATGATACGTTTTCGAATTGTAAGCCCCCGGTGCGTATAAGTAATATTAATTTTTATGTATTCTCAGTAAATTGATAATAACTTTTTTATCTTCGATAATATATAGAAGTAAAAAATTTATATTTTTAACTAATAAATGAAGATGTTTCGAAAATTAGTTTTGGGCCCAATAACTAAAATACTAAAATATGTATGATACGTTTTCGAATTGTAAGACTCCAGTGCGTATAAGTAATATTAATTTTTATATATTCTCAGTAAATTGATAATAACCTTTTTATCTTCGATAATATTTAGAAGTAAAAAATTTATATTTTTAACTAATAAATGAAGATTTTCCGAAAATTAGTTTTGGGATACAATAAGGGCCCAATAACTTCTTGTATCTATTTTTATAACAAAGTATTTCTCAGAAAACTATTATCTTCGATTTTAAGGCCTTCCGTTTAAATGGGAGATATATTCTTTAAGGCTCTATTCAATCAATCTTCATACCCTACATGGAACGACTTTGATCTGGATGAAAATTTATTCACCAGAAATATTATAAGCTGATGAATTTACACAGACGGAGGGTTTGTTAGTCAATGAAAACTACCGGTTTATGTATTTCAAAATGGAAATGAGTTAAGAATTAAAACGACACCAATTTATTGATTGATTTTCTGCTACTGTGAAAATTTTGGTTTGGTTGGTATCGTCCTTAAAAGTTCAAAAATTTGATTTCCATCACAAGTCTGACTTTAAAAATTTGACTATCTAATTCTTATAAGTCTTTAATAGACAAACCTTCCAATTTGCGAAAAAGTTGTAGAGTTGAAAGGGAGACTCTATGATTTCAGTTAAAATCGTTACTACTACCTTTAAAAAAATTCTTGGAAATTTACATTTTTAATTGAAACTAAACAAAGATTATCTTAAGGCATGGTTAAAATTCCCGCTGTGTATGTAGATGACCCCTATTTTAATCCATGACGGTGGGTTGAAAGAGAGCCTCCCTGATTTCGGCTACAATCCTTACAAAGAATTCTTAAAAAAATATAGAAATTTTGAAATTTTTATTAAAAGTATTGTTAATGTTTTGATTGAGCTCTGAAATATATGGATAACCTTATTCGAGCACAAGGTGTTAGGTTAGGTTAGGTGGCAGCCCGATATATCAGGCTCACTTAGACTATTCAGTCCATTGTGATACCACAGTAATGAACTTCTCACTTATCACTGAGTGCTACCCGATTCCATGTTAAGCTCAAGGACAAGGCGCCTCCTTTTTATAGCCAAGTGCGAACGACGTTCCACATTGCAGTGAAACCACTTAGACAAGCTTTGAAGCACTCAGAAATGTCACCAGCATTACTGTGGTGGGATAATCCACCGCTGAAAAACTTTTTGGAGTTCGGTCGAAGCAGGAATCAAACCCACGACCTTGTGTATGCAAGGCAGGCATGCTAACCAATGCAGTACGGTGGCTCCGAGCACAAGATTAGATAAAAAATCAGTTTCCAGTCCATATTTCAATAAGAAATGTCTAAAAGCAGCTGAACTATTTTTTTGATTTTGGCTTTCTTAAACTATAAAACAATTTTGGTTTAATTTGAAGTCTTTTATTCTCTGCTAGTTATGTTAGCTTTATAAATCAGTAAATCAGTTTAAAATATCGTAAAAACTTTCAAAGTTATGAGCGATTTAAGAAGTTTGTACAAAAATTAATATTAATCATTCGCTCTAATGTCCTGAAATTAAAAATCTTAAAGATCATAAAAATACCATAACATTATGTAATATTGTTAAAACTTTTCTTGATACAGTGAATATTTTAAGAAATATGAACTACTACAAAGAAAGTTCATTGTATTCTCTATCACCTAGTTATGTTATCTTTATAAAGCAGTAATAAATTTTAAAATATCTTAAAAAACTTGCAGAGTTATTAGCGATTTAAGGAGTTTGCACAAAAATTAATATAAATCATACGCTCTGATGTCCTGGAAATAAAATTCATAAAGAACATAAAAATATCATGAATTCATTTAATATTTTTAATTCTTTTTCAGTTACAGTGAATATTAAAAAAATGTGAACTAATAAAAAGGAAGATCACTACATTCTTTGTGTCCTTGTTGTGTTAGGTTTATAAATCAGTAATAAATTTTAAAATATCTTAAAAAAACTCTCAAAGTTATAAGCGCTTTAAAGAGTTTGTACAAAAATTAATATAAATCATACGCTCTGATGTCCCGCAATTAAAAATCTTAAAAATCAAAAAATGTCATGAATTCATTTAATATTTTTAGACCTTTTTCTGACGCAGTAAATATTTAAAAAATGTGAACTAATAAAAAGAAAGTTCACTGCATTATATATCTCCTTGTTATGTTAGGTTTATAAATCAGTAATAGATTTTAAAATATCTTAAAAATCTTCAAAGTTATGAGTGATTTAAGGAGTTTGTACAAAAATTAATATTAGTCATACGCTCTGATGTCCTGGAAATAAAAATTCATAAAGAACCGATAATTATCAAGAATTGATTTCATATTTTTAAGCCTGTTTTAGATACAGTGGATATTTTAAAAAATGCGAACTCATAAAAAGACAGATCACCGTATTCTCTATTTCCTAGTTATGTTAGTTTTATAAATCTGTAAATAATTTTAAAATATCTTAAACACCTTTAAAGTTATGAGCAATTTAAGAAGTTTATACAAAAATTAATATTAGTCATACGCTCTATGGTCCTGGAATTCAAAATCTTAAAGATCATAAAAATATCATGAATTAATTTAATATTTTCATGGACATTGTGAACAAATAAAAGGCAAGTTCACTGCATTTTCTATCTCATAGTTATGTCAGCTTTATAAATTAGCAAATAATTTTAAAATATCTTAAAAACTTTCAAAGTTATGAGCGATTTAAGGAGTTTGAACAAAAATTATTATTAATCATACGCTCTGATGTCCTGGAATTAAAAATCTTAAAGATCATAAAAATATCATGAATTAATTTAAAATGTCTATACCTTTTTCGGATACAGTGGAGATTTTAAAATAATGTGAATAAATAAAAACAAAAGATGACTTTATTCTCTGTCACCCGAAAAAACCCCGAAAAATATGTTGCCTGGGAAATTTCTTGTCTTATACTACTTTTGTAATTAATATTTGCTATCATAACTTGGCATGTTAACCACATGCCACACTACTTATATGCAGACACTATCGTATATTAATTGTTTGAAATCTGATATTTCATCATATCTATCAATACTTGACATAATTTCTTGATATGGAATACTCTGAGAGGAGCTACGTGCCTGAATGTAGGCTTTTGTATTTTACATAATACAATGCAATCAGCAATAGCTCTAGTGGTCTTGCTAGTTCATTATAAATAAACTCTATTGTCTGGTCTTAATGTATTCCAGTTCACCAGTTAGGTTATTGGGAAAACCTCAAGAAATTTACACAATAATAGAAAGAACTTAAGATAAAATAGAAAGCAATTCACTTTATATCTTCTATAGAAACATACATACAAACATACCCATGGAGTGTATATATATTTTAGGGGGATATATGTATTTATGTTTTATATGTATATGCGCCTGCCTTACAGACAATAAAACTTGCGATTGTACCAACGAGATAATAGAGTCCATGGAACAAAAGGTCTTCCAAAGCCAAGGAAAAGCTAAAGGGTTACCAACCAACAATAGAATAATGATGTATGCAAATAACTAAGAGAAGTTAAAACCTTCGGTATACAAAAAAAAGAAAGAAGTGATCCCATGAATAGATCATATACCATCCTTTTTGTAAGGAATAATTTTGGTTAAAGAAATTAGTTTAACAACAAGACACTTTTTGGAAATATACCATAGTAATATATTTAAAAAAGGAATGTGTGGACTTCTTCGTGCACCCTCACAAAAAATCGCTTCTGTAACATATACTCCCAAACATATTTTGCTTCAAGCATATACATTTTTGGGTATTGCCCAAACATTTATATGTTTGATCTCTTCCAATATATAATATGTTTGAAAGCACATTTTGTGTAAACAATATATGTTTGGGTAGTCTAAGTTCCAAACATTTTGTATTTTTGCATCCAAATTCAATAATGTTGTCTTCTAAAAAACAATATGTTATTATGTGAACATATAATAAGTTTGGAATCATTTTGCACCCAAAAATATTATATGCTTAAAAAAAATTCTCCCAAACAATATTGTGCTCAAAATTTTATTTATTTATTTATATATTTACAATCATAATGAATTATGAAAATAAACAGGTAATATAGGTGCTAACAACATAGGTTTTCGACCTGAATGCCTAATTGTTTCTGCCTAATTGTATATTCCCCCACATCTTTCTCACTTCCACGAGATTTTTTAGTTCTTAGCACCTTTTTCTGTAATACAAACATTGTAGAAGAAATTATTCAATTTTATGATTTTTTATTTTATTTTAATTTTACCTTTTGCCGGACGGGGATTCGAACAGCGGACCACACAGTTTGTAAGGATCAAAGAAGGTTAGGTTAGGTTATCAAAGAAGTAGCTGATCAATTGCCCAAGGAAAAATAAAATGTTAATTTTGTAATAACAAGCAACCACCAACTTAATTCAATATCGCTCCCTGTTAAATAGCGCTCCAAGCTACTAAACACATATATGTTTATAGGCTATTTCTAAATTAATATATGTTTGCATCCAAGCATATTATATTTACAAAAATTTTATGTCCCAAACATAATATGTTCTAACATATTAACATATATGTCCCAAACATGTTATGCTAGTTTATGAACATTATATGCTTGCACTCAAAAACATTGTGTTTAAAAATTTGTGTTCCAAACATATAATGTTTATAGCCAAACATATGAAAAACAGTCTTTTTCAACCGTGTGAGGTTTTTAGATTATTTGTTTTGTATAGTTGGGACTAAAATGGCACAATCTTAATAATTCGTATGTATAATGTGACCAGGGTTGCCATTTTGGTAAGATCAGACCAAAAATGGTCCAAAAAATTACTAAACTTTAAATTTGGTCCACTGGTCGAATCAAATCGAATTTGGTTGATTTTGTTCCATTTTCGTCAAATCGGTAATTTTACAAAATTTTTAAAATGATGACAAAACTTTCTACAGAAATAAAATGTTTACAAAATTCTCTATAGAAATAAAATTTTGGCTACTTTTTCTATAGAAATAAAATGTTGGCTAAATTTTCCATAGAAATAAAATTTGGCTAAATTTTCTATAGAAATAAAATTTGGACAAAATTTTCTATAGCAATACAATTTTGAAAAAATTTTCTTTGGAAATAAAATTTTGATAAAATGTTTTTTGGAAATAAAATTTGGACAAAATTTTCAATGGAAATAAAATTTTAGCAAAATTTTCTAAAAAAATGAAATTTTGACAAAATATCCTACAGAAACGAAATTTTGACAAATTTTCTTTGGAAATAAAATTTGGACAAAATTTTCTATAGAAACGAAATTTGGACAACATTTTCTACAGAAATAAAATTTGGACAAAATTTTCTATAGCAATATAATTTTGACAAAATTTTCTATAGAATTAAAATTTTGACAAAATCGTCTATAAAAATAAAATTTGGACAACATTTCCTATAGAAATAAAATTTTGACCAAATTTTCTATAGAAATAAAATTTTCCAAAATCGTCTATAGAAATAAAATTTGGACAACATTTTCAATAGAAATAAAATTTTGACAAAATTTTCTATAGAAAGAACATTTTGACAAAATTTTCTATATAAATAAAATTTTGGCTAAATTTTTCATAAAAATAAAATTTCGGAAAAATTTTCTAAAGAAATGAAATTTTGACAAAATATGACAAAAACGAAATTTTGACAAAATTTTCTTTGGAAATAAAATTTGGAGAAAATTTTCTATAGAAATAAAGTTTGGACAAAATTTTCTGTAGAAACAAAACTTGGACAAAATTTTCTATAGAAATAAAATTTTGACCAAATTTTCTATAGAAATAAAATTTTGACAAAATTTTCTATAGAAAGAACATTTTGACAAAAATTTCTATATAAATAAAATTTTGGCTAAATTTTCCATAAAAATAAAATTTGGGCAAAATTTCCTAAAGAAACGAAATTTTGACAAAATATCCTAAAGAAATAAAATTTTGATAAAATTTTCTATAGAAATATTGTTTTGACAAAATTTTCTATAGAAATAAAATTTTGACAAAATTTTCTATAGAAATAAAATTTTGACAAAATTTTGTATAGAAATAACAGTTTGACAAAATTTTTAATAGAAATAAAATTTTGGCTAAATTTTCTATAGAAATAAAATTTTGGCTAAATTTTCTATAGAAATAAAATTTTGGCAAAATTTCCTAAGAAGCAAAATTTTTACCAAATTTTCTATAGAAATAAAATTTTGATAAAATCGTCTATAGAAATAAAATTTGAATAAAATTTTCTATAGAAATAACATTTTGACAAAATTTTCTATATAAATAAAATTTTGGCTAAATTTTCCATAAAATAAAATTTGGGCAAAATTTCCATAGAAGTAAAATGTTGGCTAAATTATCTATGGAAATAAAATTTTGACAAAATCGTCTATAAAATTTTGACAAAAATTTTTTTAGGAATAAAATTTTGGCAACATTTTCTATAGAAATAAAATTTTGGCAAAATTTTCTATAGAAATAAAATTTTGACAAAATCGTCTATAAAAATAAAATTTTGACAAAATTTTCTATAAAAATAAAATGTTGGCTTAATTTTTTATAGAAATAAAATTTTGGTTAAATTTTCTATAGAAATGGAGTTTTGACAAAATTTCCTAAAAAATGAAATTTTGCCAAAATTTCCTAAAGAAATTAAATTTTGACGAAATATCCTAAAGAAATGAAATTTTGAAAAAATTTTCACAAAATTTTCTACAGAAACAAAATTTCGACCAAATTTTCTATAGAAATAAAATTTTATAAAATCTTCTATAGAAATAAAATTTGAATAAAAATTTCTATAGAAATAAAATGTTGGCTAAATTTTCTATAGAAATGAAGTTTTGACAAAATTTCCTAAAAAAATAAATTTTGACAAAATTTCCTAAAGAAATTAAATTTTGACGAAATATCCTAAAGAAATTAAATTTTGAAAAAATTTTGTATAGAAATAAAATTTTCACAAAATTTTCTATAGAAACAAAATTTTGACCAAATTTTCTATAGAAATAAAATTTGAATAAAATTTTCTACAGAAATAAAATTTGAAAAATTTTTTCTATAGAAATAAAATTTTGGCTTAGTTTTCTATACAAATGGAATTTTGACAAAATTTTCAATACAAATGAAATTTTGACAAAATTTTCAATAGAAATAAAATTTTGAGAAAATGGTCTTTGGAAATAAAATTCGGACAAAATTTTCGATGGAAATAAAATTTGGACAAAATTTTCTTTGGAAATAAAATTTTGACAAAATTATTATTGACAAAAAATTTTAACTTTCAAATTATATTAATTTAATTTGGAAAAATGGTCCGCTGGTATAAATTTTGGTTTAATTTTGGAAAAAGGTTGGCCCAAAATAAAACTTAATGGTGGCAACGCTGAAAGTGACCATGAAAATCCTTTCCACCTAAAAGTATGCTACATTTTTTGTAGAATTCCCTTTATATCGACTATATCATTGTTTCATCTATTATATTAATATTTCTTTCGATTATATTGCATGAATTATAATCTTTTCTTCATAAATATCATATTCTTCAATTTTTTATATATAAACTATGTGAGTATAAGTCCTTGTTTTATTTATTACTTTCTACTTTGTTTTCTATTTATATGTGGTTTACTCGATACGATATATAGTGACACTAACTTTACAGAACATGTATTTCAATATGCTTCCTAACCTATTGTAGTCTTCTCCAAGACATCCTTAGCCATAAATAACATAAGATTGTTTTTTTTACTATTTTTATAGTTGACTTTTATTGTAATTGAGGAGATGGCTTTATCGTGTTCCATGTGGGCATATATATACAGCGGAAGTTGGAGAAAAGAGGTGAGTATGTTATATACGTAATCTGTTTAATATATGTAGGATATAAAAATAGGTGAAAATCATATGTTCAAGTATTTTATGGTAAAATAAATTTCCTTTATTCACCTTACACCTTATACTTCGAAATCAATTCCCTACCTCCCTTTCGATATATAGTTTATTTTATTGCCCTGTCATAGATACACCATATAAGTTATGCAGGCTTCACGAGAATATTGAATTAAAATGTTGCGCAATTTATGATTATCTTCCTGTCATATATTCTGGGCAAAAACATTTATCTTTTCATCATTTATGGCCATGTTGCCGGTCAAGAATTGTAATTTCCATAAAGCATACAATACACGCACCATCACAATTTATAAATGTTTTAAAGTATTTATGAGCCACCATTTCAGCTGTCATTGTGGTTTTCTCCATAATCACTACTACTACTACTACATCTTCATCATAAATTATCAGCGGAAGCTAGAGCAGAAAATAAATGGAGAAACCAAGCGTTGGCAAAATGAGGCTGTACATCAGGCAAATATTTGTATGGCATTTTTAAAGTTTATAGCCATAAATGACCATAAAAAACACAACTTGTGTAAAATAGCCCAATATATATAAGAGAGAGACCACCCAATGATGGGTAGTAGTGGGTATACATATAAGGACAAAATATAAATGTGAAATTCTTCCCCGAAAGAACTGTGGTTATAAAACTGAACAGCAGTAGTAGTGGAAAACCTCTCATAAAAATGGTATGCAAAAATTATGCAAATTTTTATATGAAAAGATAGCAATTTAAGGAAAGGGGTATAGTATTACGTTCATAGTCGTTATGTGGGAGGTGAATACTAACGAGTACGTATACGTTATTTAAACTTAAATAACTATAAAATGTTGGGAATATAACAACCAAAAAGGGGATATAATAAATTTAAAAATATATAAATTTATGCTTGTGCACACATAATTAAGGACAACATATTTAAAAAGACAACTAATTAACACAATGAAGAAAGTGTAAAATTTTTAATTATCAATTCGCCTTGAGATAGGGACCTGTTACCATCTTTTGCCTACTTAAATTTCACAAGCGTTAAAGAAACAAGAGTGCGATGTGGTTCAAATTTCGAGAATAGTTAAAATAATGAAAATTTACTATAAGGCCAAGAACTTTTGGGCCCACCCACATCGTTACAAACGAAATGGTAGGTAATAAAAAAAAAAAATAAATATTTTTGTATTTTTGAGTAGCATATTTTTAGGATAGTAATAAAATCATGAGAGAAAATTCGTCTTGCGTATCGGACGCTCTCGTTTGCTGATTTGACAAAATTTCCTATAGAAATAAAATTTTGACAAAATTTTCTATAAAAATAAAACGTTGACCAAATTTTTTTAGAGAAATAAAATTGTGACACAATTTTCTAAAGAAATAAACTTTTTGTAAAATTTCCTATAGAAATAAAATTTTTATAAAATTTTCTATAGACATAAAATTTGGCAAAATTTTCTATAGCAATAAAATTTTTACAAAATTTTCTATAGAAATAAAACTTTGACAAAATTTTCTATAGAAATAAAATTTTTATAAAATTTTCAATAGAAATAAAATTTTGATAAAATTTTCTATAGAAATAAAATTTTTATAAAATTTTCTATAGAAATAAAATTTTCTATAGAAATAAAATTTTGACAAAAATTTCTATAGCAATAACATTTTTATAAAATTTTCTATAGAAATAAAATGTTGATAAAATTGTCCATAGAAATAAAATTTTGACAAAATTTTCTACAGAAATAAACTTTTAACAAAATTTTCTATAGAAATAAAATTTTGACAAAATTTTCTATAGAAATAAAATTTTTATAAAATTTTCTATAGAAATAAAACTTTTATAAAATTTTCTACAGAAATAAAACTTTTATAAAATTTTCTATAGAAATAAAAATTTTATAAAATTTTCTATAGCAATAACATTTTTATAAAATTTTCTATAGAAATAAAATGTTGATCAAATTGTCCATAGAAATAAAATTGTGACAAAATTTTATAAAAATTTTCTATAGAAATAAAATTTTTATAAACTTTTCTATAGAAATAAAATTTTGATAAAATTTTTATAAAATTTTCTATAGAAATAAAATTTTTATAAAATTTTCTATAGAAATAAAATTTTTATAAAATTTTCTATAGCAATAACATTTTTATAAAATTTTCTATAGAAATAAAATGTTGATCAAATTGTCCATAGAAATAAAATTGTGACAAAATTTTCTACAGAAATAAAATTTTGACAAAATTTTCTATAGAAATAAAATTTTTATAAAATATTCCATAGAAATAAAATTTTTATAAAACTTTTTTAGAAATAAAATTTTGACAAAATTTTCTATAGCAATAAAATTTTTATAAAGTTTTTTATAGAAAAAAATTTTTATAAAATTTTCTATAGAAATAAAATTTTTATAAAATTTTCCATAGAAATAAAATTTTGACAAAATTTTCTATAGAAATAAAATGTTTATAAAATTTTCTATAGAAATAAAATTTTTATAAAATTTTCTATAGAAATACAATTTTTATGAAATTTTCTATAGAAATACAATTTAAAAAAAAATCTATAGATATGAAATTTTGACAAAATTTTCTATAGAAATAAAATTTTGACAAAATTTTCTATAGAAATCAAATTTTTATAAAATTTTCTATAGAAATAAAATTTGTATAAAATTTTCGAAGAAATAAAATTTTTATAAAATTTTCTATAGAAATAAAATTTTTATAAAATTTTCTATAGAATAAAATTTTTATAAAATTTTCTATAGAAATAAAATTTTTATAAAATTTTCTATAGAAATAAAATTTTCTATAGAAATAAAATTTCCTATAGGAATAACATTTTGACAAAATATTCTATAGAAATAAAATTTTGACAAAATTTTCAATAGAAATAAAATTTTTATAAAATTTTCACAACATTTTCTATAGAAATAAAATTTTTATAAAACTTTCTATAGAAATAAAATTTTGACAAAATTTTTTACAGAAATAAAATTTTTATAAAATTTTCTATAGAAATAACATTTTGATAACATTTTCTATAGAAATAAAATTGTTATAAAATTTTCTATACCAATAAAATTTTTATAAAATTTTCCATAGAAATAAAATTTTGACAAAATTTTCTATAGAAATAAAATGTTCATAAAATTTTCTATAGAAATAAAATTTTTATAAAATTTCCTATAGAAATAAAATTTTTATAAAATTTTCTATAGAAATACAATTTAAAAAAAAAATCTATAGATATGAAATTTTGATAAAATTTTTTATAGAAATAAAATTTTGACAAAATTTTCTATAGAAATAAAATTTTTATAAAATTTTCTATAGAAATAAAAATGACAAAATTTTCTATAGAAATAAAATTTTGACAAAATTTTCTATAGAAATCAAATTTTTATAAAATTTTCTATAGAAATAAAATTTGTATAAAATTTTCGAAGAAATAAAATTTTTATAAAATTTTCTATAGAAATAAAATTTTTATAAAATTTTCTATAGAATAAAATTTTTATAAAATTTTCTATAGAAATAAAATTTTTATAAAATTTTCTATAGAAATAAAATTTTTATAAAATTTTCTATAGAAATAAAATTTTTAAAAAATTTTCTATAGAAATAAAATTTTGACCAAATTTTCTATAGAAATAAAATTTTTATAAAATTTTCTATAGAAATAAAATTTCCTATAGGAATAACATTTTGACAAAATATTCTATAGAAATAAAATTTTGACAAAATTTTCAATAGAAATAAAATTTTTATAAAATTTTCACAACATTTTCTATAGAAATAAAATTTTTATAAAACTTTCTATAGAAATAAAATTTTGTCAAAATTTTTTATAGAAATAAAACTTTTATAAAATTTTCTATAGAAATAACATTTTGATAACATTTTCTATAGAAATAAAATTGTTATAAAATTTTCTATACCAATAAAATTTTTATAAAATTTTCTATAGAAATAAAATTTTTATAAAATTTTCTATAGAAATAAAATTTCCTATAGGAATAACATTTTGACAAAATATTCTATAGAAATAAAATTTTGACAAAATTTTCAATAGAAATAAAATTTTTATAAAATTTTCACAACATTTTCTATAGAAATAAAATTTTTATAAAACTTTCTATAGAAATAAAATTTTGACAAAATTTTTTATAGAAATAAAATTTTTATAAAATTTTCTATAGAAATAACATTTTGATAACATTTTCTATAGAAATAAAATTGTTATAAAATTTTCTATACCAATAAAATTTTTATAAAATTTTCCATAGAAATAAAATTTTGACAAAATTTTCTATAGAAATAAAATGTTTATAAAATTTTCTATAGAAATAAAATTTTTATAAAATTTCCTATAGAAATAAAATTTTTATAAAATTTTCTATAGAAATACAATTTAAAAAAAAAATCTATAGATATGAAATTTTGATAAAATTTTTTATAGAAATAAAATTTTGACAAAATTTTCTATAGAAATAAAATTTTTATAAAATTTTCTATAGAAATAAAATTTTGACAAAATTTTCTATAGAAATAAAATTTTGACAAAATTTTCTATAGAAATCAAATTTTTATAAAATTTTCTATAGAAATAAAATTTGTATAAAATTTTCGAAGAAATAAAATTTTTATAAAATTTTCTATAGAAATAAAATTTTTATAAAATTTTCTATAGAATAAAATTTTTATAAAATTTTCTATAGAAATAAAATTTTTATGAAATTTTCTATAGAAATAAAATTTTTATAAAATTTTCTATAGAAATAAAATTTTTAAAAAATTTTCTATAGAAATAAAATTTTGACCAAATTTTCTATAGAAATAAAATTTTTATAAAATTTTCTATAGAAATAAAATTTCCTATAGGAATAACATTTTGACAAAATATTCTATAGAAATAAAATTTTGACAAAATTTTCAATAGAAATAAAATTTTTATAAAATTTTCACAACATTTTCTATAGAAATAAAATTTTTATAAAACTTTCTATAGAAATAAAATTTTGTCAAAATTTTTTATAGAAATAAAACTTTTATAAAATTTTCTATAGAAATAACATTTTGATAACATTTTCTATAGAAATAAAATTGTTATAAAATTTTCTATACCAATAAAATTTATAAAATTTTCCATAGAAATAAAATTTTGACAAAATTTTCTATAGAAATAAAATGTTTATAAAATTTTCTATAGAAATACAATTTTTATAAAATTTCCTATAGAAATAAATTTTTTATAAAATTTTCTATAGAAATAAAATTTTGACAAAATTTTCTATAGAAATAAAATTTTGACAAAATTTTCTATAGAAATCAAATTTTTATAAAATTTTCTATAGAAATAAAATTTGTATAAAATTTTCGAAGAAATAAAATTTTTATAAAATTTTCTATAGAAATAAAATTTTTACAAAATTTTCTATAGAATAAAATTTTTATAAAATTTTCTATAGAAATAAAATTTTTATAAAATTTTCTATAGAAATAAAATTTTTATAAAATTTTCTATAGAAATACAAATTTTAAAAAATTTTCTATAGAAATAAAATTTTGACCAAATTTTCTATAGAAATAAAATTTTTATAAAATTTTCTATAGAAATAAAATTTTTATAAAATTTTCTATAGAAATAAAATTTCCTATAGGAATAACATTTTGACAAAATATTCTATAGAAATAAAATTTTGACAAAATTTTCAATAGAAATAAAATTTTTATAAAATTTTCTATAGAAATACAATTTTTAAAAAATTTTCTATAGAAATAAAATTTTGACCAAATTTTCTATAGAAATAAAATTTTTATAAAATTTTCTATAGAAATAAAATTTCCTATAGGAATAACATTTTGACAAAATATTCTATAGAAATAAAATTTTGACAAAATTTTCAATAGAAATAAAATTTTTATAAAATTTTCACAACATTTTCTATAGAAATAAAATTTTTATAAAACTTTCTATAGAAATAAAATTTTGACAAAATTTTTTATAGAAATAAAACTTTTATAAAATTTTCTATAGAAATAACATTTTGATAACATTTTCTATAGAAATAAAATTGTTATAAAATTTTCTATACCAATAAAATTTTTATAAAATTTTCCATAGAAATAAAATTTTGACAAAATTTTCTATAGAAATAAAATGTTTATAAAATTTTCTATAGAAATAAAATTTTTATAAAATTTCCTATAGAAATAAAATTTTTATAAAATTTTCTATAGAAATAAAATTTTGACAAAATTTTCTATAGAAATAAAATTTTTATAAAATTTTTTACTGAAATAAAATTTTTATAAAATTTTTTATAAAATTTCATATAGAAATAAAATTTTGACAAAATTTTCTAAGAAATAAAATTTTCTAATAAATAAAATTTTTATAAAATTTTCTAAGAAATACAATTTTGATAAAATTTCCTATAGGAATAACATTTTGACAAAATATTCTATAGAAATAAATTTGTTATAAAATTTTCTATAGAAATAAAATTTTGACAAAATTTTCAATAGAAATAAAATTTTTATAAAATTTTCTATAGAAATAAAATTTTGACAAAATTTTCTTTAGAAATACAATTTTTTTAGAGAAATAAAATTTTTACAAAATTTTCTATAGAAATAAAATGTTGACATAATTTTTCTATAGAAATAGAAATAAAATTTTCTATAGAAATAATATTTTTATAAATATTTCTATAGGATTAATTTTTTTTTAAACTCCTAAAGAAATAAAATTTTGCAGCGTTTTCTATAGAAATAAAATTTTTACAAAATTTTCAATAGAAATAAAATTTTTACAAAATTTTCAATAGAAATAAAATTTTTACAAAATTTTCTTATGAAATAACAATTTGACAAAATTTTCTGTAGATATAAAGTTTTGACAAAATTTTCTATAGAAATTAAATTTTGACAAAATTTCTATGCTGACAATGTTTTCTATTTAAATAAAATTTTAACAGAATTTTCTATTTAAATAAAATTTTAACAGAATTTTCTATTTAAATAAAATTTTAACAAAATTTTCTATCTAAATAAAATTTTGACAAAATTTTCTATCTAAATAAAACTTTGACAAAAATTTATATAGATATATAATTTTTATAAAATTTTCTATAGAAATAAAATTTTGACAAAAATTTTCTACAGAAATAGAATTTTGACAAAATTTTCTATAGAAATAAAATTTTTCACAGAATTTCCTAATGAAATATAATTTTGACAAAATTTGCTATAGAAATAATATAACATTTTGCTCTTGAACTAGGTTTGAGGTGTTCATTTTCCTTCTCTGCGTGTATAAAATGAACCCTTCTAAATTTTGTGGGAGTATTATAATTCCCTTAATTGCAGAATACTCAGAATTCAATAGGGTCGTTTTTGGAAATCATTTAGCTAGCTCCGTTAGGCTCTACGGCTTCCTTATTTGTTTTAGCATTAGACCATCCACTTCGTGATTAACTAAAAGATCTACTTCACTAATGACTTCCTGTTGCAGACAAACACAAACTTCTCTTGTCTTTTAAAATAATATAAAAAATGCTAAAAAGTATTTTATCGTTTGACGTAGGTCCCGCAATGGCAAATGTCATTTCTTTTAGTTAGAATTTCTTTACTCGCGTTTTGAAAAAATGCCAAAAAATAAAGTCATTTTTCACCCTTGTGCATTAAGAGAATTCTAAAGTATTTTTGCTAAGCTCTATACCATTGGAAATTATAAACGTTTGCCCTGGCATGAGTGTTTCCGCTGTTAGTCAGTTTACGCTTCATTTGCCATGTCATCATTGTCATGGTGCAAGTGTCAGCTGCATATAACTTTTGCAGTCTTTTACATTTCTATGCAATATTCTTTACAAAAAAAAACATCTACAACTAAAACGTAATTTATATATGTATGTGTGTGTGAGTGTGTGTTTACGACTACATTCTATGGAGTTTTTATGGAAATTTTCTATGAAATATATTTTTTGTAGTTTCTTTTAGTCTGCATGACTTGATTTGACACTGCAGTCAGTTGCAGTTGTTTTGTATACGAAAAAAATAAAGAATGGTGGAAAACTGAATTAATGGGGTTTTCACTCATTATACCTAAAAGTTAAATTTATGATTCCTAGGGATTTTTGTAAAAAAAACTACAAAGCCTTTTAGTAATACTCGAAACAAAAAGCAAACAGGAAGGAAAAGTAATTAGTGGTATGTAATGAGTTATGCATGAACAATATTTAAATTTTAAGTTTAAAAATATAACAAAGTAAAGAAAATTTTCTATAAAATTAAAATCTTGACAAAATTTTCTATAGAAATAAAATCTTGACAAAATTTTCTATAGAAATAATGTTTTGGAAAAATTTTCTATTGAATCAAAATTTTGACAAAATTGGCTATTGAAATAAAATTTTGGCAAAATTTTCTATAGAAATAAACTTTTGATAAAATTTTCTATAGATATAAACTTTTGACAAAATGTTCTATAGAAATACAATTTTGAGAAAATTTTTTATAGAAATAAATTTTTGGCAAAATAAAATTATGACTATAGGAATAAATATTAGACAAAATGTTCTGTAGAAATAAAATTTTCACAAAATTTCTATAGAAATAAAATTAAGACAAAATTTCCTGCAGGAATAAAATTTTGTCAAAATGTTCTATAGAAATAAAATTTTGACAAAATTTTCAGCACACGTTTACCAATAATGGCATAAATAGGAGATCTCTAGTTTCATTTCTACCGCACAATGGCCATCAACATCTTCAGATTTTGGACTTTTTAGCCTGGGAAATTTTAGAAAGTAAGGTTGGCACTTAAAAATACCAAAGAGTCGATTATAGAAAAGCGGCGCCACAACGGAAATGAACCTATAAAATGCATAGCCAGTTTTGTGACGAACCAAGTGACAGTTCTGCTGTTTGAAAGTTTTTTGTTTTTGTACAAAAGATAACCATTTCGAATAAATCTAAACCGATTCTTTAATTTTATGTTATTTCCTACATTTTTTTTGCACTTTATTTTGTTGCTTTCCATATCAGCCACCCTGTATATTTGGTTTGGTTATACCAATAATTTTGGAAGGGAACCCCATATCCTTGTGTAGGGTATAACAAGCTCTTAATTGATTATTAATATTCATTGCTAAGTTCTGATCCTTGAAGATCATCTATCGGGAAGGTTTAAAGTCCAATACTTACAATGATTTAAATTCGTATTTATGTCGTTAAATTACATACCTGGAATAAATAAGAAATAATACACAATATTAGTCATTTTGTTAAGTTATATTTAATATTAAAATAATTTTAGACAATTTGTTAGTGTTGAGAATTTCTAAAAAGTGGCGCAAAAAGGTGCCATACTTATTTTAAGAATAGTGACACAAAAAGTAGAACACTTTTCTATAAAAAATCAAATACGTATAATAAAATTATAAATACTTTTCTCAAATTAGATCTAGATAAATCCTTGAACCTCAGAAAATTTTCATTGCATATTTTTGGGCGCTTAATAAAACTATGGGTTCACAGCAAAAAATACTTCAGCAGTAAGAGTTTATTTGCAATAAAGTAGGCAGTGCATCCACACTGCATGAATCGGTGGCAATAACGTAAACGAGAAGAAAATTGAAGAACATTTTATTAAAAATCTTTACTAAAAACTCTTATTTATGAAATTTTCGTGGTTAGTATGAAAAAAATTTACTACTTCTACAAAAAGAGTGAAATTACTCACATGACATCACGATCTTACAAGAAAATTTAAATTTTTAAAGATATTGAATTAATAGAAAATTTTGACAAAATTTGTTTTCTATAGAAAATTTTGTGAAAATGTAACTTCTAAAGAAAATTTTATAAAAATTCAACTACTAACGAAAATTTTGTCAAAATTTTATTTTTATACAAAATGTTGTCATAAGTTAACTTCTATAGAAAATTTTGTCAAAATTTTATTTTTATATAAAATGGTGTCATAATTTAACTTCTATAGAAAATTTTGTACACATTTAAGTACTATAAAAAAATTCCCAAAATTTGGTTTCTATAGATTTTTTTTTTTCAAAATTTTATTGCTATAGAAAAAAGTCTCAAAATTTTATTTCTATAGAAAAATTTTTCAAAAATTTTTTTCTATAGAAAGTTTTGTCAAAATTTTATTTTTATCTAATACTATAAAAAAATTCCCTAAATTTGGTTTCTATAGAAATTTTTTTTTTCAAAATTTTATTGCTATAGAAAAAAGTCTCAAAATTTTATTTCTATAGAAAAATTTGTCAAATTTTTTTTTCTATAGAAAATTTTGTCAAAATTTTATTTTTATATAAAATGGTGTCATAATTTAACTTCTTTAGAAAATTTTGTACACATTTAAGTACTATAAAAAAATTCCCAAAATTTGGTTTCTATAGAAAAATTTTTTTTCAAAATTTTATTGCTATAGAAAAAAGTCTCAAAATTTTATTTCTATAGAAAAATTTGTCAAATTTTTTTTTCTATAGAAAATTTTGTCAAAATTTTATTTTTATATAAAATGGTGTCATAATTTAACTTCTATAGAAAATTTTGTACCCATTTAAGTACTATAAAAAAAATTCCCAAAATTTGGTTTCTATAGAATTTTTTTTTTCAAAATTTTATTGCTATAGAAAAAAGTCTCAAAATTTTATTTCTATAGAAAAATTTTTCAAAAATTTTTTTCTATAGAAAGTTTTGTCAAAATTTTATTTTTATCTAAAATGTTGTCATAATTTAACTTCTATAAAAATTTTTGTACACATTTAAGTACGATAAAAAAATTCCCAAAATTTTGTTACTATAGAAAATTTTCTCAAAATTTTATTGCTATAGAAAATAGTTTCAAAAGTTTATTTGTATAAAAAATTTTGTCAAAATTTTATTTCTATAGAAAATTTTGTCAAAATTTTAATTTTATATAAAATTTTATCAAAATTTAACTTCTATAGAAAAATTTTGTTAACATTTTATTTCTATAAAAATTTTTCTCAAAATTTTGTTTCTATAGAAAATTTTCTTTCAATTTTATTGCTATAGAAAATAGTCTCAAAATTTTATTCCTATAGAAAATTTTCTCAATTTCTTTTTCTATCGAAATTTTTCTCAATTTGTTTCTACAAAAAAATTTCTCTCAAAATGTTATTTCTATAGAAAATTTTCTTTAAATATTTTCTATAGGAAATTGAAGTACCTCTTAGTTGGAGAGGAAAATTTAGCAAAATCTATCAAAACTTCAAGAATTCTGCCAATCTACGAAACAGTAAAAAATCTAAAAGTTTTGGTAGAATCTACCAACGGTGAAAACCGTGTATTGGACTACCATGATCACATCAGTAATTTTAAAGAGACTCGGGATCAAAATTTACGAAAACTACTGCATTAAATAGAGATTAATTTAAAAGTGGCACAACATAGCAAAAAAGGTGGCAAAAAAATGTAAAAAGTATACCATTTAGTTGTATTGGACTCAGTAATCCGTTTCTAGGTTAAGGCAATGATCACATCGGCAATTTTAAAGGGATTCGGGATTAAAATTTATGAAAACTATACTATACTAAAAATGATTTTTATTAAAGAGTGATACAACATGGCAAAAAAGGTGGCACAAAAATATATAGAAAGTATGCCATTTAGTGGTATCACAAAAAAATTTACATAAAAATGTTAACGATAAAAATGAGCGATTTTGCTTTTAAAGAGGCAGAAGGGCAACGTCAGAACATTAAATTTTAAACTCACAAAAGAAAGATACAAAATTTACACAATGCTAAGGACAAAAATTCTAGATAGTTAAGAAGTTGGTAATGTCCAAAACCGATTCGTCCTTAAATTAAAAACCATCACTTATGGTTAAACATTTTTTCTTTAAATGCATTAAGAATTTTTGGATTTAAGATAAAAAGCTTCAACTATGGGCTAAGATATAGTTTGAGCGTTACTTAAAATTTTTTCGAGAGGTCTGCAAAATAGGCTCTCACGGCGATGAAGATAAACTCAACTTCGTTGTTGATATTAATTAATTTTTTCCAATGTACCTTATTTCCTTAGAAATTTACATGAAATTAGAAAGCCTCATATTATAACATTCCAATGTTTGTAGATATTTTCAATAAATTTAGTTTTATGTTTTCCCACATTTCATACTCTTCATTTTCTCAACATTTTTTTTTCTATACATTTCTTCCAATATATGACCATAGTTTCCATAGACTAGCATATGGTTGTCTATTTAGAAATTGTGTTTACCATGTCCATAGCACTATGACCATGTACATGAAGTATTAATATACTAAAACTATAAAAGAAAAAAAAAAAAAAAAAAACCAAAGCAAAACTTAAGAGCAGGGAGGAAAATGTAGATATAAAAGTTTTGCAGTCAACTGCAGTATGCAGTAAGTAGTGAATTGATTTATGCAAATTTTTCTAACTTAAACAGATGGTGTCTTCAGTATTCAGTTAAAAGAAAGAGGATGGTCGTTAGGAAAACGAGGACAACAGGATGTTGTCAACTAATAACAAGGACATGGTTTGTGAATTACAACATTTATCTGAAATAGAAATATATTGTTATTGATTTTATTTTGGAATAATTTTTGCCGGATTTTTTTTTTCATCTTCAAAAATAACTAGGGACTGACAACTTGGGACTATTACCTAGAAACGCCAAATTGTGTAGTACATTCAACTATAATTTTTCTGGGCAAGATCTTACCAGTATCCGATTGGGTTGTGTTCTTGGATATGACATGTAATGCCAGAAATAAGGGAGAACTGAAGACGCTTACAAATACTAAACCCAGAGAAAAAAAAAACAAATAAGGAAAGTATAAAGTCGGGCGGGGCCGACTAAATCTAAATTTTCGATACCATATCACATACGTCAAATGTGTTGGGGGCTATGTATAAAGCTTTGTAACAAATACATACATTTAAATATCACTCGATCTGGACAGAATTAGATAGACTACTACAAAATCTATAGACTCAAAGTTTAAGTCCGCACAATGTTAGTAAAAAAATATGGCAAACATATAAATCTGAAGCAATTTTAAGGAAATTTCGCAAAAGTTTATTTATGATTTATCGCTCGATACATATGTATTAGAAGTTTAGGAAAATTAGAGTTATTTTTAAAAATTTTCGCTTAGTAGTGGCAATTTTACAAGGAAAATGTTGGTATTTTGACCATTTTTGTCGAAATCAGAAAAACATATATATGGGAGCTATATCTAAATCTGAACCGATTTCAACCAAATTTGGCACGCAAAGCTACAATACTAATTCTACTCCCTGTGCAAAATTTCAACTAAATCGGAGCAAAAAAATTGGCCTCTGTGGTCATATGAGTGTAAATCGGGCGAAAGCTATATATGGGAGCTATATCTAAATCTGAACCGATTTCAATCAAATTTGGCACGCATAGCTACAATGCTAAATCTACTCCCTGTGCAAATTTTCAACCAAATTGGGCCAAAACTCTGGCTTCTTGGGCCATATAAGTCCATATCGGGCGAAAAATATATATGGAAGCTATATCTAAATCTGAACCGATTTCAATCAAATTTGGCACACATAACTATACTACCAATTGTACTCCTTGTGCAAAATTTCAACCAAAGTCGGCCAAAAATCTGGCTTCTGGGGCCATATAAGTCCATATCGGGCGAAAGATATATATGGGAGCTATATCTAAATCTGAACCGATTTCAATAAAATTTTGCACACTTGACTATAGTACTAATTGTTCTTCTTGCGCAAAATTTTAATCTAATTAGGGTAAAACTCTGGCTGCTGGGTCCATATTAGTGCATATCGGGCGAAAGATATATATGGGAGCTATATCTAAATCTGAATCGATTTCAACCAAATTTGGAACGCATAGCTACAATGCTAAATCTACTCCCTGTGCAAAATGTCAATCAAATTGGTCCAAAACTCTGGCTTTTAGGACCATATTAGTCCATATCGGGCGAAAGATATATGTGGGAGCTATATCTAAATCTGAACCGATTTCAATCAAATTTTGCAGCCTTGACTATACTACTAATTCTACTCTTATTGCAAAATTTCAAACAAATTCAGCCAAAAATCTGGCTTCTGGGGCCATATAAGTCCATATCGGGCGAAAGATATATATGGGAGCTATATCTAAATCTGAACCGATTTCAATAAAATTTGGCACACTTGACTATAGTACTAATTGTTCTTCGTGTGCAAAATTTTAAGCTAATTAGGGTAAAACTCTGGCTGCTGGGTCCATATTAGTGCATATCGGGCGAAAGATATATATGGGAGCTATATCTAAATCTGAACCGATTTCTTCCAAAATCAACAGGGTTCTATTCTGACTCAAATTAGGAACATGTGCTAAATTTGAAGCCGATTGGACTTAAATTGCGACCTAGACTTTGATCACAAAAATTTGTTCACAGACAGACAGACGGACGGACGGACAGACGGACATGGCTAGGTCGACTCAGGGACCCACCCTGAGCATTATTGCCAAAGACACCATGTGTCTATCTCGTCTCCTTCTGGGTGTTACAAACATTTGCACTAACTTATAATACCCTGTTCCACAGTGTGGCGCAGGGTATAAATATTTCCGCTACCGAGACTCGTCGCCTTAGGAGCCTCAAGCCAAATGGCGGTTTATATGGCGGCTATATATAATTATGAATCGATGAGGACCAATTTTTGCATGGTTATTAGAGGTCATATGCTGACACCATGTACCAAATTTCGGCCGGATTGGATGAAATTTGCCTCTCTTAGAGGCTCCGCAAGCCAAATCGGGGGATCGGTTTATATGGGGGCTATATATAATTATGGACCGATGTGGACCAATTTTTGCGTGGTCGTTAGAGACCATGAAATTTGCTTGTCTTAGAGGATTCGCAAGCCAAATTTGGGGGTCCGTTTATATGGGGGCTATACGTAAAAGTGGACCCATATGGCCCATTTGTAATACCATCCGACCTACATCAATAACAACTACTTGTGCCAAATTTCGATGGCTTGTTTCGTTCGGAAGTTAGCGTGATTTCGACAGACGGACGGACGGGCATGCTCAGATTGACCCAGAATTTCACCACGACCCAGAATATATATAACACCGTGGTGCAATGGTTAACATGCCCGCCTTGCATACACAAGGTCGTGGGTTCGATTCCTGCTTCGACCGAACACCAATAAGTTTTTCAGCGGTGGATTATCCCACCTCAGTAATGCTGGTGACATTTCTGAGGGTTTCAAAACTTCTCTAAGTGGTTTCACTGCAATGTGGAACGCCGTTCGGACTCGGCTATAAAAAGGAGGTCCCTTGTCATTGAGCTTAACATGGAATCGGGCAGCAGTCAGTGATAAGAGAGAAGTTCACCAATGTGGTATCACAATGGACTGAATAGTCTATGTGAGCCTGATACATCGGGCTGCCACCTAACCTAACACCTAACCTATATAACATACTTTATGGGGTCTTAGAGCAATATTTCTATTTGTTACAAATGTAATGACAAAGTTAATATACCCCCATCCTATGGTGGAGGGTATAAAAAATTAAAAAAGTCGTACTATTTCTATCAAGAGTAGTATCTGAGACAGCCAGAGTGGGTGCAATATAAGGCAATTTTAAAATTATTCTCTCAACATTTCCTCGAATAGTTCCCCCCCTTTCAATTTCTGTTTTTTTATATCTTGTGTGAAATGAAGTTCCATTTAAGCTTTTCTTCCTCAAGTGCATTGCAATCTTCCTTAAAATTCATATGGATGAGTTTATCCTTACATCATCTCGAGAATGTCCACACAATTTATTTTTTGGAATAAAACAAATTAATGAAATTTAATTGAATTTTCCAGTGATTTTAATAAATTGAAAACAATTTTTTTTATTTTATTTTCTTTATCACACCTTTGCCGGTAAGGAATATCTTTTATCACAGCACTACAGGGCTTTGGCATCTTTTCGGTGTGTTATATAATTTTTTTTTTGTTTCCTCAAAATCAATTTACTTCAGGGATTCTTGGGCAGAGCAAAAATGGAGACAAATTTGCATGAACACTGAAATTAAATCACTGTCAGAGAATAGAGAAATGCTAGACATGGTGTGTGTGTATGGGTCCTGGTATGATAATAGGCAGCCGTATGGTTGTCATTTCATCATCATCATCATCATTGTGGAAATGGAGAAACAGACATGTGGCGATGAAGATTGTAATGGAAGCTATGATGAAATTCATCACTATCAGAAAACTGAAGGCCTGCCAAGATGTATGTGACATATACAGAATGCTTTTGAAAGCTAGTGAGGAGTGGAAGAGAATCCCAGGAAGGAAATTGAATTACTGCATAGGAGAAGGTGGGAAATTTAATGAAAATGTTTATGGCATCTAGAATACACAGATCAGAATGTTGAGATTTATAAAATTCTGCAGACCTCGTAAATTTGTGAAACTTTACCTCATTTTTTACCAGAAATGGTTTTCAAAATTTATTGGCCTATTGTAAAATATTGAAGTGTGAAATTGCCCAATCATTTTCATTTCATCTAGGTCATAAATTAAGGTTAACATTTATTTTTCACACTTGGGAAAGTTCAACTACAATTTGTGAAGGAACATTCTACAACCCTTATAAGAGGATTAAGGAATGGCATTTTGAAATACCAAAAAAAAATATATATAAATTTTTCTTACATCCTTACATCAAAAATTGTCCAATACCAAATAAGCCAAACAATTATTGAGAAGAAATACCAAAAACATTTGGCCAAAAAAACAAGCTTAAAAATAAGCACACCCTTAGCTACAGGCCACCACTATTAAAACTTAAAGCTGTGTATATATATATGTATATTATCAGAGTAGTTATAAAAAAAGTCGTAACCTTTTTCCCCACTAGACCATGTAAGTATCGTCCATTTTATGTTAGCCCGTAAATATATGAAAATGTCAAATAGTCCTGAATATTTTTTTTTGTGACACTATATTTCGTATAAAGGATCATTTATGGTTGAGTGAAAATTATGTTAGGTTATTTACTTTGTAATAAAGCCTAAAAGTAGGCTATTAATCCTAAGACTGGTAGGCCACAAAATGATTTGGAAAAATCTACAAAAATTGACCCTTCTTTGGTGTGGATTGAGGAAAATCACAATTGTGATTTAAATATATTGTCAACCGATTAGGACTTAAAATAATGTTAGTTTGTGGGGAGTATAGCTTCAGAGGAATGTTTTAAAGTGAAGTTGAGAGAAGTTTAAAGATAAGCGAAAATGAAATAGGACCCAAATGTAGTGGTCACTTTTACCGTTGAAAGAAATCCAAGATATATGCCAATAATTTCATAGAAAGTTGAACGTATATTATGAAAAAGTGGCATATAAAAAAAGCAAACATGCCTAACCAGCAAAAAAAGCGTCGCCAAAAAAGTAGTGACAATGTTCTTTTTGGATCCGGAAATTGACGCAGAAGCGATGAATTTAACATGGACTTGTCATAGGACGGATGTCCACCATTTCAACAGCCGTTGCACTGAATTTCCATCACTTCTTAAGATGTGAGGCGAATCCTGTGTTTTGGATGTGAAATAAGAAATTTTGTAATATTTTGAAAAATAAATAATTTTAATTTTTTTTATGATTTTTAATGCATTATAACGCTTGCTGGAACTTTTGTGATCAAATATTTTCAAAAATCGAAATTTTTCTACAAAGGATTTAGCATTTTTTTCGTCTTTAATTTCAATAATTTGTACCATTTTATTAATTCTTAATCTGTTTTTAACCTCTTTGAAACACAAAAAGAAATATATTTCCCATTAATAATATAAAAAAGCGAGTTATAAACAAATTGACTGAAATGAACTTCCTGTAAAGTTAAAATAAAGAAAATCTTTGGGAGAGCATTTTTGGAAGTTCTTTTAAAGTTGTGCCTTGAGAAAAACTTCCAAATTTTTTTCCTGGGTATTGAAGCTCATTTCGATGTGTTCAAGATGCTACACCCTCAAAAAAAATCGCTTCTTTAACATATGTTCCAAACATATTTTGCAGGAAGCACATATATTATTGCATACTGCCGAAACATTAATATGTTTGTTTTATGTGAACATATTATATGTTTGGAAGCATTTTGAGCCAAAAATATTATATGCTTGGAAGAATTTCCTAACATACTCGTAATTTTCACTTCCACGAATTTTTTTAGTTATTGGCACCTTTCTCTGTAATACAAATAATGTTGAAGAAATTATTCACTTTTATAAATTTTTTAAATTTTACCTTTCGCCTGCACGGAGAATCGAACCGAGGACCATACAGTTTGTAAGCCAACACACTATCCACTGGGCTACGTAGCTGTTATAGTCACCAGTAGATAATTATCGTTTTAAGTTACATTTATATAGCATAGTTTGCAGCGCCCACGAGCCTATGCAAACATAACATTATTTAACAGAAACATACATTTGTTTGCCACGTGGAGCAGTGGTTAGCATGTGTGCCTTGCATGCAAAGGGTCGTGGGTTCAATCCCTGCTCCGACCGAACATTTTTTTTGTTTTTTTTTTAATTTACACATTTATATTTACACTATATTAATTTTTTTTAAATGAAACTTCGAAATGTGCGTTATTAAAGATTTATAGTCAGTAACAGTGCTTGATATAAACGAAATTGACTGATTTTTGGATAAAATATTATTTTTTATTGCAAAAATAACAATCTTGTAATAAAAAACTGTTTTTGTACAAAACTTTAAAATTTGGAAGGAATTCAAAAACTAACAAAAGAAGAACGTGGAGTCGAGTATAAACATACATACATAATTTTATAATATAAACATAAATTTATTTAGGAGTGAACAGTTTTTTACTAGCATTTAACACCATCGCTCTAAAATTCCTTTTATTTTTCTTTAATAATTCATTTTAAAGAAAATAAACTTTTTAAATTGTTTTAGCTGTAAAACTCGAACTTAATGCCCGCTTTTATATTTGATGGTGCCCGTCAACTCCTCGTGGACTACTTTTTAATAAAGAGGAACTAAAGTTTGTTTTTTTACATTTTACTGTGTAATTTTTCACTATTTCCTCCTTATTTCATTTTACTGTCCCAACTCTAAAAAGAGTATAGAGCCCTTTCGTTATTTTTATGAAGACCCCTGATTTCTTTTAACGAACCAAGAAAAAAATTGTGCCCATAATGCCAAAATGATAAACAAAACACATGTCCACACATACATAAAATGCTGCTCTCAAGGCGAAAACATAAGCTGTTTGTTTTTCAAATGTCTATTCTCTTGGTTCAGAATGTTTATTCTCTTTATTCAAATTAAATAATATTTAGACTTAAACATATCAAATTTTTGGCCTTATCATAAAACAGTTTTCCGAAACAACATACAAGCGGTTTCACAGAAATTGTTCTCTTTTGACTCTTTTGCTGTGTTATATTGATATCTTTCGTCAACTCTCCCGGTTTCCATCTCTATTTCTCTCTATACTCTCTCTGTCGCTTTGAATAAAATATCACAACATATGTATGTTTAGTCGAAATTTGTAAATTTATATATGTTTGTATTCACACATATGATTTTTATGAAACATTCATGCCCCAAACATAATATATTCTAACATATTAACATAGATGTCCCAAACATTTAGTGTTAGTTCAGGAACATTACATGTTCGCACTTAAATATATTGTGGTTTAAAATCGTGCCCGAAACACATTTTGTTTATATCGGAACATATGAAAAACATATTTTTCTAACAGTGTACACTGCCAATATATACCGGCCTTATAACTATTTTTCTTGCAATTCCCGTAAGGTTACTTGTTATAATTAACAGATCAACAGTATAAACCTGTTCAACTCTGCAAATTTATTATTTGGGAGGGTACAAACAACTAAGTTATACAAAAATTATAGATTTAGTGCATACTTTTAGGCTAAGTTCTTAGCGTTACAGATTTATAATGGAAATGCATTGAACAATTTTATATTGAGAACACATCTGTGTTTTGTGAAACATATTCTACATAAATCGGATTCAAACCCATCGTAGCTCGAACCCTAGAAAGTTTTTCATTGGTGGTTTATTTCCACTCAGACATATGGAGGACATTTGTGAACATTTCAAAGTTTCTGTAAGTGCTTTTACTCCTACTATGACACACCGTTCGCACTTGACTATAAAAAGAAAGTGTGTTATCATTGAGATAAATTTAGAATCGGGCTGATAAGAGAGATAGAGAGAAGTTAACCACATGTGGTTTCTTTAAAATAAATACATTTTCTAGCGACTTATGTGGCCTTAAGTCTAGGATCAGTAAAATTGAAATTAGGATTCAGATCTCATTTATGGAATTTTCATGTTCTTTTCGCGGTATATTAATAACACACAAAAAGAAATTTTCTGATGCAATCACGAAATTAATTGATCCAATTAATTTTTTAATTGAAATGTCTTCAATCACAGAAATCATAGTATCAATTAAAAAAATTAATTGAAAGTCAATTAAAAAATTAATTGAAAGTCAATTAAAAAATTTATTGATTCAATAAAAAAATTAATTGATACTACTAATTTTGGTGATTGATTTTTGTTTCAATTAAAAAAAAAGCAATTAAATTTTTAAAACTCTATTAAGAGTGCACTCAAAAAAAGTTTACTTGGATCCAAAGATTTTGACCTTCCCTTAAGAATTTTGGTATTGATTCCGAGCTAAAGATGCGGCTTCTTTAAAGTAAAGAAATTTTTTAGCGACATATCTGGCTTTAAATCTACGACCAATAAAATTTAAATTAGAATATAGATCGCATTTATCGAATTTTCATTCTATTTTTCGGTATATAAATAAGCTATTCACGTACAAACAAATGCCAGTTTAAAAATCCAAATTATAACGGTTACCTCAAAGTAAAAATTTTTTTCTTAATTCCAAATACAAACTTTATACCAAAGAGGCTACAACCTCAAATTAAGTCTTAGCCTATATTTGAAGCGTTTTTATCTTAATTCTAAGGATTCAATATTTCAATTTATCTATGGGTGATTTCCTTAAATCGAAAATATGTTTCTTTACTTTAAGGAAAGTTTGCCTTAGTTCATAGACATCCGACTTTAACAGAGTTACGCAAATTGACAAAATTTGTGTTCTAAATTTAATGAAACAATTTTTGAAGTTAAGATTATAAACTTTATTTTAATAAAAAATTTCATTATTTTAAAGAAATTTGTCTTTAATATTTTGTAAATTGGGTAGCCTAAAATTTAGGTTGCACAATTTTTAAGATCAAGTAAATATTTTTTTCAGTTTATATATCTACATAACCAGATATCCTTAACCAATATGCCTTGAGGTGAGATCCCCCATCTCATTCATTCACAGCAAAGATAGTTGAGACGCTACCACAGTTTCCACTCGCTCCAGAAATGATCTACCAACATTTTAACAAACTACTGTCAAATAAAAAATCTTATTTTGCAGGTTTTAATTTTTTAGAAAATTTTGTCAAAATTTTATTGCTAGAGAATGTTTTGTCAAAGTTCTATTCCTAGAGTAAATTTTGTGAAAATTTTATTTCCAGAATAAATTTCGTCAAAATTTTATTTCTGGAGTAAATTTTGTCAAAATTTTATTTCTATAGAAAGTTTTGACAAAATTGTATTTCTATAGAAAATTTTATTTCTATAGAAAACTTTATTTCTATAGAAAATTTTGTCAAAACTTTATTTCTGTAGAAAATTTTGTCAAAATTTCATTGCTAGAGAATGTTTTGTCAAAATTTTATTCTTAAGATAATTTTGTCAAAATTCTATTCCTACAGAATTTTTTTTAAAAATTTTATTTCTATAGAAAATTTTGTCAAAATTTTATTCTTAGAGAAAATTTTGTCAAAATTAAATTTCGATAGGAAATTTTGCCAAAATTTTATTTCTATAAAAAATTTTGTGAAAATTTTATTCCTAGAGAATATTTTGACAAAATTTTATTCCTAGAGAAAATGTTGTCAAAATTTTATTTCTATCGAAAATTTTTTCCATAGAAAATTTTGTCAAAATTTTATTTCTATAGAAAATTGTTTTCCAAAGAAAATTTTGTCATAATTTATTTCAATATAAAGTTTCGTCAAAATTTTATTCCTAGAGAAAATTTTGTCAAAATTTTATTTCTATCGAAATTTTTTTCCATAGAAAATTTTGTCAAAATTTTATTTCTATAGAAAATTGTTTTGCAAAGAAAATTTTTTCATAATTTTATTTCAATATAAAGTTTCGTCAAAATTTTATTCCAAAAGAAAATTTTGTCAAAATTTTATTTCTATAGAATATTTTGTCAAAAATTTGTTCCTATAGAATATTTTGTTAAAATTTTATTCCTAGAAAATTATTTGTGAAAATTTTAATCGTATAGAAACTATTGTCAAAGTGTTATGTTTTGTCAAAATTGTATTCCCAGAGAATATTTTGTCAACATTTTTTTGGTGCAGAAAATTTTGTCAAAATTTTGTTCCTAGAGAAAATTTTGTCAAAATTTTATGTCGATAGAAAATTTTGTCAAAATTTTATTCGATGAGAAAATTTTGTCAAAATTTTATTTCGATAGAATATTATGTCAACATTTTATTTCTATAGAAAATTTTGTCAAAATTTTATTATTTCTATAGAAAATTTAGTCAAAATTGTATATTTGGCCAAAATTTTATTCCTATAGAATATTTTGTCAAAAATTTATTTCTATAGAAAATTTTGTCAAAAATTTATTTCTATAGAAAATTTTGTCAATATTTTATTTCTATAGAAAATTTTGTCAAAACTTTATTTCTATAGAAAATTTTGTCAAAATTTTATTGCTAGAGAATATTTTGTCAAAATTTTATACTTAGAGAAAATTTTGTCAAAATTCTATCCTGGAGAATTTTTTTTTTCAAAATTTTGTTTCTATAGAAAATTTTGCAAAATTTTATTCCTAGAGAATATTTTGTCAAAATTTTATTCGTAGAGAAAATGTTGTCAAAATTTTATTTCTATAGAAAATTTTTTAAAAATTTTATTTCGATAGAAAATTGTGTCAAAATTTTATTTCCAAAGAAAATTTTGTCAAAATTCTATTTCTATAGAAAATGTAGTCAAAATTGTATATTTTGCCAAAATTTTATTCCTATAGAATATTTTGTCAAAAATTTATTCCTACAGAATATTTTGTCAAAAATTTATTTCTATAGAAAATTTTGTCAAAAATTTATTTCTATAGGAAATTTTATCAAAATTTTATTTCTATAGAAAATTTTGTCAAAACTTTATTTCTATAAAAAATTTTGCCAAAATTTTATTGCTAGAGAATATTTTGTCAAAATTTTATACTTAGAGAATATTTTGTCAAAATTCTAATTCTGGAGATTTTTTTTTTCAATTTTTTTTTTCTATAGAAAATTTTGCCAAAATTTTATTCCTAGAGAATATATTGTCAAAAATTTATTTCTATAGAAAATTTTGGCAAAAATTTATTCCTATAGAAAATCTTGCCAAAATTTTATTTCTAGCGAAAATTTTGTCAAAATTCTATTTCGATTCAAATTCTTTTGGCAAAATTTTATATATTGTCAAAATTTTATTCCTAGAAAATATTTTGTCAAAATTTTATTCGTAGAGAAAATTTTGTCAAAATGTTATATTTTGTCAACATTTTATTCCTAGAGAAAATTTTGTCAAAATTTTATTCCTAGAGAAAATTTTGTCAAAATTTTATTTCTATAGAAAATTTTGTCAAAATGTTATGTTTTGTCAAAATTTTATTCCTAGAGAATATTTTGTCAAATTTTTTTTTGTATAGAAAATTTTGTCAACATTTTTTTCCTAGAGAAAATTTTGTCAAAATTTTATTCAATAGAAAAAAAAATTTGTCAAAATTTTATTTCTATAGAAAATTTTATCAAAATTTTATTTCTATAGAAAATTTTGTCAAAATTTTATGTCGATAGAAAATTTTGTCTAAATATTATGGCGATAGAAAATTTTGTCAAAATATTACTCCTAGCGAATTTTGACAAAATGTTATTCGTAGATAAAATTTTTTCAAAATTTTATTTCGATAGAGCAGTTTCCATGCACCCCTAGAAGTAGTATATACCAAATTTACTATATCACTTTGTAGAACTAAAATTACTATAGATTTCCAACTTTTACGAAAATCGGATAAAAGTAGGACCTTAATATAGGGAAGAAGTCAAATTGTGGTGGGACTCTATCGAAACATGGACTAATATAGAACATCTTTGAACTTGATCTTCCAGCAGAAAAAAAAACACAGGCAAATTTTCAGCAGGATTTTATATTGAAGACTGTAGCGCCAGTCACCTGTCATAGGGCATTGTTAGAGCGTCTTAAAATTTCACTGTGATTATGAATATATATACAGTGAAAGCTCTCGTAAGTGTATAGCCATGGTCGCCTAAATTTTTTCCACATTTGGGATGTCTCCAATTATGGAATGCTAATTTTAATGTATTTATCGTCTCACTATAATAACGTGGTGTACGATTTTCAGAGTGTCCAAGTTTGAGAGGTTTTACTGTACTTCATTTAGCTCCAAATCGAAATATCTATACCATCCTAAGGTGTTTGGTATAAATATACCAACTATTCTTCGTTTTACGGAAATTATTTTTTTCTGTAATATAAATCGGCTAAGATGGTTTGTGCCAGAAAAAATTGAGTTAGATTTACCCTCTGTAATAGTAATACGATTGACTTCAAATTGTTCAAAAAACAATTCACTTTTTTTTATAAAATTCGAAAGTTTGTCCATTCGACTCTGTTGCAAAATCTAATAATGGTTTGGTAGAGACGATATATTTATTTGCATATTTATGAGTCAATTTCATTTGGATTTCTAATAAAACGTAACACTTGACATAAAGATATTTCAAAATTCACATTTTTCCAATTTAACTCCCAGTCAAAAAATACCTTGCCTTTGAAAAGTATTTGAATTTGATTTTTTCTATGAAAATTTTAATATATTCTATTGTCACCAGTGTCATTTTTAGAGTCATACATAATAGAGTTCTGTTCCATGAAACCAAAAATAAAACAAAAATTCCTGAAAACATTGTTTAATCCATAACATGGCATACTTTAAGGGCAAGTGACATGGGCAACAAAAAAATATGTAAAGCATATGTTTTAGGAATTTCCACAATGCCTACACAAAATGCTTGTCTTAATGCATATCTATCATTCTTTTCTCCAGTTACTTTTTTGCCAAATTTGTATGCATTCTAGTAAAGTTTATAATATAGTCAAAAAAGGATTATGTGTGTGTTGGCAAAAATTGACAAAGAAAGTCTCATATTCTTTATCATCATAAAAATGGAGCACATTTGAATAGAGTAGAATAGAAATGCCAAAATGTTTTTAAAAGGGTTAACATGTATTTTTTTTTTCAAACAAAAAATGATGCCTACATTTAGGATACATTAGTGAAGAATATTTTATAGTGTTATAGAGAGGAAAAATATATGAACCTTATTTTGTAGGGTTACATAAGGAGAAAAATATGAGATGATAAAATCCAGGCAATTATATTAAATGTATAGATTAACCATGTTATTTTTTAGTAGATAAATCATTAAGTTTTTTTTATATTAAAATGTTGCCTACATTCAGGATAACATAGAGGGAAAAATATGAATTGATAAAATCTAGGAAATTTAAAATTGTTTTTGCACTTTAATTTTGAAAAGCGTTTCCTGTTTTATTTGATTTTCCTAAAATGTTAATTTTCTGTTGTTTATTTTTTTCTGTCAATTTTTGGTTCCTTGCTTCTTTGCTTCTCCTTCCCATATATTTAATCCTTTACTATATTTAAAATTCCAACAATGCTAATTTCTATTAGTAGCTACATCATTAAAAATTTTCCCACCACTTATCCCATAATTAAAAGTTTCAATTGATCTTTCCTTTTTATATTTTTTTCCAGTTCTGCTTTATTATTTTGTGTTAAAACGTTTTCGGATAATGTAATACAAGCATTTATGACTTTTTGACTTCTCTTGATCCTTCCTTAATTATTTATGGCCATAAAAATTTGTTGATATTTCTTAACAATTTGGCCAGAAAGATATATACTAGGTTTGAACTTTTTTTTTTGTAAAAATGCTGTTTTTTGGTTCTTTCCTCATCATAATTTGTCCTTCGAGTTTATATCATATCGTATGAAAAATGTCTTGCTTAGCAAAAACCACAAAATAAAGATAACAACAACAAAAAACACGAATCATAAAACAAGGATACTGCATAAATAAGAAGAAAAAAATACTTTGCATAATTTTAGGATCCCCATATAAAAAACAACAACAACTTTCTTTTATCATATATTATTTATGAGAAAAAAAATAAATAGATGGAGAAAGATCATATAGACCCATTGGTGATAATTTTGTAATATCTATATATGTATTAGTGAATTTAAAAAGCATAAATATATGGCTTTATTTATGGGAATCATAAAACGATTTGATTTATCAATGTTTTTATGTTAAAAATATTAATTTTGAATAAAATAATATTTTGTAGAAATCATAAAGAGTCGTAAAGTAATCCAAGCCCAAAAATAGGCATTGAATTTTAAGATAATTTATGTTAATAAAATATACATTTTGGATAATACTTTTGAGAAATCAATAAGGGTCAAAAAAATTATACTGACTATGTTGGCCTTATTTATATTACACATGGCTCCCATCTACAACAAAAAAATTAAGCCAAAGAAATATTTTCATTGACTTGACAAAAATTTTTATTAGTATCATAGAATGCATCTGTAATCCCAGGCTAAAAGTAGGCAATGGATATTAAGGTAATAAATGTTAATAAAATATTAAATTTAGATAAAATAATACTTTTTGGAAACAATAAAGGTCATAAAATTATACTGCCCCAAAGTAGACAATAGATTTTAATTTAATGTAAATAGTTAATTATCATTATAGGAACTTTAATAACCTCAGGGATATGGCTCCCATATACAACAAAACAACTCATAAAAATTAAATTTTCGTTGATATAACGAACATTTTTATTAGGACAGAGCAATTGTTCATTAAAAGTTGTACATATTTCGTTATATGAAAGAAACATCATTACAAAAACTTTTATTGTATTTATGATAATATTTCTTTGCCTTCATTTTAACTTCAATATTAAATTTAATGGCATCTTAATATAAAATACTGCGAAGATTAGAGTTTGGAGATTACAGTTAAATTAGGGCTAAAATCGAGTATTAGCCCTAATTTAACTGTAATCTCCAAATTATGTACGAGGTATACATTTAAGAGTCTGTTTATTATTTATACGAAAAATCATAAAAAAAAACAAAAACCAAAAAAAATCTTTATTGCTTTTATGACAATATTTCTTTGGCTATATTTTAATTTAAATAATACATTAATATTGCGGAGCAGTTGCCACTCGAGCCATAAATAATCTACCAAGAAAAACTTATTTTGCATAATTCTAATTCTATAGAATATTTTGTCATAATTCTATTTCTGTAGAAAATTTTCTTAAAATTTTATTTCTATAGAAAATTTTTTAAAAATTTTCCTTTTATTTTTATAGAAAAATTATATTTTAAGAAAAAATTTTGCAACATTTTATTGCTATAGAAATTTTGTAAAAAATTTTATTTCTAAAAGTTTGTCAACATTTTAGAAAAATTTGTAACAAATTGATTTCAATAAAAAATTTTGTTAAAATTTTATTTTTAGAAAAAGTTTTGCAACATTTTATATCTATAGAAAGTTTTGTTAAAATTTACTTTCTATACAAAATTTTGTCAAAATTTTATTTCTATAGAAAATTTTATTTCTATAAAAAAATTTGTCAAAATTTTATTTTTATAGAAAATTATGCAAAAATTTTATTTCAATATAAAATTTTCTCAAAATTTTATTTCTATAGAATATTTATCAAAATTTTATTTCTATAGAAAATGTTTTCCAAATTTTATTTCTATAGAAAATTTTATCAACATTTTATTTGTATAGAAAATTTGCGAAATTTTATATCTATAGAAAATTTTGTTAAAATGTTATTTCTATAGAAAATTAGATCAAAATTTTATTTCTATAGAAAATTTTTTAAAAATTTTAGTTCTATAGACAATTTTGTAACATTTTATTTCTATAGAAAATTTTTTCAAAATTTTATTTCTGCAGAAAATTTTGTCAAAATTGTATTTCTATGGAAAATTTTGTCAAAGTTTTACATCTATGGAAAATTTTGTCAAAGTTTTACATCTATGGAAAATTTTGTCAAAGTTTTACATCTATGGAAAATTTTGTCAAAATTTTATTTAAATAGAAAATTTTACGTCTGTAAAAAATTTTGTCAAAATTTTATTTTAAGAGAAAATTTTGCTACATTTTATTGCTATAGAAAATTTTCTAAAAATTTTATTTCTGTAGAAAATTTTGTTTTATTTCTATGGAAAATGTAGTTAAACTTTTATTTCTATAAATTGTAAAATTTTATTTTTATGAAAATTTTCTGAAAATTTTATATCTATAGAAAATTTTGTTAAAATTTTATTTCTATAGAAAATGTTGTCAAAATTTTATTTCTCTAGAAAATTTACTCAAAATTTTATTTATAAAAAAAAATTCTCTAAACTTTATTTCTATATTTCAAAAGTTTGTCCAAATTTTATTTCTTTAGAAAATTTTGTCAAAATGTTTGTTTCTATAGAGAATGTTGTCAACATTTTATTTCTATAGACAATTTTATCAAAATTTTATTTCTATAGAAAATTTTATCAAAATTGTATTTTTATATAAAATTTTGTCAAAATTTTATTTCTATAATTTGGTCAAAATTGTATTTCTATAGAAAATTATTAGACATAGACAATTTTTTTTGTGGAAAATTTTGTCCAGTCAAAATTTTATTTATATAAAAAATTTTGTTAAAATTTTATTTCTACAAAAAAAGTTTTGTCGAAATTTTATTTCTATGGAAAATGTTGTCAAAATTTTATTTCTATGGAAAATTTCGTTAAAATTTTATTTCTATATAGAAAATTTTGTAAAATTGTATATCTATGGAAAATTTTGTCAAATTTTTACTTCTATGGAAAATTTAGTCAAAATTGTATTACTATAGAAAATTTTGTCAAAATTTTATTGCTATAGAAAATTTTGTCAAGATTTTATTTTTCTATAGAATATTTTGTCATAATTTTATTTCTATAGAAAATTTATTTCTATTGAAACTTTTGTCAAAATTTTATTTCTGTGGAAAATTTTTTCAAAATTTTATTTCTATAGAAAATTTTGTTAAAATTTTATTTCTATAGAAAATTTTCTCAAAATTTTATTTCTATAGAAAATTTTCTCAAAACTTTATTTCTATAGAAAATTTTGTGCAAATTTTATTTCTATATAAAACATTTTGTCAAAATTTTATATCTACAGAAAATTTATCAAAATTTTATTTCTATAGAAAATTTTGTCAAAATTTATTTCTATAGAAAATTTTGTGCAAATGTTATTTCTATAGAAAATTTTGTCAAAATTGTATTTTTATAGAAAATTTTGTCAAAATTTTATTTCTATAGAAAATTTTGTCAAAATTGTATTTTTATAGAAAATTTTGTCAAAATTTTATTTCTATAATTTGGTCAAAATTGTATTTCTATAGAAAATTATTAGACATAGATAATTTTTTTTTTTTTGGAAAATTTTGTCAAGTCAAAATGTTATTTATATAAAAAATTTTGTTAAAATTTTATTTAAAAAAAAGTTTTGTCGAAATTTTATCTCTATGGAAAATGTTGTCAACATTTTATTTCTATGGAAAATTTCGTTAAAATTTTATTTCTATATAGAAAAGTTTGTCAACATTCTATATCTGTAGAATATTTTGTCATAATTTTATTTCTATAGAAAATTTATCAAAATTTTATTTCTATAGAAAATGTTGTCCAAATTTTATTATTCTATTATTTTATTTCTATAGAAAAGTTTGTCAACATTTTATGCCTATAGAATATTTTGTCCTAATTTTATTTCTATAGAAAATTTATCAAAATTTTATTTCTGTAGAAAATTTTGTCAAAATTTTATTTCTATAGAAAATTTTGTCAAAATTTATTTCTATAGAAAACTGTCTCAAAATTTTATTTCTATAGAAAAGTTTGTTAAAATTTTATTTCTATTGAAATTTTTCTCAAAATTCTATTTCTATAGAAAATTTTCTCAAAATTCTATTTTAATAGAAAATTTTCTTAAAATTTTATTTCTATAGAAAATTTTGTCTAAAACTTTTTTTTATAGAAAGATTTTTTCAAAATTTTATTGCTGTAGAAAAGTTTGTCAAAATTTTGTTTCTAAAGAAAATCTTGTCAAGATTTTATTTCTGTAGAAAATTTTGTCAAAATTTTATTTCTATAGAAAATTTGTGAAATACCTCTTAAATGGAAATGAATATTCTGCTATATCTACCAAAACATCAAGAATTCTGCCAATCTAGCAAACTTTAAAAAATCTAAATGTTATTTATTTAAAAAAATGTTGTTAAATTTTTTTTCTATATAGAAAATTTTATTGCAATTGAAATTTGTCAAAATTTTATTGCTATAGAAAATTTCGTCAAATTTTTACTTCTATGGAAAATTTTGTTAAAATTTTATTTCTATATAGAAAATTTTATTGCAATTGAAATTTGTCAAAATTTTATTTCTATAGAAAATTTTGTCAAAATTTTATTTCTTTTGAAAATTTTTTCACAATTTTATTTCTTTTGAAAATTTTTTCAAAATTTTATTTCTATATAGAAAATTTTGTCAAAATTTTATTGCTATAGATTTTTTTTTTAAATTTTATTGCTATAAAAAATTTTGTCAAAATTTTATTGTTATAGAAAATTTTGTCAAGATTTGATTTCTATACAAAAGTTTGTCAACATTTTATGTCTATATAATATTTTGTCAAAATTTTATTTCTACAGAAAATTTTTTCAAAATTTATTTCTATAGAAAACTGTCTCAAAACTTTATTTCTATAGAAAAGTTTGTTAAAATTTTATTTCTATTGAAATTTTTCTCAAAATTCTATTTCTATAGAAAATTTTCTCACAGTTTTATTTCTATAGGAAATTTTCTCAAAATTCTATTTCTATAGAAAATTTTCTTAAAATTTTATTTCTATATAGAAAATTTTATCAAAATTTTATTTCTATAGAAAATTTGGTCTAAAACTTATTTTTATAGAAAAATTTTTTCAAAATTTTATTACCATAGAAAATTTTGTCAAAATTGTATTTCTAAAGAAAATTATGTCAAGTTTTTATTTCTGTAGAAAATTTTGTCAAAATTTTATTTTTATAGAAAATTTGTGAAATACCTCTTAAGTGGAAATGAATATTCTGCTAAATCTACCAAAACAGCAAGAGTTCTGCCAATCTACCAAACATAAAAAATCTACCATTTTTGGTAGAAAACTATTAACTGTGACATTCGTGGACATGACTCGATTTTAGCCCTAATTTAACGGTCATCTCCAAATTACGTTCGAGGTATACTTTTATGAGATTTTTTATTATTTATATATACTTTTAAGATTGTTTCTATATACCAAGCATTATTTTTATTCCTGAAAATATGGGTCTGCCTCGCTTATATATGTAATACCTGCCATACCAGTAAACGCCAGCGTAAAACTCCAACATATATGCTAATGACAAATTTGAAAATAGTTTTTAACAACTGTCAAATTTGCCGGAGATCCCCACATCCGTAGCTTTACTTTAGAACGAATTTTAATTTATGGTACATTTAGTCGATTTTGCTGAATTTTATTTTTTTCTTTAATCTTCCATATTTTTTTAATTGAGTTATTATAACAATTTATTATCCTTAAATATCAGCGCCTTAAAATAGGCTTCCCAAACTTTCATATGTATTTTTTTTTGTATATTTAAAATGTTTCAACTAAAATTCTTGCATAAATACACTTCCGAGAAATCAATAAAAATCCTCAATTGAATTTATCCCCCATCCCCCCCAGATACTCAATATTTGTACTCAATTATGCTTTGGTTAATCCAATTCAATTCTCCCAAAAACTATACACCATCAAGTTTATGACTTTTGCAAATAACACAAATAAGAAACCATAAAAATTTTCTTTTCTAATAAAATTAGTTGAACATGGACTTTTGTTCAATGTTGGTTTATTGCAATGCTGGCATTTTATTAAGTCTTCATCTTGTTTGTACTGGAGGCTATGCTCCTCCTAAAAATATACTATAGGAATGTTGGCATATACAGTATATGTAAATGCAGCTGGAAGCTATAACAATTTTCCTGCAATACTTAATAGTTCTACAACGATGTTATCAATTCAAGTAGTTTCTTTCACAAATAGTTCAAGAAGGTTGATTTCTTAGATTCCTTTTACCTCACGATTTAGGTTTCTCTGAGTTTTATGGCTACTACAACACGTTCGAGTACTCGAGTGTACCATTGATATGTCCTGGATACAAGTATGCAAGAATCAAACTACCAATGGTGATGATGTCGATGACGATGATGGGCATGATGCTTATGAAGACGTTAAAAGGAAACGAAGAAGAAGAGCAGGATATAAACTATAGTGGTCATATAAGATAGTTATTCTCTAGGCATTTTTTTATATTGCATTTACTCACACTGTGGTAAGAAAATCTATAAATTTTCATTTCCTTACTTCAGCGATTTATTTGCCAGAATATTCAATATGTAAAATAAAATATGTACCTTGAATTTATGACATCACGAAGAAGGTGTAATAAAAAGCAATCACTCTCTACAAATGGTAAGCCATAAACTGTGTGTAAAGTGAGATATTAAAAATTTTTTGTTGATTTTTGAGTGGAGCATTAATACGGAATGGGGGTTGGTTGGTTGGGGGGGGGGGGAAGGTGTTGATAAAAGTGAAAATGTGAAAATAAATCTTTTGATATATTGCCTTACATATGAAACCTTTAGTATGTTCTAAAAGCTGAACTGAAAGAAAAAGTGAAGATAAAATACCAAAAACAAAGGGCTCTATAACTAAGCATACATATATTAGAAAATGCTTTCAGAGAGAGATTTCCTAAGTCTCCCAAGGGGGTTATATTTTGAAAAATGTTACTACATTACTCATAAATAGGGATTTTCTTTACTACAAAAATAAAATGTATTTCGGTGTGGGTTCTGTCTTTGTTAAATATACAACAATCGTTGACTTTTCAGCATATAATTCTTGATAAAACTTATTCTAAAGAAAGTATATTCATATTTATAGGAATTTTGTAATAGACTGATAACTAAGTGATTACCTTTCATTGATTCCATATTTAGTTCTTATAACAAAAAAAATAATTTATGCCAAAAAAATTTATCGCCTAGAAGATATGCTTTAATTTTTATACTCCCCACAATAGGATGGGAATTTTTTGTCATTTCAGTAACATATACAAATATCGATTTCTAGCATATACTTATACACATTATAGTCATGACCCTCGTATAATTCTAAGACCAATTAGTAAAGTTCTCCTCGAAGATATGCTTTAGTTTTTATACTCCTTATAATTGGTTGGAAATTTTTTCTGTAATATATAAAATATCGATTTCTTACAATCCTTACACTCAAAACCAAAGTTTACTTTGATCCAAAGATTTTGACCTTCCCTTAACGATTTTGGTATTGATTCCGTTATTAGAGACCATATACCAACACCATGTACCAAATTTCAGCCGGATCAGATGAAATTTGCTTCTCTTTTAGGCTCCGCAAGCCAAATCTGGGGATCGGTTTATATGGGGGCTATATATAATTATGGACCGATGTGGACCAATTTTTGCATGGTTAATAGAGACCATATACCAACATCATCTACCAAATTTCAGGCGGATCGGATAAAATTTGCTTCTCTTAGAAACTCCTCAAGCCAAATCTGGGGATCGGTTTATATGGGGGCTATATATAATTATGGACCGATGTGGACCAATTTTGGCATGGTTTTTAGAGACCATATACCAACACCATGTACCAAATTTCAGCCGGATCGGATGAAATTTGCTTCTCTTTGAGGCTCCGCAAGCCAAATCTGGGGATCGGCTTATATGGGGGCTATATATAATTATGGACCGATGTGGACCAATTTTTGCATGGTTCTTAGAGACTATATACATGTACCAAATTTCAGCCGGATCGGATGAAATTTGCTTCTCTTAGAGCAATCGCAAGCCAAATTTGGGGGTCCGTTTATATGGGGGCTATACGTAAAAGTGGACCGATATGGCCCATTTGATTTACCATCCGACCTACATCAAAAACAACTACTTGTGCCAAGTTTCAAGTCGATAGCTTATTTCGTTCGGAAGTTAGCGTGATTTCAACAGACGGACGGACGGACGGACATGCTTAGATCGACTCAGAATTTCACCACGACCCAGAATATATATACTTTATGGGGTCTTAGAGCAATATTTCGATGTGTTACAAACGGAATGACAAAGTTAATATACCCCCCATCCTATGGTGGAGGGTATAAAAAGACTTTTAACCAAAGACTCTAAATCCTCAAAATAAGTCTTAGCCTATATTTGAAGCGTTTTTATTTTAAATCTAATTTAAGGACAATTTCTTTAAATCAAAAATGTGTTTCTTAGTTTTAAGGAAAATTAGCCTTGGTTCAAAGACATGAGACTTTTTAGGAGGAACGCAAATTTTCACAATTGGTTCAAAATTTAATGAAAAAAAAGATTATAAATTTTATTTTAATTAAAATTTCATTATTTTAAAGAAATTTGTCATTAATATTTTGTAAATTTCGCATCCTAAAATTGAGGTTGCATAATCTTTAATATCACGTAAATATTTGTTTTTTTTTTTTCAGTGTATACACAATATATTCATGACCATGGCATAATTCTATGTCCAAGTGTTCGTAGTTTTCTCGTTTACCCGCCTTTATGTTTGTAGTAATCACTCTAAGGTCGTTAACAATGTTTTGGGTCTTTTGAAGAAATGTTTTGAATTATGAAGAAATTTAAAAACAAAAATAAAAAAAGAGCACTGATAAAATTACATTTTTAGTTTAAAAGTAATTAACTCCTAGAAGATATGCTTTATTATTTTACTCTTTATTCTCTGTAATAGTAATTTTGTCCATCCGTTTGTGACTATGTTTTTATGTTTCTCGTATGGCTGTCGTCCATCACGTTAAAGCCTTTAATACTATGCCTTTCGTCTGAAGAAACTTTTAAAATATGTTAATAAAATCTACGCCCGCAAGATATGCTTTATTTTTTAGTATAGGATTGGATTATGATAATTGAGTAGATTATACAGAGAATCTATTTTTGTGGTCACAATTACATTCAATAAGGGGTGCTATGAATAAGATACCTATGAAAATTTGTCAACATTTCTATAGAAAATTTTGTCAAAATTTTATTTCTATCGAAAATTTTGTCAAAATTTTATTTCAATAGAAAATTTTGTCAAAATTTTATTTCTATAGAAAATTTTGTCTAAATTTTATTTCTACAGAAAATTTTGTCTAAATTTTATTTCTATAGAAAATTTTGTCTCAATTTTGTTTCTATAGATAATTTTGTCAATACTTTGAAGAAAATTTTTTCAAAATTTTATAGAAAATGTTGTCAAAATTTTATTTCTATAGAAAGTTTTGTCAAAATTTTATTTCTACATTAAATTTTTACATAATTTTCTTCCTAAATAATTTTTTTTAAGTTTATTTCTGTACAACATTTCGGCAGAATTTTATTTCTATAGAAAATTTTGGCAAAATTTTATTTCTATAGAAAATGTTGTAAAAATTTTATCTCTATATAAATTTTTATCAAAATTGTAAAATGTACCAAAATCAACCAATTTCCATTTGGTGCGACCATCAGACCAAATTTTAAAATTAATAATTTTTTGGACCAATTTTGGTCCGATCAGTCCCCGGTGTGACACATAGATGGTGCCGCTAGTACTAAATGGATATTATTTTTATATAGTACCAACCTTCAAATGATTCGTGTCAAAATTTGACGTCTGTAAGTTAATTAGTTTGTGAGATAGAGCGTATTTTGTGAAGCAACTTTTGTTATTGTGAAAAAAATGGAAATAAAGGAATTTCGTGTTTTGATAAAATACTGTTTTCTGAAGTGAAAAAAAAAAAACGGTGGAAGCAAAAACTTGGCTTGATAATAAGTTTTCGGACTCTGACCCAGGGAAATCAACAATAATTGATTGGTATGCAAAATTCAAGCGTGGTGAAATGAGCACGGAGGACGGTGAACGCAGTGCACGCCCGACGAAAACATCAAAAAAATCCACAAAATGATTTTGAATCACCGTAAAATGAAGTTGATCGAGATAGCAGAGACCTTAAAGATATCAAAAGAACGTGTTGGTCAATATTTGGATATGCGGAAGCTCTGTGAAAAATGGGTGCCGCGCGAGCTCACATTTGACCAAAAACAACAACGTGTTGATGATTCTGAGCGGTGTTTGCAGCTGTTAACTCGTAATACACCCGAGATTTTCCGTCGATATGTGACAATTGATGACACATGGCTCCATCACTACACTCCCGAGTCCAATCGACAGTCGGCTAAGTGGACAGCGACCGGTGAACCGTCTCCGAAGCGTGGAAAGACTCAAAAGTCCGCTGGCAAAGTAATGGCCTCTGTTTTGTGGGATGCGCATGGAATAATTTTTATCGATTATCTTGAGAAGGAAAAACCATCAACAGTGACTATTATATGGCGTTATTGGAGCGTTTGAAGGTCAAAATCGCTGCAAAATGGTCCCATATGAAGAAGAAAAAAGTGTTGTTTCACCAAGACAACGCACCGTGCCACAAGTCATTGAGAACGATGGCAAAAATTCATGAATTGGGCTTCGAATTGCTTCCCCACCCACCGTATTCTCCAGATCTGGCCCCCATCGACTTTTTCTTTTTCTCAGACCTCAAAAGGATGATCGCAGGAAAAAAATTTGGCTGCAATAAAGAGGTGATCGCCGAAACGGAGGCCTATTTTGAGGCAAAACCGAAGGAGTGTCGTTATAATCGTTGTATCGCTCGTGAAGGGAACTATGTTGAATAATAAAAACGAATTTTGACAAAAAAAAAAAATGTGTTTTTCTTTGTTAGACCGGGGACTTATCAGCCAACCTGTTAAATCGCCTTAAACACTTTTTTGTCCGTCCTTTTATCTGTATTTATCATTTTTCATTCTTACTGTTTTGAAATATTGCAATTATTTATTATTGTTTATTCATAAACAAGTTGAATATAAACTAATTTTTTCAGTCATTTCTCGACTGAAGGATTGAAGATTAACAAACAATTTTTTCCCTTTTTTTTTACTTATTTTTATTTCTTCTCCCCTTGCTTTGTACCTTCTTCTCAAAAAGGCATTGAAGTTTAAAATTTATTTCCAAATATGTATCTTGATATTTATTAAATTATTCTACATGAGTTATGGAATGTTTGTAAATGTGTAATCATTTAGAAATTATGTGAGATTCAAAGGAAGAGATTGTGATAGATGGTTTACTTTTAGTAAAAGAGGAATTAATGCCACAGTTCTTAGTTATTTTAAATGAATTCCTTATAAAGTTAATTCAGTTAAGAAAAACAATTTCATACGCAATTGAGTGGGAAATACTAAATAAGTAAGGTTGAAAGCAAGTTTAAAATGTTAAATTTAACATTTCAATTTATGTTAATGAATTTCATAAAAATATGTAGCATACATTTAGGATGTATATTTAATTTATATTTAATATTTTTTGGATTTATTGAGACTTTTGTTTTACGTAAATGATACAATCAAAGGTTAGCAGGAAAACCTTAAGTCTATAATTTATTGTCCTTTTTTATGCAGCATATTTTTAGGATTTATATTTAAAGCTGAGTACTATGTTCAAAGCCATCTTGTTTTCACGGTTCCTTTTTTTAATTAATATATTTAGAAATATAAAATTATTTGCAATCAATTCCTTAGATATTTTCCATCCATTATTTGGCAAGACTTGATCAAAATATAATCGTCTTCATACATATATTTGTACTTTTAATTTAGTGTTTTGGTGAAAAAAACCGAACATAGTACGCACTTTTATTTATTATTTTTATTTATATTTAATTTACATTTAAGAAGTACAGTCCTTTTTTTAAAGCATAAAGCATTATAATCTACCGAAGCCCTACTTCGAAGAATTTCTAAATCTCCGATTCCCAAACAAGATGATTTATTTTATTTACCCCTGAAGATATGCTGTATTTTTTGCTACCCTAAATCCTTTTAAATAATTTAATAATGTTAATATTAAATGTTAATTTAATATGATTAAAAATTTTAAGATGTTTTAGAATGTTTAGGGAACTTCCCTTTAAATTATTTCTAAGCCATTTTTTTAGTTGTTGAAGATCGTTCCTGGACAAAAAAAAAATTTTTCTACACACAAAAACAGAAAATGTCTGATTCAATCACGAAATTAATGGATCCAATTAATTTTTTAATTGAAATGTCTTCAATCACAGAAATGATAGTATCAATTAAAACAAGTATATACGGCCGTAAGTTCGGCCAGGCCGAATCTTATGTACCCTCCACCATGGATTGCGTAGAAATTTCTACGAAACACTGTCATCCACAAATTTCAACTCACATGGTTGTTAAATATCATATACTACCACCACTTACCAAATTTCAACCAGATGATGAAATTTGCTTCTCCAAAAGGCACCGGAGGTCAAATCTGGGGATCGGTTTATATCGAGCCTATATATAATAATGGAGCGATATCGACCAATTTTTGCATGGGTGTTTGAGGCCATATATTAACATCACGTACCAAATTTCAACTGAATCAGATGAATTTTGGTCTTCCAAGAGGCTCCGGAGTTCAAATCTGGTGATCGGTTTATATGGGGCCTATATATAATTATGGACGGATTTCGACCAATTTTTCCATGGTCATTAGATACCATATACTAACACCATGTACCAAATTTCAGCCGGATCGGATGAAATTTACTTCTCTTAGAGGCTCCGCAAGCCAAATCGGGGGATCGGTTTATATGGGGCCTTTATATAATTATGGATCGATGTGAACCAATTTTTGTATGGTTGTTAGAGACCATATACTAACACCATGTACCAAATTTCAGCCGGATCGGATGAAATTTACTTCTCTTAGAGGCTCTGCAAGCCAAATCGGGGGATCGGTTTATATGGGGGCTATATATAATTATGGACCGATGTGGACCAATTTTTGCATGGTTGTTAGAGACCATATACTAACACCATGTACCAAATTTCAGCCGGATCGGATGAAATTTACATCTCTTAGAGGCTCCGCAAGCCAAATCGGGGGATCGGTTTATATGGGGGCTATATATAATTATGGACCGATGTGAACCAATTTTTGTATGGTTGTTAGAGACCATATACTAACACCATGTACCAAATTTCAGCCGGATCGGATGAAATTTACTTCTCTTAGAGGCTCTGCAAGCCAAATCGGGGGATCGGTTTATATGGGGGCTATATATAATTATGGACCGATGTGGACCAATTTTTGCATGCTTGTTAGAGACCATATACGAACACCATGTACCAAATTTCAGCCGGTTCGGATGAAATTTTCTTCTCTTAGAGGCATCGCAAGCCAAATTTGGGGGTCCGTTTTTGCATGGTTGTTAGAGACCATATACGAACACCATGTACTAAATTTCAGCCGGATCGGATGAAATTTTCTTCTCTTAGAGGCATCGCAAGCCAAATTTGGGGGTCCGTTTATATGGGGGCTATACGTAAAAGTGGACCGATATGGCCCATTTGCAATACCATCCGACCTACATCAATAACAACTACTTGTGCCAAGTTTCAAGTCGATAGCTTGTTTCGTTCGGAAGTTAGCGTGATTTCAACAGACGGACGGACGGACATGCTCAGATCGACTCAGAATTTCACCACGACCCAGAATATATATACTTTATGGGGCTCTTAGAGCAATATTTCGATGTGTTACAAACGGAATGACAAAGTTAATATACCCCCATCCTATGATGGAGGGTATAAAAATTAATTGACAGTCAATTAAAATATTAATTGATCCAATTAAAAAATTTATTGATACTATTAATTTGTGTGCATACAAAAAAATTTCACGAAAATTTTTCCAATTAAAATTTTAATTGAGTTTTAAAAAATATTTAATCAAAAATTTTATTGATTCAATAAATTTTTTAATGGAAACAAAAATCAATCACAAAAATAATAGTACCAATTAATTTTTTAATTGGATCAATTAACTTTTTAATTGACCTTCAATTAATTTTTTAATTGATACTATCATTTCTGCGATTGAAGACATTTCAATTAAAAATTAATTGGATCAATTAATTTCGTGATTGAATCAGAAAAAAATTTTTTGTGTGTGACTGATTTTTGTTTCAATTAAAAAATGTGTTCAATCAATTAAATTTTTAATTGAATATTTTTTTAAAACTCAATTAAGATTTTAATTGTAAAAATTTTCGTGAAATTTGTGTGTGACTGATTTTTGTTTCAATTAAAAATTGTGTTCAATCAATTAAATTTTTAATTGAATTTTTTTTTAAAACTCAATTAAGATTTTAATTGTAAAAATTTTCGTGAAATTTGTTTCTTCGTAGAAACCAATTTGAAAAACTCTTGATGAAAAACAAAAACAGTTAATAACAATTATTTGGTTTCCGTTGTTTCTTTTTCTCTTCGATCTTTTTTTATTGGGTTCTAACATCATTCTTTCATGGCTAAGGCTTTTAATCATTCATATGCCAGGCCTGCATAACAAATATTTTTTTTTTAATAAAAGGAATGAATTGAAATTTCCATTTGACTGGTTTTTTTCTGTTTCAGCTTTTTTTCTCAAACTTTGTTAACACTTCTTTTGTCTTTTGTGTTTTATTGTAGCCTTTTCAATATTTCACTATGGGAGAAAGGTCTAAGGCAAATATCGGATATATTTGATTCCTGTAAAGAAACAAACAACGCTTGGCAGACCGGACACATTGCATAAAATGAGAAATTGAAAAATGTTGGCCTTTTTTCACATTCTTGAAAGGAGCCAAATGAAATTTACATTTCAAATAGACTCTCTTGTAAACTTGCAAATTATTATTTTGAGTAGCTGCTGCTGCTGCTGCGGCCATTGCTGTAGTACAACTAATTTATAAAAGTTTTCCCATTTACGGTCACCAGGCAATTTGTTTGTTTTTTTTCTGGGAGAAATTTCCATGGCATTGTTCCTTGTTAACAAATGGAATAAGCTTTAATGGCTTGTTGGTTGTTTTTGTTTTTTTTTTTTTGGTTTCGTGTAAATTCTGTCTAACATTAAGAAGAACTGAAAAGTGCCTAAATTGCTTGAGTAGCATTAAGAGAATGAAGCAATTAATATTGCTTTTGTGCTGGTAATATGCTCATTTATTATTTGTTGACCAATGTTTTGTGGTTTTTAGGTAATTTATATGTTAATGATGTTAGGACAGATGAAATGGCATAGATTAATACATTTCATTTGCCATAGCTACCTACACCTGTAGTTGGAATTAAGCAAAAATGAAATTTAATTATAATTTATTGTAGGTGTCAAAATTAATAGAGATGTATTAGATGGTATATGTAATTAATTAATTAAGCTAAGTTTAATCTAAAAAAATGCGAGAGCCTGCAAGTATGCTACGAAAATACAATGTGAAGAAATAGATGAGCTAGCCTTGAGGATAAGGTCATTACGTTTTTAGGCTAACAAATATAACTTCAATTTTTTTTATTTCAATTAGTTGGCTATTAAACATTTTAAAATAAGGGAAACATATAACAAAAAATAAATTTAATCATATAATTAACTTTTCTAAAAAAAAATTGTTATTAACTAATTCCTACTCAATTATTTACGAAAATGTTTCCCTCGATAGTAAATGGCTTTTTCTAATAGTTTAGTCTAAGAGAATAAGGCTAAATACTTATCAAATTATATTACGAGCTATGGTACTTTCTATTTGGATTATCCAGTTTAGTTCAATTATTTTTGATTTATTTCTGTTCCAAAAAAAAAAAACATATTATTACCTTTATCCCCAGTTATTTACAATCTAAAAAATTATTTTTATACCCTCCACCATAGGTTAACTTTGTCATTCCCTTTGTAACACATCGAAATATTGATCTAAGCCACCATAAAGTATATATATTCTGGGTCGTGGTGAAATTCTGAGTCGATGTAAGCATGTCCGTCCGTCCGTCTGTTGAAATCATGCTAATTTCCGAACGAAACAAGCTATCGACTTGAAACTTGGCACAAATAGTTGTTATTGATGTAGGTCGGATGGTATTGCAAATGGGCCTTATAGGTCTACTTTTACGTATAGCCCCCATATAAAGCGATCCCCACATTTGGTTTGCGTAGCCTCTAAGAGAAGCAAATTTCATCAGATCCGGCTGAAATTTGGTACATGGTGTTAGTATATTGTCTTTAACAATCGTGCAACAATTCGTCCATATCGGTACATAATTATAATAGCCCCCATATAAACCGATCCCCAGATTTGGCTTGCGAAGCCTCTAAGAGAAGAAAATTTCATCCGATCCGGCTGAAATTTGGTACATGATGTAAGTATATGGTCTATAATGACCATGCAAAAGTTGCATGCAAAAATTGGTCCATATCGGTCCATCATTATATATAGCCCAATCACACAAAAATTGGTCCATATCAGTTCATAATTATGATTTCCACTCGAGCCAAAAAAATTTATCAAAATATTATTTCTATAGAAAATTTTGTCAAAATTTAACTTCTATAGAAAATTTTGTCAAAATTTTATTTCCATAGAATATTTTGTCAAAATTTTATTTCTGAAGAACAATTTGGTCAAAATTTTATGTCCATAGAATTTTTTTTCACAATTTCATTTCTATAGAAAATTTTATTTCTATAAAAAATTTTGTCAAAATTTTATTTCCATAGAAAATTTTGTCAAAATTTTATTTCTAATGAAAAATTTTGTCAAAATTTTATTTCTATAGAAAAATTTGTCAAAATTTTATATCTAAAAACATTTTGTCAAACTTTTTATTTCTATAGAAAACTTTGTCAAAATTTCATTTCTATAGAAAATTTTGTTAAAATTTTATTTCTATAAAAATTTTTGTCAAACTTTTGATTTCTATAGAAAATTTTGCCATAAAGCTCGATTAATAATTGTATAATTAGACAAATTTTATTTCTATAGAAAACTTTGTCAAAATTTTATTTCTATAGAAAATTTTGTCAAAATTATATTTCCATAGAAAATGTCAAAATTTTATTTCTAAAAAAAAATTTTGTCAAAATTTTATTTCCATACAAAATTTTGTCAAAATTTTATTTCTATAGAAAATTTTGTCAAACTTTTGATTTCTATATAAAATTTTGTTAAAGTTTTATTTCTATTGAAATTTTTGTTACACTTTTATTTTCATAAAAAATTTTGTCAAACTTTTGATTTCTATAGAAAACTTTGTCAAAATTTTATTTCTATAGAAAATTTTGTCAAAATTATATTTCCATAGAAAATGTCAAAATTTTATTTCTAAAGAAAAATTTTGTCAAAATTTTATTTCCATACAAAATTTTGTCAAAATTTTATTTCCATACAAAATTTTGTCAAAATTTTATTTCTATAGAAAATTTTGTCAAACTTTTGATTTCTATAGAAAACTTTGTCAAAATTTCATTTCTATAGAAAATTTTGTTAAAATTTTATTTCTATAAAAATTTTTGTCAAACTTTTGATTTCTATAGAAAATTTTGTCAAAATTTTATTTCTATAGAAAACTTTGTCAAAATTTTATTTCTATAAAAAATTTGTCAAAATTATATTTCCATAGAAAATGTCAAAATTTTATTTCTAAAGAAAAATTTTGTCAAAATTTTATTTCCATACAAAATTTTGTCAAAATTTTATTTCCATACAAAATTTTGTCAAAATTTTATTTCTATAGAAAATTTTGTCAAACTTTTGATTTCTATAGAAAATTTTGTTAAAGTTTTATTTCTATTGAAATTTTTGTTACACTTTTATTTTCATAAAAAATTTTGTCAAACTTTTGATTTCTATAGAAAATTTTGTCAAAATTTCATTTCTATAGAAAATTTTGTCAAAATTTCATTTCTATAGAAAATTTTGTCAAAATTTTATTTCTATAGAAAATTTTGTTAAAATGTAATTTCTATAGAAAATTTTGTCAAACTTTTGATTTCTATAGAAAATTTTGTTAAAGTTTTATTTCTATTGAAATTTTTGTCAAACTTTTTATTTCCATAGAAAATTTTGTCAGCATTTTATTTCTATAGGAAATTTTGTTAAAATTTTATTTCCATAGAAAATTTTGTCAAAAATTTTATTTCTATAGAAAATTTTGTCAAACTTTTGATTTTCATAGAAAATTTTGTCAAAATTTTATTTCTATAGAAAGTTTTGTTAACATTTTATTTCCATAGAAAATTTTGTCAAACTTTTGATTTCTATAGAAATTTTTGTCAAACTTTAGATTTGATTTGAATTTTCTATGGAAATAAAATTTTAACAAAATTTTCTATGGAAATAAAATTTTGACAAAATTTTATTTCTATAGAAAATTTTGTTAAAATTTTATTTCCATAAAAAATTTTGTCAAACTTTTGATTTCCATAGAAAATTTTGTCAAAATTTTATTTCTATAGAAAATTTTGTCAAAATTTTATTTCTATAGGAAATTTTGTTCAAATTTTATTTCCATAGAAAATTTTGTCAAAAATGTCATTTCTATAGAAAATTTTGTCAAACTTTTGATTTCTATAGAAAATTTTTTCAAAATTTTATTTCTAAAGAAAAATTTTGTCCAATTTTATTTCCATAGAAACTTTTGTTAAAATTTTATTTCCATAGAAAATTTTGTCAAAATTTCATTTCTATAGTAAATTTTGTTAAAATTTTATTTCCATAGAAATTTTTGTCAAATTTTTGAATTCCATAGAAAATTTTTTCAGAATTTTATTTCTATAGGAAATTGTGTTAAAATTTTATTTCCATAGAAAATTTTGTCAAAAATTGTATTTCTGTAGAAAATTTTGTCAAACTTTCGATTTCTATAGAAAATTTTCTCAAAATTGTATTTATATAGAAAATTTTGTTAAAATTTTATTTCCATTGAAAATTTTGTCAAAATTTTATTTCTGTAGGAAATGTTGTTAAAATTTTATTTCCATAGAAAATTTTGTGAAAATTTTACTTCTATAGGAAATTTTGTTGAACTTTTATTCCTATAGAAAATTTTGTCAAAATTTTATTTCCGTAGAAAATGTTGTCAAAATTTTAATTCTATAGAAAATTTTGTCAAACTTTTGATTTCTATAGAAAACTTTGTCAAAGTTTTATTTCCATGGACATTTTTGTCAAAGTTTTATTTCCATGGAAATTTTTGTCAAAATTTTATTTCTAAAGAAAAGTTTTGTTACAATTTTATTTCTGTAGAGAACTTTGTCAAACTTTTGATTTGTATAGAAAATTTTGTCAAAATTTCATTTCTATAGGAAAGTTTGTTAAAATTTTGATTTCCATAGAAAATTTTTTCAAAATGTTATTTCTATAGGAAATTTTGTTAAAATTTTATTTCCATAGAAAATTTTGTCAAAATTTTATTTCTGTAGAAAATTCTGCCAAACTGAATTATATTCGTATTTATTGGTCCTTTTTTTAGTTTAATATATACCACGTATGGACCAACTTGCAATTTAGGAAGTTTTAAGATACCTTGCCATCGGCAAGTCTTACCGCAAACCAAGTAATTCAATTACAGGATGTCAGCCATAGTAAAAGTTTCTACCCAATCCATGGTGGAGGGTACATAAGCTTCGGCCAGGCCGAACTTACGGCCGTATAAACTTGTTTTTGTTTTATTTCTGTGCCAAAAAAAATGTATTATTTATTTTCCTTTTTCATGTTTTTTCATGATCGAAGGTGGATTTTTAATTTTTTTTTGGGGTGGTCACGAATTAAAGTCCATTTCGCCCTAGAACGCATATTTAAGGATGTATTGGCAAAATAAGTTTTTCATATAAAAATTTCAATTTTTGCAAATATTTCGAGGTTTGGGTGGATTTTGCATTTTTTTGGGGGTGCTCACGAATTAAAGTCCTTTTTGCTCTAGAATGCTCAATTTAGGAGATATGGCCAAAAGAAGGTTTTCAAATAAAAATTTCAATTTGTTTAGGATTTGGGTGGAGTTTTCAATTTGTTGGGGGTGAAGGCCTTTTCGCTCTAGGACGCTTATTTTAGGAGAATTTTTTTATATAAAAATTGAATTTTTTTTGGGTGGATTTTTAAATTTTTTGAATGTATTTATAATTCTAACAAAAGGTTCGGCTAAAAATCACACTAATTTTCCTCCTCTTCCATTTATTTAGAATGTCAAATATTTTTAATAATAATATAATAATAGCCTACGGGCTCATTTCTTGTATTCTCGAATCTCTATATTTAAGCGCCATATTTCCTCTCTTTTGAACATTTTTAAAGCATACATTAGGGCATATTATAAATTATGGTTTCTTATGATTTCGTAAATTGTGCTTAATGATGTGGAACACTCCAAAAATAAATCTAAAACAGAAACTCATATATACTCATACTTTATTTGGTTTTGTATTTTGGTTTCCAACAGAATAAATAAGGCATAGCCAAAGATTGTATAATGATCTGCAAATGTTTCCTAGATTATGCATAATTTGAAGAAAATTTTTATGACAAATTATGTGTTGGTTTTTATAATTTGCTTTTTGACAGTTGGATGGGCAAGCTACGTGGTAATATTTGTGTAAACATTTTAAATTGGGCTCGTTTAAATATTTTCTGGACATTTTTGCACCAAATGGAATCTAAATTTTCGGAGGGGATTTGTTCATAGCTCACCTATGAGATATAAATTAAATTCAGTTTTGGTTTTGAAAGGTCTCACTTTTTCAGTAAACAATGATTTTGTCTACAATTCATCCAAAATCACTACATGAAATGATCTGTTCGTAGAAATAGAAAAATGTCCTCGAAATATTTGCATACTTTGAGGCTGAATCTATATCCACTCGAAATCACTTTGGAGTAAGATTGGAAAAGTAATCACAAATAAAATATTGGACAACTAAATCGATCATTTTTTAGGGCAGAATTCACATTCGAAATATTATCGGGATTCAGGATCAAATAATACACAGCAAATTGGTATAATTGGAAAAAAATAAAAATTAAAAATTACTCGAATTTTTCTAACACATTTATATCTAAATATTTTATTCAAATTAAACCTTGCAAATATTCATATAGCATTCATTCTAAAAAAAAACAAAATCTTCTAACAAAAATAGACCTTACAATTTCTATCTCAATATCATTAACCTTCTTTAAAATTTTGCTATTACTATGTTAGTCTTTTTGCAGTTTTTCATAATGAAATTATTATAAGGTCATATGACATATTTTTCATGGTCACATGCTCTCTGTTTTTTTTATAAATTTTAATTTTGTTGTTGTTTTTGCCTTGGTATTTCATCATATGATGCTTCGTTTTCATGCATTTGCTTGGGGCGGCACGAAAATATCATATCTCTTATAGTTGACACCTTAAAGTAGGCTTTACATTTTTCATATTCATAACTATCTGTCGCAAAGATTTATTATGCATACACTTCCGTTGTGGACTATGTGGTGCGTAACGAAAAATGTGCGATTCGTATAAGGACAGTTTTTTTTAAATAATTTTACTTTTGAGGTTTTTATTTTATTTTGCAAAACATTGTAATCGTCAACAGAGTTCAGGGACTTTAGGCTGAAACCAGTTTAATCAAACCGGTGGGTGTGTATATATACAATATGACCATATTTTTTCTCTATCAAGCAAGATTTATTTCCATATACAAACTTTTCTGTTGACTCATTGATGAATATTTCCAGGTATTTTTTTTTCTTGCTTACATTGAAGGACTTTTATCAGAGTTGAATAAAAATTGATGCATACTTTTGGGAGGATTTCATGATAAACTTTTTTTTGAAATATATATTAAAGAGGAAATATACAAAATTTTTCAGGTGTGGCTTTAAAATTGTGAATAAAGCATCAAAGATGGAAACAATTTCCAAAATATGTCTGCTTAAATTTAGGAAAAATCTGATTTTATCGGACTTAAATAAAACACGGTGCATACTTTTAGGGCATATTTATTATTAAGTTTTTTTCTTTTTAATTATATTAAACGGAAATAAGTAAAATTATCAAAAAGCATTAAAGACAAAATCACGTTCATTTAACATGTCTTCTTTAATTGAGAAATAATTTGATCTCTTGAGGAATTTTCAATAAAACGTGGTGCATACACATTGTGAAAATTTTATTTCTATAGAAAATTTTGTTAAAATTTTATTTCTATAGAAAATTTTGTCAAAATTTTATTTCTATAGAAAATTTTGTCAAAATTTTATTTCTATAGCAAAATTTGTCAAAATTTTATATCTATAAAAAAATTTTGTCAAAATTTTATTTCTATAGAAAATTTTGTAAAAATTTTATTTCTATGGAAACTTTTGTCAAAATTTTATTTCTGTAGAAAAATTTGTCAAAATTTCATTTCTATAGAAAATTTTGTCAAAATTTTATTTCTATAGAAAATTTTGTCAAAATTTTATTTCTATAGAAAATTATGTAAAAATTCACTTCTACAGAAAATTATGTCAAAATTATATTTCTATAGCAAAATTTTTCCAAATTTTATTTCTATAGAAAATTTTGACAAAAATTCATTTCTATAGAAAATTTTGACAAAATTTCATTTCTATAGAAAATTTTGCTACAATTTTATTTCTATAGAAAATTTTGTCAAAATTTTGATTTCTATAGAAAATTTTGTCACAGTTTTGATTTCTACAGAAAATTTTGTCACAGTTTGATTTCTATAGAAAATTTTGTCAAAATTTTATTTCTATAGAAAATTTTGTCAAAATTTAATTTCTATAGAAAATTTTGTCAAAATTTCATTTCTATAGAAAATTTTGCAACAATTTTATTTCTATAGAAAATTTTGTCAAAATTTTGATTTCTATAAAAAATTTTGTCAAAATTTTGATTTCTACAGAAAATTTTGTCATAATTTTATATCTTTAGAAAATTTTATTAAACTTTTCATTTTTTTATAAAATTTTGTCAAAATTTTATTTCTATAGAAAATTTTGTCAAAATTTTATTGCTATAGAATATTTTGTAAAAATTTTATTTATATAGAATATTTTGTCAAAATTTTATTTCTATAGAAAATTTTGCCAAAATTTCATTTCTATAGTAAATTTTGTCAAAAATTCATTTCTATAGAAGATCTTGTCAAAATTTTATTTCTATAGAAAATTTTGCCAAAATTTTATTTCTATAGAAAATTTTGTCGAAATTTTGATTTCTATAGAATATTTTGTCAAAATTTTTATATCTATAGAAAATTTTGTCACAGTTTTTATTTCTATAGAAAATTTTGTCAAAATGTTACTTCTATAGAAAATGTTGTCAAAATTTCATTTCTATAGAAAACTTTGTCAAAATTTTATTTTTCATAGAAAATTTTGTCAAAATTTTATTTCTATAGAAAATGTGTCAAAGTTTTGATCTCTATAGAACATTTTGTCAAAATTTTATTTCTATAGAAAATTTTGTCAAAATTTTATTTTTCATAGAAAATTTTGTCAAACTTTTGATTTCTATAGACAATTTTGTCAAAATTTTATTTTTAAAGAAAATGTTGTCAAAATTTTAATTCTATAGAGTTTTTTTTCATAATTTTATTTCTATAGAACATTTTGTTAAACTTTTGATTTCTATGTAAAATTTTGTCAAAATTTTATTTCTATAGAAAATTTTGCTACAATTTTATTTCTATAGAAAATTTTGTCAAAATTTTGTTGCTATAGAAAATTTTGCAACAATTTTATTTCTATAGAAAATTTTGTCAAAATTTTGTTTCTATAGAAAATTTTGTTAACATTTTATTTCTATAGAAAATTATGGGAAAATTTTATGTCTATAGAAAATTATGGCAAAATTTTATTTCTATAGAAAATTTTGCCAAAATTTTACTTTTGTAGAAAATTTTGTTAAACTTTAATTTCTATAGAAAAGCTAGTCAAAATTTTATTTCTATAGAAAATTTTTGTCATAATTTTCATATCTATAGAAAATTTTGGCATAATTTTATATCTATAGAAAATTTTATTAAACTTTTCATTTCTTTATAAAATTCTGCAAAAATTTTACTTCTGTAGAAAATTTTGTTAAACTTTTGATTTCTATAGAAAATGTTGTCAAAATTTTATTTCTATAGAAAAGTTTGTCAAAATTTTATTTCTGTAGAAAATTTTGTCATAATTTTTGTATCCATAGAAAATTTTGGCATAATTTTATATCTATAGAAAATTTTATTAAACTTTTCATTTCTTTATAAAATTTTGTCAAAATTTTATTTCTATAGAAAATGTTGTCAAAATTTTATTTCTATAGAATATTTTTTGCATTTCTATAGCACAGTTTGCTACAATTTGATTTCTATAGAAAATTTTGTCAAAATTTCATTTCTATAGAACATTTTGTCAAAATTTTAGTTTTCATATAGAAAATTTTTGGCAAAATTTTATTTCTATAGAAAATTTTGTCAAAGTTTTCATTTCTATAGAAAATCTTGTCAAAGTTTTACTTCTATAGAAAATTTTGTAAAAATTTTGTCTATAGAAAATTTTGTCAAAATTTTATTTATATAGAAAATTTTGTCAAAAATTCATTTCTATAGAACATTTCGTCAAAATTTTATTTTTCATAGAAAATTTTGGCACAATTTTACTTTTGTAGAAAATTTTGTCAAAATTTTATTTCTATATAAAATTTTGTTAAAATTTTCTTTCTATAGAAAATGTTGCCAAAATTTATTTCTGTAGAAAATTCTGCCAAATATTTATTTCTATAGAAAATTTTGTTAAAATTTTATTTCTATAGAAAATTATGGCAAAATTTTATTTCTATAGAAAATTTTGCCAAAATTTGATTTCTATAGAAAATTTTGTCAAAAGTTTATTTAAAAAAAAAATGTTGTCGAAATTTTATTTCTATGGAAAATTTTTGCAAAATTTTATTTCTATAGAAAATTTTGTCAAAATTTTATTTCTATAAAAATTTTGTAAAAATTTCATTTCTAAGAAAATTTCGCCACAATTTTATGCCTATAAAAAATTTCGCCACAATTTTATTTCTAGAGAAAATTTTGTCAAAATTTTATTTCTATAGAAAATTTTGTCTAAATTGTAATTTTTGTACAAAATTTAGTCAAAATTGTATTTTTATATATATTCAGCCACCCTGAATTATTTTTTTTATATAAAAACCAATAATCAACTAATCTTATTTAATGTTTTTCCGTAAAATTTCTTATTCAGCCACGCTGGAATAATGTTGTGTCATGAAAAATGCTATTCAGCAATGTAGAAATTAAGATTTCTTATTATCTTATTTATACTCGTATATTGGCTTGGCAAGTTGTTACAAATTGATAGTTAACATGAAATAAAAAAAAAGAAATCCAAAGACACCAAGAAGTCTATGTATAGAGAAAACCGTATTCAGCCACGCTGAATTAGTTAGTATAATTAATTTTTATAGAAACCGTTGACGAGCTTAGATTGTTTTCTTAAACAAAATCTCATATAGTAAAATTGGATTTTTTCCCAAGAAACGTAGAGTTTATGTAGAGAAAACTTTATTCAGCCACGCTGAATTACGTTTTTTTTTTATAGAAATCCTTAATAAGCTTAACTAAATTAAAGTTTTTCATTACGGGCTCGTATTCAGCTACGATGGAATAACGTTTGCTTAAAGAAAATCATATTTAACACGATTGATCTGTAATTGTCATACTGAAATCCTTATTCAGTATAGAGAAAACCATATTCAGCCACGCTGAATTAATTAATATAATTAATTTTTATGGAAACAATTGACGAGCTTAGATTGTTTTCTTTTAAGAAAATCTCATATAACAAAATTGGAATTTTCCCCAAGAAACCTAGGTATATGCGTAGAGTTTATGGTAGCGAAAACTTTATTCAGCCACGCTGAATTACATTTTTTTTACAGAAATCCTTAATAAGCTATACTAAATTAAAGTTTTTCATTACGGGCTCTTATTCAGCCACGATGGAATAACGTTTGCTGAAAGAAAATCATATTTAACACAATTGATCTTTAGTTTTTATACTGAAATCCTTATTCAGCTCAATATAGTATACTTTATATACAGACTAGACAATGTTTTACAAATTTATATTTAATGAAAATTAAAAATTTCCAATAAAAAGCTATATTCAGCTGAGCTGAATTAAAGTTTTGCAAGAGAAAGGCTTATTCACTCCAACTGTGATAAATGTTTCTTATGGAAAAACATATTCAGCCCACTTCAAATAATTAGTTAATATCATCGGTAATTTCCTCTTTGTGTATATTGCCTTGGTAATTTTTGTCCCCAAATAAAACATTGTGATGCTCCGTAAATTATTTAAATTCATTTAGAACGGTTACAAGTTACAATTAAATATTAATTTGATGCTAGCATGCCATGCGACAACTGTTGTGCACAACACAACATGGAAAAGTAATTAAATGATATCCTGCCAAGGGCCAGGAATAACCAAGCAAGGATAACAAAATATATGCTTATCGCAGAGAAGTGAATAAAAAAAAAGGGAAATTGCAAATATAACCCCCCCCCAGTCCTTAGCATTGATGAACTCAACATCATTGCATTGCACAGGGTCTCAATGAATGTTAACTGGTTCAATAATGTTTTGCGAACGTGGCCACTAGACGACATCCACTCCACTTGATGGCTGAAGAGAAATACAAACCGATTGTGCGTGTAAAAAGATAAACAAATTGGTTGAACAAAGGACGTGCTTTAAATGCTTATTAGAAATTAAGAGGATTATTTCTACAATGTTTGCTTAAGGCGGGAGGAATGTACAGGGACCTTCTTCGACAAATCCCCATAGGGGGTGGATTTATTTCAATAACATTGGGCAAAGTTTAAAGTTTCGCCAAAGCAAAATTTTAGTTACATCATTGTGGTTGGCCACTAAACAAATTTTCACAGGACTATAATTTAGACTTAATTTTAAAATTTAAAACTTGCTTAAAAAAATTTTTCGTTTACCTCCCCTTTGACCCTTGACGCTAAGACTTTCACAACAGAAAAATCCATAAATTAAAATTTTATGGAATCCACAGGAAGCTGTTGGTAACTTAGGAAACACACAAACAGGTAGCCAATGAGGTTTAAAGGAAAAAAGGATTTCTGAACTACTGCTACATCAAAAAAAAACCAAACACAGCTAATGAAAACACACCAACGCCAAAATAAAAAAAAAGCCCAAAGCTTGTTATTAAAAATGTTCTTCCTTTATTTGGGGTGAAATTCATATAAAAAACTAAGTGCCTATCTCCGAGGCTTAGTGTTGGGACCCTGCAAAAAAAAGAAAGTTTGTAATTAAAATCTTAAGCCTATGTGAAAAGCTGTTCATAATCATGAAAAGCTTTTAAATTATTATCTTAGGCCTTCATAAATTTTATGAGACTTAAAATTCATGAGGGCGATTTTTTAAGGATTTCATAGAATGAAATTTCCTCTCATAAGTTTTAAGGTTTATTTGTGTGGATATTTAGGCTTAAGCTTTTAAAATAAGGAAAAAATACAGCATAGTTTTAGGTAAATGTACACCATAAAGAAACTATAACAAGGAGCTTCAAGGAAAACTAGGCAAATAACCACATGAAGTCTAGTGTTACCACTGAGGATTTCCAAAGAATAACACAAAAAAGTGTCATTCATGATTAGACAAGTGAAACTTTACAAATTTCATAAAATTATTATTGACTTATTTGCATACCTTCAAGGGGTCCAAGTAGTCGTAGAGAAAATGGAAAACATTTTATTTTATTTTTATACCTTAACCATATAGTGGTCTGGGTATAATAAGTTTGATCGGCCAAAAAATGTGCCTACCAGAAATATTGATTTTAGACCCCATAAAATATATACCGATCGACTCAGATTCATCTCCTGAGTCGATCTAGCGCTTGGTGTCCGTCCGTCCGTCCGTCTGTCCATGTATTTGTTGTTCATAGGATTCCGGTCGCAATTATTAACCGATTTGGATGAAATTTGGTATAGGGTGCTTTTTTGGTCACAAGGACGAACGCTATTGAATTTGGAAGAAATCGGATCAAATTTAGATATAGCTCCCATATATATGTATCGCCCGATTTCGAGTCAATGGAGTCACCTTGCGCTTTTTTACAAACCGATCGTCATCAAATTTTGCACATAGTAAACTTTTTCATCACCCTTTAAGTCTGCAAAATTTCATCGAAATCGGTTCAGATTTAGATATAGCTCTCATATATATGTATCGCCCGATTTTCCCAAACTTGGCCATAAACACCTTATTTATTAAGCGATCTTACTCAAACTTGTCTTACTCTAATATTTTATGGTACTGACAATATGTGCCAAAAATAATTGAAATCGGTTCAAATTTAGATATAGCTCCCATATATATGTATCGCCCGATTTTGCCAAATTTGGCCGTAAACACCTTATTTATTAAGCGATCTTACTCAAACTTGGCTTACTATAATATTTTATGGTACTGACAATATGAGCCAAAAATAATTGAAATCGGTTCAAATTTAGATATAGCTCCCATATATATGTATCGCCCGATTTTGCCAAATTTGGACGTAAAACCCTTATTTATCAACCGAATGTACTCAAAGTTGGCTAAATGTAATCTTCTATAGTACTAACTGTATGTGCAAAATTTCATCGAAATCGGTTCAAATTTAGATATAGCTCCGATATATATATATATATCGCCCGATTTGGTCAAATTTGGCCGCAAACCCTTATTTATCAACCGATCGTAACCAAGTTAGGCTAAATACAATCTTCTATAGTACTAACTGTATGTGCAAAATTTCATCGAAATCGGTTCAGATTTAGATATAGCTCCCATATATATGTATTGCCCGATTTTGCCAAATTTGGCCGTAAAACCCTTATTTATCAACCGATCGTACTCAAAGTTGGTTAAATGTAATCTTCTATAACTCGAACTGTATGTGCGAAAATTCATCGAAATCGGTTCAGATTTAGATGTAGCTCCCATATATATGTATCGCCCGATTTTGCCAAATTTTGACGTAAACCCCTTATTTATCAACCGATCGTAATCAAGTTAGGCTAAATACAATCTTCTATAGTACTAACTGTATGTGCAAAATTTCATCGAAATCGGTTCAGATTTAGATATAGCTCCCATATATATGTATTGCCCGATTTTGCCAAATTTGGCCGTAAAACCCTTATTTATCAACCGATCATAACCAAGGTTAGCTAAATGTAATCTTCTATAGTACTAACTGTATGTGCAAAATTTCATCGAAATCGGTTCAAATTTAGATATAGCTCCCATATATATGTATCGCCCGATTTTGCCAAATTTGGCAGTAAAACCCTTATTTATCAACCGATCGTATTCAAGGTTGGCTAAATGTCATCTTCTATAGTACTAACTGTATGTGCAAAATTTCATCGAAATCGGTTCAAATTTAGATATAGCTCCCATATATATGTATCACCCGATTTTGAAAAATTTGCCCCTAATAACCTTATTTTTGACCATAGGGGGTCAAAAGTGACCTTCTGTGGTATCAATCATACCTGCAAAATATTATACAAATTGGTTCAGATTTAGATGTAGATCCCATATATATGCATCGCTCGATTTTGTCATATTTGGCCATAATACTCTTATGTATTAACCTAACAGGTTGGCTGATAAGTTCCCGGTCTGACACATAGATGGCTTCGCTAGTATTAAATGCATATTATTTTTATATAGTACCAACCTTCAAATGATTTGTGTCAAAATATGACGTCTGTAAGTCAATTAGTTTCTGAGATAGAGCGTCTTTTGTGAAGTAACTTTTGTTATTGTGAAAAAAAAGGAAAAAAGGAATTTCGTGTTTTGATAAAATTCTGTTTTCCAAAGGGAAAAAATACGGTGGAAGCAAAAACTTGGCTTGATAATGAGTTTCCGGACTCTGCCCTAGGGAAATCAACAATAATTGATTGGTATGCAAAATTCAAGCGTGGTGAAATGAGCACGGAGGACGTTGAACGCAGTGGACGCCCGAAAGAGGTGGTTACCGACAAAAACATCAAAAAAATCCACAAAATGATTTTGAATGACCGTAAAATGAAGTTGATCGAGATAGCAGAGGCCTTAAAGATATCAAAGGAACGTGTTGATCATATCATTCATCAATATTTGGATATGCGGAAGCTCTGTGCAAAGTGGGTGCCGCGCGAGCTCACATTTGACCAAAAACAACAACGTGTTGATGATTCTGAGCGGTGTTTGCAACTGTTAACTCGTAATACACCCGAGTTTTTCCGTCGATATGTGACAATGGATGAAACATGGCTTCATCCCTACACTCCTGAGTCCAATCGACAGTCGGCTGAGTGGACAGCGACCGGTGAACCGTCTCCGAAGCGTGGAAAGACTCAAAAGTCTGCTGGCTAAGTAATGACCTCTGTGTTTTGGGATGCGCATGGAATAATTTTTATCGATTATCTTGCTAAGGGAAAAACCATCAACAGTGACTATTATATGGCGTTAATGGAGCGTTTGAAGGTCGAAATCGCGGCCCCATATGAAGAAGAAAAAAGTGTTGTTCCACCAAGACAACGCACCGTGCCACAAGTCATTGAGAACGATGGCAAAAATTCATGAATTGAGCTTCGAATTTCTTCCCCACCCATCGTATTCTCCAGATATGGTCCCCAGCGACTTTTTCTTGTTCTCAGACCTCAAAAGGATGCTCGCAGGCAAAAAAAATTTGGCTACAATGAAGAGGTGATCGCCGAAACTGAGGTCTATTTTGAGGCAAAATTGAAGGAGTACTACCAAAATGGTATAAAAAAATTGGAAGGTCGTTATAATCGTTGTATCGCTCTTGAAGGGAACTATGTTGAATAATAAAAACGAATTTTGACAAACAAAAATTGTTTTTCTTTGTTAGACCGGGGACTTATCAGCCACACGCAGAGAAGGAATATGATTACCTCAAACATGTTTTAAGAGCAAAATGTTATTTTTGTTATTTTTAATTTTCTCGCCGGAAACAGATACATGATTTCCGTGAAAATAACATGGTTGCGAAAACCATATTACATGGTCACCACCCAAAAATAACATTTTGCTCTTAAAACATGTTTGAGGTGATCATATTCCTTTTATGGGTGCAACCTGTTATTATCAAGTAACCCGCTACGACGAAGAGTTTTCAAAGTAAGTATTTGATTCATGGCTTCGGCCTGGCCGAACTTACGGCCGTATATACTTGTTTTTATTTAAACTGTTGCTTCGATTTTTTTTTTCTTTTTGCCCATTTACTTTGGTTTTCTGGTGAGAAGATGGGTAAACCCTTTGAAATGACTAATTCTCTATGTTCCACTTTTAGGTCTTCCCCAATTTTACTGTAGTCTAATTTTAGGTAAACTGTTTGCCATTATCAAACATCGGATAAAGGTAACCTACAAAAAAAAAACAGACAACCCATTTCTTCCATTAACGTGTCGGTTTGTATTTATTGATCTTTACACAGAACTAATCTTTTGCTTGCCTTCTTCATTTAATCGACTTTGCCTTTTTCAAAAAAAAAAAAAAAAACAAAAAAAAGAAAACAAAATAGAATAGAATTTATTTCCTATTGGTTAATTACATACAGTTCATGTAACAACATTTGCTTCTTTAGATCTCATCGAAGTAGGGGGTAAGCCAGGAACACCTGTTCCATCTACTCTTAATGGCGGTGATATGGTCCTCTAAAGCACTCAGCCTTTTTGATGGTACACATTGTAAATTGGATTATTTGTTTATTAGATTTTAATGCGATTTTGCAATTTGTTTGTTTACTCATTCTGTTCTCTGTATCTGTGTATCTCTGGGTCCAATATATTTCTCTTCATTTCCTGCTGCTGTTGCTGCTGCTCGAGGTCCGTCTGTTTGACGGGAAATTCTGTTTTTTTTTTGTGCTGTTTTATTGCTTCTGTCCTTCTGGGTTGCTGTGAAAACAAAATTTATTGATTGGATTGGACTTTTATTGTCTGCCGATTTGCTTTTTAGCAGAAAATAAAAACGAATGATATAATGCCAGAGGTTTTTTTCTTGTATGAGTTATAAATTTTTTATCCCCTCAATGGCGTTGAGTGGGGACCGGTTACGTGGATTTATTTTCAGATCTCAATTAAAAATACAGAGATGTGGGCGTATATATGTTTTTATTTTGTTTATTTGTTGATAGGACCTTTAGTTAAAATTGAAGGGGAAATTTGTAGATTTTTCTGGCATAAAGTGGTCTGTACAGAAATTATTTTATTTTTATTTCAACCTCTATAGAATCATCATTGAAAAGAAGGGCCTTTGGATTAAAACCATAATCAATGAAATTTTAATAAATAGAATTTGTAAGATATTTGGGACTTCCTACAAATATGTTACAACTAAATAGACAGCCTAAAGGTATGCTTTAAGTTTAGCCGTAATTAAAAAATGTAAAAAAAAAAGAAATTTGGAACAAAGGAATAAAGACAGATGCAAATCGCCTGTAAAATAAATCGATTATTTTTTCAATAGATCCCGTTATTTATATGAATTTTACTTTCTACAAATCCGATAGGGTTCTGATAGAAAGCGCTGGAAATATGATATTACGTTGAGCCACTTTTATTTGAGTGTTAGTTAAAAATGGACCGTAGAGGTCAATTGTCGAAAATATCGCTGAAAATATAGACATTGGCAAGACCGATCGTTATAAGAGCATTTTTGAGACTTCCCAAGAGCTGAAATGGATGGTGGTTGGCAATAAATGATAATGATAGTTTCAATAGATGGCGTTATTTATCTGCATCTACATTGTATATAAAATTCAGTTTACACTAGATGGCGCTGTAAGTAATAAAATTCTTTCATGATATTTCTATAGAAATAAAATTTTGACAAAATTTTCTATAGAAATAAAATTTTGACAAAATTTTGTATAGAAATAAAATTTTTACAAAATTTTCTATAGAAATAAAATTTTGACAAATTTTTCTATAGAAATAAAATTTTGACAAAATTTTCATAGATATAAAATTTTGACAAAATCTTCTATAGAAATACAATTTTTGAAAAAATTTTCTATAGAAATAAAATTTTGATAAAATTTTCTATAGAAATGAAATTTTGATAAAATTTTCTATAAAAATAAAATTTTGATAAATTTTTCTATAGAAATGAAATTTTGATAAAATTTTCTATAGAAATGAAATTTTGATAAAATTTTCTATAGAAATGAAATTTTGATAAAATTTTCTATAGAAATAAAATTTTGATAAATTTTTCTATAGACATAAAATTTTGATAAAATTTTCTATAGAAATAAAATTTTGACAAAATTTTCTATAGAAATAAAATTTTGACAAAATTCTTTCTTGATATTTCTATAGAAATAAAATTTTGACAAAATTTTCTATAAAAATAAAATTTTGACAAAATTTTCTATAGAAATAAAATTTTGACAAAATTTTCTATAGGAATTATAGAAAATTTATATATTGACAAAAATTTTTATAGAAATGAAATTTTGACAAAATTTTCCATAGAAATACAATTTTGCCAAAATTTTCTATCGAAATACAATTTTTTAAAAAATTTTCTATAGAAATGAAATTTTGATAAAATTTTCTATAGAAATAAAATTTTGATACAATTTTCTATAGAAATAAAATTTTGATAATTTTTTCTATAGAAATAAACATTTGACAACATTTTCCATAGAAATAAAACTTTAACCAAATAGAAATAAAATTTTGACAAAATTTTCTACAGAAATACAATTTTTGAAAAATTTTTCTATAGAAATGAAATTTTGATAAAATTTTCTATAGAAATAAAATTTTGATAATTTTTTCTATAGAAATAAAATTTTGACAACATTTTCCATAGAAATAAAATTGTGATAAAATTTTCTATAGAAATAAACTTTTGACGAAATTTTTTATAGAAATAAAAATTTGACAAAATTTTCTGTAGATATAAAATTTTGACAAAATTTTCTATAGAAATAAAATTTTGACAAAATTTTTGTAGATATTAAATGTTGACAAAATTTTCTATTGAAATAAATGTTTGACAAAATTTTCTATAGAAATAAAATTTTGACAAAATTTTCTATAGAAATATAATTTTTGAAAAAATTTTCGATAGAAATAAAAATTTGACAAAATTTTCTATAGAAAGAAAATTTTGACAAAATTTTCTATCGAAATACAATATTTGAAAAAATTTTCTATAGAAATGAAATTTTGATAAAATTTTCGATAGAAATAAAATTTTCTATAGAAATAAAATTTTGATAATTTTTTCTATAGAAATAAAATTTTGACAACATTTTCCATAGAAATAAAATTTTAACCAAATTTTCTATAGAAATAAAGTTTTGACGAAATTTTCTATAAAAATACAATTTTTGAAAAATTTTTCTATAGAAATGAAATTTCGATAAAATTTTCAATAGAAATAAAATTTTGATAAAATTTTCTATAGAAATAAACTTTTGACGAAATTTTTTATAGAAATAAAAATTTGACAAAATTTTTTTAGATATTAAATGTTGACAAAATTTTCTATAGAAATAAATGTTTGACAAAATTTTCTATAGAAATAAAATTTTGACAAAATTTTCTATAGAAATAAATGTTTGACAAAATTTTGTATAGAAATAACATTTTGACAAAATTTTCTATAGAAATATAATTTTTGAAAAAATTTTCTATAGAAATAAAAATTTGACAAAATTTTCTATAGAAAGAAAATTTTGACAAAATTTTCTATAGAAATAAAATTTTAACAACATTTTCTATAGAAATAAAATTTTGACAAAATCTGCTATAGATATAAAATTTTGACAAAATTTTCTGTAGATATAAATTTTTGACAAAATTTTCTATAGAAATAAAATTTTGACAAAATTTTTGTGGATATAAAATTTTTGACAAAATTTTCTATAGAAATAAAATTTTGACAAAATTTTCTATAGAAATACAATTTTTGAAAAAATTTTCTATAGAAACGAAATTTTGATACAATTTTCTATAGAAATAAAATTTGGACAAAATTTTCTATAAAAATAAAATTTGGACAAAATTTTCTATAAAAATAAAATTTTGACAAAATTTTCTATATAAATAAAATTTTGACAAAATTTTCCATAGAAATAAAATTTGGACAAAATTTTCTATAGAAATAAAATTTTGATAAAATTTTCCATAGAAATAAAATTTGGACAAAATTTTCCATACAAATAAAATTTGGACAAAATTTTCTATTAAAATAAAATATTGACAAAATTTTCTATAAAAAAAATTCACTACATTTCCTTTAGAAATAAAATGGATACTAGCAAAAAGACAAATAATCACAGATTTCTCGACGCCCCTGATACTGTAATAGCCAATTACAAAGCAATCATGTCTTCAATCATGAAATTAATTGATCCAATTAATATGTAATTGAATAGATGGCGTTGATATTACAGAAATAATAGTATCAATCACCAAAGTTAATTAAAAATTTAATTGTTCGAATTAAAAAATTAATTGAAATACTTAATTTTTGTTATTGTTTTTTGTTTCAATTAAAATATTTATTGAAGCAATCAAATTCAATTTAAATTTTAATTGGAAAAATTTTGTTGATATTTTTTTTCTGTGTATGTGCACCTATAATTTCGTCCATTCCATTTCATTGTCAAAAATGCTTTAAGAACTATTGAAAATTTCGTTACTGCCATGGACATTGTCGAGTTCGACCGTCATGTAAGCTTCGATAGGCCAAGAGCTAAATAGTGGACATCCACAGTCGCCTAAATGTTGTGCACATTTGTAATGTGTTGAGTTATATAACAACAATTGTCCACTTTTGAGAGGTGCCCAGTTTTCAGAGAATCTATGTTCTAAGAGTTTTGAAGTTTTCGAAAATGCTCCTAGAAAAAAGTTTGACAGTCAATTTGATCTGCTTGTAACTATGGTAATTAAATAAATATGGAATTCCGTTTTATTATTCCGTATATTTCAATAAAATAATTTGCCTGAAAGTATGCAACAAAGTTTTTTGAAGTATGGAATATGAATTAAAACTCTATTTAAATATAAAATATTTGGCTAATGTGACTGTGATGCATATCATATTCCTTCTCTTCGTGTAACTATGATCATTAATTATAGGGGATTCCTTTTTTCTATGCCTGATATTTTAACAAAATAAATTTCCTAAAAGTATGCAACATTTATCGAAATAGTTTTTTTTTTTTAAGTACGGAATATTTAAGATTATACATATTAGCATACAACTTGTTTAAAAACACGCTTCAATAAAATCTAAATAACTAAAAACCATTCTTAAAGCCAATAAAAAATTTTTATTATATTTTATCTTTAAACTTTTTTAATTAATTTCTAAATTTGGTTCTAATATTAAAATTTGTAATAAATACACCAATTTTTTGTAAATTTTTGTGATTATATTTATTGAATTTAATTGAATTGGATAATTCACCAATTACTTTTTAAAACTGTTTGGAAATCTCCTTAATTATTTTTAACATACTTACTCATTACGTTGCTTTCTATATATTTTTTGTAATTTTGAAGTTTTTGCTTACCTGAAAAAAAGAAAGAATACAAACGAGATTATAATAAATGTTTCCAAGTATAAGAAATTATTATGGGTATTCATATATGTATTTATTCTCACAAATTTTCAAATACATGAAATTATGCAATGTGCAACATTTATTACAATATATATACACGCATCTCTGTCATTATTATCAATTAGCAATAATTTTAGATTGGAATTATCATTTCGGTGGAAGGACAATGGGGACAATTTTTGTGTAACACCAGGGCAAACGAAATTGTTCTAAATTCCTTTTCTTCATATCCTCCGAAATTTCATTTTTGTAATTTATTGTTTTATCTCGTATATGATATAGATGATTTGTTCCATATGATTCCACGTTTTATGCTATCTTTAGCATTTCCTAGCCATTTACATATTGCCCCTAAGGTTATGCAATGTTTTTTTCATTTTAATTTAATTGATTTTATTTCCGATACTGGCGTTTTTGATTTATTGCCTAATATAAATGCATCCCTGTATTATCAATTAGCAATAATTTTAGAATGGAATTATCATTAGTGTTAAACCCAGTTTAACAGTCTTCGTCTATTTTCTAATTACATCCTAAAATGTATCTTTAAGAACATGAATTACTTTCAAATGAATTGAATTATTGAATTTATCATCTTAACTTTCATTGAAAATAATTGCTCTAGTTTTATATTCTATTAGTGGTAACTCTACTTTAAATCATCAAGCAAGAAAAGCTTTTTATATCTAAGACTAGTTGTCTCATTTTCACTGACTTGTACTCTTTTTTTGATTGTAATAGTTGTTCATAGTTTACCACTTTTTTCATTACTAACTTCAATTTATCACTTCAACCTGGTAAGCAGCAGCGATCCTTAAATAAAAACTGTTACACATATTCTGAATCTGAAACCTGTCTTTGTTCTATTTCTTTTGCTTTTCTTTTACTTGGCACTCCTTACATTTTCCGAGCTTCGATAAAACCGAATACAGTCCACTTTCAGAAGACCAAGCCAGGAAATTGTACAATTAGGGTGGAAGGGCAATTGGGAAAAATGTGAATAACATCAGGGCAATCCCATTTCACTTATTGAAGAAATTGCTCCAAATTTTTTTCTCCATATTTTCAAATTTTTCCGAATTTTCATTTGGTGTATATAATATGGAGGCTTTGTCCCACTTGATCTTTCTATGTTATCTATAGTATTTCCTAGCTGTCTCTATTTTATTGCCCCTAAGGTTATGCAATGTTTTTTTAATTTAATTGATTTTTTTTTTCTCCTTTAATAGCGATTCTAATAAAACGTGCAACATTTATTGTAAAATGTAAACGCATCCCAGTCATTATTATCAATTTGCATTAGTTTTAGAAGGGATTATCATTTGGGGGGAAGATCCATAGGAAAAAATATGTGTAACACCAGGGCAAAACCTTTTTCACTTATATGAAATTGCTCTAAATTTCTTTTCTCCATATTTTCATTTCTTTTCTCCATATTTTCATATATTTGTTTTGTGTCGTATATGATATAGGGGCTTTTGTTTGTTTGCCCCTAAGGTTATGCAATATTTTTTATAAATGATTTATTTTTTAATAATAGCGATTTCGATTCTAATAAAAGCGTGCAACATTTATTGCAAATATATAAACGCATCCCTGTCATTATTATCAATTTGCAATAATTTTCGAAGGGAATTATGAATTGAGTGGACGGTCAATTGGGAAAAGTTTTTGTAACACTAGGGCAATACCATTTCACTTATACGAAATTACTCTAAATTTATTTTTCCGAATTTTCTTTTTGTGTAATCTTTTATTTTATCCCCTATATTTTATATTTTATTGCCCCTAAGGTTATGCAATATTTTTTTAATTTAATTGATTTCTTTATATATGCATAAATGCAAATATCAAATATGGACCAGCTGCTGCTCTTTTCCAATTAAACAACTCAAACCTCAAGACATTTTGGTTGTCTGCTATTCATTTCAGTAATATTGTTAGTGCTGCTGTCTTTTGACTCTGGTATTTTGAACCAATAGATCTCTAGGAAATATATTTTAAGTGTTGGGTGTGGGTCATATTTTCCAAAACGTTTCATTATCATCAACGGAAACAGGAAATAAACTTCATTTGTTAGTTTCAACCACAAAATACTGCAGCAAATGCAATTTTCCTTTGAACGAAAATTGGTTGTTTAAGCTTTCGTACTTTGGAGTCTTCCTTGAATAGTAGCATGGTTATTTTGTAGGCTTACGACAACGATGTCATGTGCATGGGTAAAAATAAATGAAATTTTCTTATATATGTAAATGTATATATACATATTTGTAGTATATGTATAACAATTTTATTGCTTCTGCAGTGTTTCATTACCAGTTGTTACCACACACCCTTGTGGCGGTACAATTGATTTGATGTTTGTGTGTTGGTTTGGCTATTTTTTTTGGGTTTGGCTGGCAACAGCAATTATTGTTGGTTGCCGTCTTCAATATTTCTAGGCAACATTTGTTAAAACAATAGACATGACATAACATGTCACGATATATACTTTCTTTGGTTTGTTTTCTTTCCGTGTTCCCACTACAACTACAAATTCTTTATAATGGCAGAATAAAAAAACGCAGAGGAACATTGCAACAATGGCAATTTGTTTTAAGACAAAACAATATAAAGTTCTAAAAAATACAACTACATGTTGTTATTGGTTATAAAGCAAAATTCTTGCATTAGGTCAAAGGTCAATGTTTGTAAAAACTCAAACCAACCGTGTCAAACAGCAATTAAAAGTCATTATACACACACATATACTACATACTACATACATGCACACACATATAAAACTTAAATTGGTGAAGATTTTTTTATGTATTTTTTTTTTTTGTTTGTTTTGATGTTGCCATAAAAGAAAAGTAGCTTTAGTAGAGTCTTATCGAAATTTAAAACAGAATAATGGTATCAGAGACTGAGTGACACGAAATTTGTGCAAAATACAGCAATTAAATATACAAATTTGCAAATTAACTTAGTTGGAGAGTGTAATAAGGAAAAGGAGGAGTATAGCCTAAAAGTATGCAATGAATTTGTTTTGATAAAAATAAAGCCAATTATTTGGTTGAAACAAAAGGAGAAGATAATAACTTCAAGTAATCAATTTAATCTATAATATATAGTGAAATGTCCCAGAAGAGGATACATGCTACAAAATAATTCTTTCATCCCAAACGAAATTTTAGACAAACATATACGACTTCCATTCGCTATAAGGAAGTTTGTTTGGGAGACTAGTATATACTTTTTGACGTGGTGAAATTTGGTGCATTGCGCTAGTATATGGCCCATTGGTCCATATCGGTCTATAGTTATATATAGCAGATCCCCAAAAATAATCTACCAAAATTTTATTTCTATAGAAAATTTTGTCCAAATTTTACTTTTTATGGAAAATTATGTCAAAATATTATTTCTATAGAATATTTTGTCAAAATTTTTTTCTATAGAAAATTTTGTCAAAATTTTATTTCTATAGAAAATTTTGTCAAAATTTTTTTCTATAGAAAATTTTGTCAAAATTTTATTTCTATAGAAAATTTTGTCAAAATTTTATTTCTACAGAAAATTTTGCCAAATTTTATTTTTATAGAAAATTTTTGCAAAATTTTATTTCTATAGAAAATTTTTGCAAAATTTTATTTCTATAGAAAATTTTGTCAAAATTTTATTTCTATAGAAAATTTTGTCAAAATATTATTTCTATAGAACATTTTGTCAAAATTTTATTTCTATAGAAAATTTTGCCAAATTTTATTTTTATAGAACATTTTTGCAAAATTTTATTTCTATACCAAATTTTTGCAAAATTTTATTTCTATAGAAAATTTTGTCAAAATTTTATTCCTATAGAAAATGTTATCAAAATATTATTTCTAAAGAAAATTTTGTTAAAATTTTATTTCTATAGAAAATTTTTGTAAAATTTTATTTCTATAGAAAATTTTTACAAAATTTTATTTATTTATTTATTTATATATTTACAATCATAATGAATTATGAAAATAAACAGGTTATATAGGTGCTAACATCATAGGTTTTCGACCTGTTTTATTTTTATAGAAAATTTTATTTCTATAAAAAATTTTGTCAAAATTTTATTTCTATAGAAAATTTTGTCAAAATTTTATTTCTATAGAAAATTTTGTCAAAATTTTATTTCTATAGAAAATTTTGTCAAAATTTTATTTTTATAGAAAATTTTTGCAAAATTTAATTTCTATAGAAAATTTTTGCAAAATTTAATTTCTATAGAAAATTTTGTCTAAATTTTATTTCTATAGAAAATTTTGCCAAATTTTATTTTTATAGAATATTTTTGCAAAATTTTATTTCTATACCAAATTTTTGCCAAATTTTATTTTTTTAGAAAATTTTTGCAAAATTTTATGTTTATAGAAAATTTTTGCAAAATTTTATTTCTATAGAAAATTTTGTCAAAATTGTATTTCTATAGAGAATTTTTGCAAAATTTTATTTCTATAGAAAATTTTTGCGAAATTTTATTCTTATAGAAAATTTTTGCAAAATTTAATTTCTATAGAAAATTTTTGCGAAATTTTATTCTTATAGAAAATTTTTGCAAAATTTAATTTCTATAGAAAATTTTGTCTAAATTTTATGTCTATAGAGAATTTTGTCAAAATTTTATTTCTTTAGAAAATTTTGTCAAAACTTTATTTCTATAGGAAATTTTTGCAAAATTTTATTGCTATAGAAAATTTTATTTCTAAAGAAAATTTTGTCAAAACTTTATTTCTATAGAAAATTTTGTCAAAATTTTATTTATATAGAAAATTTTTGCAAAATTTTATTTCTATAGAAAATTTTTGCAAAATTTTATTTCTATAGAAATTTTTGTCAAAATTTTTTTGTATAGAACATTTTTGCAAATTTTTTTTTTTGTATAGAAAATTTTGCCAAATTTTATTTTTATAGAAAATTTTTGCAAAATTTTATTTCTATGGAAAATTTTTGCAAAATTTTATTTCTATAGAAAATTTTTTCAACATTTTATTTTGCCAAAATATTATTTAAAATTTTGTCAAAATTTTATTTCTATAGAAAATTTTGTCAAAATTTTATTCCTATAGCAAATTTTGTCAAAATATTATTTCTATAGAAAATTGTGTCAAAATTTTATTTCTATAGAAAATTTTTGCAATAGTTTATTTCTATAGAATATTTTGTCAAAATTTGATTTCTATAGAAAATGTTGTCAAAATTTTATTTCTATAGAAAATTTTGTCAAAATTTTATTCCTATAGCAAATTTTGTCAAAATATTATTTCTATAGAAAATTGTGTCAAAATTTTATTTCTATAGAAAATTTTTGCAATAGTTTATTTCTATAGGATATTTTGTCAAAATTTTATTTCTATAGACAATTTTTTTAAAATTTTATTTCTATAGACAATTTTGTCAAAATTTTATTTCTATAGAAAATTTTGTCAAAATTTTATTTCTATAGAAAATTTTGTCAAAATTTTATTTCTATAGAAAACTTCGCCAAATTTTATTTTTATAGAAAATTTTTGCAAAATTTTATTTCTATGGAAAATTTTTGCACAATTTTATTTCTATAGAAAATTTTTGCAAAATTTTATTTCTATAGAAAAGTTTGTTAAAATTTTATTTCTTTAGAAAATGTTGTCAAAATTTTATTTCTATAGAAAATTTTTACAAAATTTTATTTATTTATTTATATATTTACAATCATAATGAATTATTAAAATAAACAGGTCATATAGGTGCTAACATCATAGGCTTTCGACCTGTTTTATTTTTATAAAAAATTTTGTCAAAATTTCATTTCTATAGGAATTTTTTGCACAATTTTTTGTTATAGAAGATTTTGTCCAAATTTTATTCCTATAGAAAATTTTTGCAAAATTTTATTTCTATAGAATTTTTTGCAAAATTTTATTTCTACAGAAAATTTTGTCAAAATTTTATTTTTATAGAAAATTTTTGCAAAATTTTATTTCTATGGAAAATTTTTGCAAAATTTTATTTCTATAGAAATTTTATTTCTATAGAAATTTTTGTCAAAATATTATTTCTATAGAAAATTTTGTCAAAATTTTATTTCTATAGAAAAGTTTGTTAAAATTTTATTTCTTTAAAAAATGTTGTCAAAATTTTATTTCTATAGAAAATTTTTACAAAATTTCATTTATTTATTTATTTATATATTTATATATTTACAATCATAATGAATTATAAAAATAAACAGGTCATATAGGTGCTAACATCATAGGTTTTCGACCTGTTTTATTTTTATAGAAAATTTAGTCAAAATTTCATTTCTATAGAAATTTTTTGCACAATTTTTTGTTATAGAAGATTTTGTCCAAATTTTATTCCTATAGAAAATTTTTGCAAAATTTTATTTCTATAGAATTTTTTGCAAAATTTTATTTCTACAGAAAATTTTGTCAAAATTTTATTTTTATAGAAAATTTTTGCAAAATTTTATTTCTATGGAAAATTTTTGCAAAATTTTATTTCTATAGAAATTTTATTTCTATAGAAATTTTTGTCAAAATATTATTTCTATAGAAAATTTTGTCAAAATTTTATTTCTATAGAAAAGTTTGTTAAAATTTTATTTCTTTAAAAAATGTTGTCAAAATTTTATTTCTATAGAAAATTTTTACAAAATTTCATTTATTTATTTATTTATATATTTATATATTTACAATCATAATGAATTATGAAAATAAACAGGTCATATAGGTGCTAACATCATAGGTTTTCGACCTGTTTTATTTTTATAGAAAATTTTGTCAAAATTTCATTTCTATAGAAATTTTTTGCACAATTTTTTTGTTATAGAAGTTTTTGTCCAAATTTTATTTCTATAGAAAATTTTGTCAAAATTTTATTTCTATAGAAAACTTCGCCAAATTGCATTTCTATAGAAAATTTTTGCAAAATTTTATTTGTATAGAAAATTTTTGCGAAATTTTATTTCTATAGAAAATTTTCGCAAAATTTTATTTCTATAGAAAATTTTGTCAAAATTTTATTTCTGTAGACAATTTTGTCAAAATTTTATTTCTATAGACAATTTTGTCAAAATTTTATTTCTATAGAAAATTTTGTCAAAATTTTATTTCTATAGAAAATTTTGTCAAAATTTTATTTCTATAGAAAATTTTGTCAAAATTTTATTTCTATAGAAAACTTCGCCAAATTTTATTTTTATAGAAAATTTTTGCAAAATTTTATTTCTATGGAAAATTTTTGTCAAAATTTTATTTCTATAGAAAATTTTGTCAAAATTTTATTTCTATAGAAATTTTTGTCAAAATATTATTTCTATAGAAAATTTTGTCAAAATTTTATTTCTATAGAAAAGTTTGTTAAAAGTTTATTTATTTAGAAAATGTTGTCAAAATTTTATTTCTATAGAAAATTTTTACAAAATTTTATTTATTTATTTATTTATATATTTACAATCATAATGAATTTAAAAAAAGGTCATATAGGTGCTAACATCATAGGTTTTCGACCTGTTTTATTTTTATAGAAAATTTTATTTCTATAGCAAATTTTGTCAAAATTTCATTTCTATAGAAAATTTTTGCAAAATTTTATTTTTATAGAAGATTATGTCCAAATTTTATTTCTATAGAAAATTTTTGCAAAATTTTATTTCTATAGAAAATTTTTGCAAAATTTTATTTCTAAAGAAAATTTTGTTAAAATTTTATTTCTATAGAAAATTTTGTCAAAATTTTATTTCTATAGAAAATGTTTGCAAAATTTTATTTCTATAGAAAATATTTGCAAAATTTTATTTCTATTGAAAGTTTTTGCAAAATGTTATTTCTATAGAAAATTTTTGCAAAATTTTATTTCTACAGAAAATTTTGTCAAAATTTTATTTCTATAGAAAATTTTATATCTATAGAAACTTTTGTCAAAATTTTATTTCTATAGAATATTTTTGTCAAACTGAATAATATATGTATTTAATCAGCCTTTTTTGTTTAATATATACCCCGTATAGACTAACCTACAATTGAAAAGCCGGTGTTAAGAAGTTTTAAGTGTTACCGCAACCCAAGTAATTCGATTGTGGATGACAGTCTTTAGTACAAGTTTCTATGCAATCCATTATGGAAGGTACATATGATTCGGCCTGACCGAACTTACGGCCGTATATACTTGTTTTAATTAAAACTAAAATCGTTCACAAATATTTATTGTTTCAAAGGACTAATTAATAAATTATTTTTTGTGATTGAAAAAAAATTCAATTTAAAAAAAAATATTTAATCTATTTATTTCGATATTTGAGACAAAAACTATTTTTTCTGTATAGGTGCATACTTTTAGGCTTTAAAAATATTATTTATTTACATAAGTTTTAAGATTAATGCTATTGTCTTTTCCAGAATTTAACAATTTTTTTTAAATTAAAACTATTGTTTCAATTTCTGTGATTGAAGAAAATTCAATTAATAACTAAATTAATCTGTTAATTTCAAAATTTAAGACAGTTGCATACTTTTAGCCTTTAAAAATTTGTGTTCATTTACATATTTTTTAAGGTAAATGCAATTGCCTTTTCTAAGCCATTATCACTATCATCATTCTTTTTTCTTTGGGGAAATTTAAAAATAATATCCAAAAGAATTTCAAGGAATTTTAAAATGAATTATCATTCTCCTTTCTTTAATTCATTTAATGTTCCTTGAAATTCTTTTGGCTATTATTTTTAAATTCCCTTTAATATTTTCATCTTAAATATGCAATTAAAATAATTTATATGGACCAATACACCTGCCAACATTATTTAGCTTTACCAGCGATATAAATTACTGGAAGACAAAAACAAAAAAAAAACAACAACAACTATATATTTGCACCAGCCATATTTGGACGATGTGAGAAAAATGTAAAGCTCATCACATGCCATATAAGCTATCATCAACATGATGACCTTGCTAATGTTCACCTTAAAATTCATTAAATAAATTTTCTTCATGGACCTTTTGGGCGGTCCTGCATCGAATGCCAGCCATGCATTAAGTTTACCAGCCACCAGGCATACATTCACATTCTCTCATCATATATTTGACATTTTCCATAGCATATTTTATGGCTGACGATGTGACTTTATAAGAGTAAGTTTTTTGTTGCACAGTTCTTGCTGCTTGGTTTAGGACATACATACATCAGGGGATGCTATGGATGGTTGTGTTTTTTTTTGGCTCTGACATTTACAAAACCATTGTCGCCGTTGTTAACTGTGACAACTATTGTGTGAGATGTCAAAAAAAAAAAACAAAATCCCAGCAAGTTGAGTGGAAATGAAGACACAGCACCAACTGTTATAGACAACACCTTATTTTTTCTCCACGTTTTTTTTTTTTTTGTCTTCTTGATAGCATATTAAAGTTTGTTATTTTTCAGGAAGGTCTGAAAGTGGCAGTGAAGACAGAGATGGAGAGGAAAATCCAGTAAGCTTTGCCTTAGGATATGCTACACGGAAAAAAATTTCACAAAAATTTTTCCAATTAAAATTTTAATTGAGTTTTAACACATATCCAATTAAAAATTTAATTGAATCAACAAATTTTTTAATTGAAATAAAAATAAATCACACAAATTAATAGTATCAATTAACTTTTTAAATGAATCAATTAATTTTTTAATTGACTGTCAATTAATTATACCCTAAACCACATGGTGGTCAGTTTGGTCGCCCAAAAAATGTGCCTACCAGAAATATTGATTTTAGACCCCATAAAATATATACCGATCGACTCAGAATCACCTCCTGGGTCGATCTAGCGCTTGGTCTCCATCCGTCCGTCCATGTATTTGTTGTTCTCAGGATTCCGGTCGGTGGTTTAGGGTATGATATAGTCGGCCCCGCCCGACTTTCTACTTTACTCACTTGTTTTTTAATTGATACTATCATTTCTGTGATTGAAGACATTTCAATTAAAAAATTAATGGGATCAATTAATTTCGTGATTGAATCAGAAAAAAAATTTTGTGTGTACAGAAATAGCTACTGGGCTCTGTGAAAAAAATTGTGTTCTTCTTTCTTATATATTCAGGATTTTTATCCTGTAGTTTTTTCTCTTTTTTAAGAAATTTTAGCTTCCTCTGGTATTGGAGCATCTGGGTTTCTTTCTGTAGTTTTTGCTTGGCTCCAGTCACTGGAATACTTATTCACCTGTCACATATATTAATTACTCTCTCCAAAAATCTTAGCTTCTATTATCCAACTGCTTTGTTTAGCTTCCTTTATAAGAAAACCTTATGAGGGGGAATATCTCAATGCCTTTGGCCCAAATGATTGGTGTTGTAATTCATCAAAAGTTGACTTAAAGGTTAACAATTTGTAAAAGTTTGTTATGGCCCGATCGGCGCTTGAAATGATGAATTATCTTTTGTTCATCCATAAAAAACCACTAACTATGACATGAGGACGGGGAGGGCGAGGTGGGTGAGATGAGTATTATTATATTTATCGGCCTTCATTCTATTTACCTGACAGTCGATAATGTCAATATTCCTACACAAACTAAGACAACAAAGAATTCACCAAAAATGATGGCATATTTTTAGGAATAACACCATATTGTCTGTATGTCTTTCTGGTAGGTGGGATAACAGGGAGAATTGGGTTTTTTGAGTGAGTGAATGGCGCTACCGATTTCTTTTGTTCTTTTATTGTTGGTTTCTCTTCGAGAAAAAAATATAGGGTTTTTTCTTATGTCATAAAAAAAAATATATTTCCAAGTACCGGTCTTTAATGGTGGCACAAGCCTATTGTGTTTATTATGTTGTAATGCTTTTGAAAAAAAAGCAGATTACAAACAAATAAAGCAAATATCATTTTTGATAGATAGAGAATACTTGATGGATGATAAATGACAAGAAAGAAGAAAACAACAACATTACCATTTATTGGAATTTCTTGGTAAGAGTCTAAAGTGGTTTGGATAAACAAAAAATAAACGCTTGTGATGGTCTTAAAAAAATGACTTATCTAAATGCATGTTTCAAATAATAAACCATTAATAAAATAAATCCTTTTTGACAATAGTAATTGACATTTTCTTGTAGATAGGTTAAAAAATAGCTTAGTGGTAAAGAAAGTACAACAAAATAAGGTCATTAAAAAGATTAATAATTCTGTTTTTATACTTGTAATTTTTTTTTAATTCTCCTTAACATAGGCAACATTTTATCATAAATAGGTCATTTAGTCTATTTATTTATTACTACTTTAAATAAATATTTTCCTATAATCGTAGATTGCTGGAAAAAAGGTCATCCAAAAGATTACAAATTATATTTCTTATATTTTTGTAAAGGTTTTTAATTCTCGTTAACATAGACAACTTTTTATTTAAATAGAAAATATAGTCTATTAAATGTTGCTTATGTTAAGGAGAATTAGAAACACTTTCCATATTTTATAATTTATGTATACCAGCCCTAGCAACTAGAAAAAATCTCTATTGATTGTATTTATTATCTAAGATTTTTAAATTCTCCTTAACATATGCCACAATATTCAAAAAAAATCAAAAACTTATTTATAATATATTAGGAGTTTTTTTTTTTAAACTAAATGAGAACTCAATATTCATAATTAAAAATTAAAGCCTTTTTGTTCAATGCCTAGAAACCTATGGCGATCCGAATTTACAAGGAAAAATATTTTTAGATGATCCCCAGTTCACTTAATATTACAATTACAATTCATATATTTTTAAATTTGCGTATCAAATATGATCCCATTACATATCTAAAGTTTTATAAAAGCGTTTGAAATGTAGAATGTGTGGAAATGTATTAAAAACACTCCAAATACAATAATTTTGTAATATTTTGCAAGAGATTGTGATCTTCCTTAAGATATGCAACATTTTTTAGAAAAAATGCCCTGTAACTTATGCTTACAATATTAGTAAAATAATATGGGAAAATATTTAAATCTGAAGCAATTTTAAGGAAACTTCGCAAAAGTTTATTTATGATTTATCGCTCGATATATATGTATTAGAAGCTTAGGAAAATTAGAGTCAGTTTTACAACTTTTCGACTAAGCAGTGGCAATTTTACAAGGAAAATGTTGGTATTTTGACCATTTTTGTCGAAATCAGAAAAACACATATATGGGAGCTATATCTACATCTGAATCGATTTGAACCAAATTTGGCGCGCATAGCTACAATGCTAATTCTACTCCCTGTGCAAAATTTCAACTAAATCGGAGTTAAAAATTGGCCTTTGTGGTCATATGAATGTAAATCAGGCGAAAGCTGTATATGGGAGATATATCTAAATCTGAACCGATTTCAATCAAATTTTGCACACTTAACTGCACTACTAGTTGCACTCCTAGTGCAAAATTTCAAACAAATTGGACCAAAACTCTGGCTTCTAAGACCATATTAGTTCATATCGGGCGAAAGATATATATGGGAGCTATATCTAAATCTGAATCGATTTCAATCAAATTTTGCACACTTAACTGCACTACTAATTGTACTCCTAGTGCAAAATTTCAAACAAATTGGGCCAAAACTCTGGCTTCTAGGACCATATTAGTTCATATCGGGCGAAAGATATATATGGGAGCTATATCTAAATCTGAACCGATTTCAATCAAATTTTGCACACTTGACTATATTACTAATTGTACTCCTAGTGCAAAATTTCAACCAAATTGGGCCAAAACTCTGGCTTTTAGGACCATATTAGTCCATATTGGGCGAAAGATATATATGGGAGCTATATCTAAATCTGAACCGATTTCAATCAAATTTTGCACACTTAACAGCACTACTAATTGTACTCCTAGTGCAAAATTTTAAACAAATTGGGCCAAAACTCTGGCTTTTAGGACCATATTAGTCCATATCGGGCGAAAGATATATATGGGAGCTATATCTAAATCTGAACCGATTTCAATCAAATTTTGTACACTTGACTATACTACTAATTGTACTCCTAGTGCAAAATTTCAACTAAATTCGGGCAAAAATCTGGCTTCTGGGGCCATATAAGTCCATATCGGACGAAAGATATATATGGGAGCTATATCTAAATTTGAACCGATTTCAATCAAATAGTACACACTTGACTATACGACTAAGTGTTACGTTTGTACAAAATTTCAAGCAAATCGGTATAAAACTCTGGCTGCTGGGTCCATATTAGTGCATATCGGGTGAAAGATATATATGGGAGCTATATCTAAATCTGAACCGATTTCTTCCAAAATCAATAGGGTTCTATCCTGACCCAAATTAGGAACATGTGCCAAATTTGAAGGCGATTGGAATTAAATTGCGACCTAGACTTTGATCACACAAAAAGTGTTCACAGACAGACGGACGGACGGACGGACAGACGGACATGGTTACATCGACTCAGGGACCCACCCTGAGCATTATTGCCAAAGACACCATGTGTCTATCTCGCCTCCTTCTGGGTGTTACAAACATATGCACTAACTTATAATACCCTGTTCCGCAGTGTGGCGCTGGGTATAAAAATTGGCTTTCATTGTGTATAACTCGTATAAGGCATTAGCACATTTTAAAGGTATTTGGCAAGACACTACTTATCACAAAAATTTGCAATATAAAATGTTAATCAATAAATTTGAGCAAGAGACTTTTTCTTTCGCCTTAAAATATGCAACAGTTTTATTTTAACCCACACTGATATTATTTTCCAAGAGTTTTCAATTCTTAGATATCTTAGAAAGTTCATAAACCTCTGATGGACCATAATTCGAAGGCAAAAATGGCCTATGAATTTATTTGAAAAAAAAAATGTTTGCTATCGCTTTAAAGGTATTTGGAAAATTTCTTATTCGCTCCAAATAGATTATTTGAAATACATGACCCTATTATATATCAAATACGGTCCACAACAGTTTGAATTTAGAAGCAGTAACATCCAAATGTAAGAAAAAAATTGCTGTTTCTTTTGAGTTTCTTCTTAAGGTATGTAGCAAAAAAATACTCCTTAACTTATCTCCAAAGAAGGAGGCACTGCAACTATTCAAACTCTATTTTATGTTTTTGATAAAAAAAAAATAAAAACAATATGAGAAAACAGTACATGATCCTATTATGTATCAAATAGGTTCTACAACAGTTTGGTTGGTGAAAAGAGCTTAGAATCTCTTGCATCCAAAGGAAAGAAAAATTGCTTTCTGTGTTTTGTAGTATTGAGTTTCTCCTTAAGGTATGCAACAATTAAACAAACTCTATTACACTAAAACTAATTTCATTTTATTTTAGTTGACGTAAATTATTGTTTTTTTTTTTTAATTTCCCCAATATGAGGAAACAGTCAAATTACATATGAAATAGGGTCCACCGGAGTTTGAATGGTGAAAAGAGCTGAGAAGATCTAGCATCCAAAGGGAAGATACATATTTGCTCTCTCTCTCTCTCTCTCTTTTATTATTGAGTTTCTTCTTAAGGTATGCAGCAATTAAAAAAAAACTCTACTACCCATACCCACAAATGGACATTAAAAGTAATTTTAATTTATAATAGTTGATGGAAATTATGATGTTTTAGTTAAAATTTCCCCAATATAAGAATTTTTCCTTAGTTTTAATCATTTTTAATTAACTTTTGTTAAATGAATTATAAAAGAGAAAAGTGGTTATAACCAGATGAGGTTTAAAATTTTACTAAATTCGAATTTCTTACAAAATAATTAAAAATTTCCTAAATTATGTAAATTTTGCCAAAAAAAACTCGTATGGCACCAAAATCAGTTTTTCAAATTCTAATTCCAATTTTAGCTTCAAAATAAGAAATTTTATTGTACCAAAATTAAATTATGCCTAATAAATATTTTCCAATTTTTCAAAAAAAAATTTATTTATTTTTATCATATCTACAATATAGCTATGTAATATATCTTAGTTAAAAATTTTGTTTTCTGACATTGTTTGTTAGAGTGTTTGTGGATATATCACATTCAAAATTTGACTTTTCATTCTTGAATATCACAAAATTAATAAAGCTTTTAAAATATCAATGATTTAGCTTCTCATTATCATTAACATTATCTACCCATTATAGGCACTCAATTCTAACAAACTTAGCTCTTAACAAAATTTTATAATCACAAAATCACACATCATTTACCACCATCACCGCAAACAAAAAAAACGAAACACAATCTCTCTGAATGAAATTATCAAAATCATATAACATCCTAAAAGCATACAACACAAATTGATGGGAAAAACGAAAAAATTGTTTGCCATTATGCAAGAAACTCAGTTATGCCTTTCCACCACATTTGGTTTTCTGGTTTTCGTGTTGATTCATTCATTATATAAAAAGCTTTAGAGCAAACACTGATAAACAACGGTGGGAAAAATTTGTTTGCTGTTAGTACAAAACCGAAAAAAGTGAACCGCACAGCAAAAGAACGATGCTGAAGACAAAAAAAAAAAAGATTTTTATAGAATAATTTCAGGCTAAGCAAAACTGGTAGCTATGGTTAAAGCTATAAAACGGGCAACGTGGTTTTTTTGTTTGTTTGTTTTTCTACGACGGTATTGGCATGCAATGGGTGCTTGTAAAATTTCTACATACATGGCACATTATGACAAGTTGGATTTTTTTGGCAGACAAAAACAAAATTCTAAACATTCTAAAGCCTTCCTACACACGCAAAGAAAAAAAACGTTTGGAAAACGTGTACCGAAAACGTTTTTCTTTTGTTAGAGTTTTTTGAATTGCTTCGAAAATTTTAAACTTTTATCACCAAAAAAATTCGTTTGTTACAAAGTTTTTATTTTTTCAATAAAAAAAGTTATTTTTGAAACAACAACAGAGTCCATTTCGTTTATATCAAACACTGTTCTTTTCTGACTTTTGGTCTTTAATAAAACACATTTTACAGTTCAAAATTTAATATAGTACAATGTAATGTTGAACATTTTTTTCGGAATCTTCCGAACATATGTAGAATGTATGTAAAAAAAAAAAAAAAAAAAAAAACTTTGGTCGAAGCAGGGATCGAACCCACGACCCTTGGCATGAGAGTCAGACGAAGCAACCACTGCTCCACGGTGCCAAACTAAATGTTTGTTTCTGTTAAATAAACTTTGTTTATTCGGTTCGTGGGCGCCGCAAGCTATGCTATATAAATATAACTTATATGGATATTTATCTATTGATGACCATAACAGGTACATAGCTCAGTGGTTAGTGTGTTGGCTTACAAAGTGCATGGTCCGCGGTTCGATTCTCCGTCCAGGCGAAAGGTAAAAAAATTTTAAAAATTTATAAAATCGTATAATTTCTTCTACATTGTTTGTATTACAGAAAAAGGTGTTAAGAACATAAAATCTTCGTGGAAGTGAGAAAGATGTGAGGGAAAATGCAATTAGCCAGAAAAAAATTTTTTTTTTGAGTTAGTCTTTATGAAATTGTTTTTACATCCTGGAAAAGAATAAACGTTTATCACAAAAAGTATATACTTTTCTTCCAAATACACTTCCTTACAGCGAAAAGCAAATGAGAAACGAACTTTGTTTGTCTAAAATTTCGTTTGGGAGGAAAGAATTATTTTTTTGCGTGCACAAACACAAAATGAAAACAAGATTTTTGTCGCTTCTTTTGTTAAGGCGGCGATGTAATAGAATTTTTTTTTGTACGTTGGGTGATTATTTATGGTTCCTTATGTGTTATGCAATATCAGCAGAAAATAAAAAAAAACAACAATGATATTGCCAAGCTATTAATACACAAGTATGTGGTTGATATCATGGAATTTATTGAAAATGCTTTGTATTATGTGCTACAATCATGTTTTTATTGATAATCCGATAAATTGATACACATTAGAAAGTTACATGTATTTTTTTTATATATTTACAAAATATCCATGGATACCAAAGCCGATTGCCACAGTTGGTATAATTTTACCAAATATGGTAGATTTTTAACTGTTTGGTAGATTGGTAGAATTCTTCATGATTTTGCACAATATATCTCCCAACTAAGAGGTACATTAATTTTCTATAGAAATAAAATTTGGACAAAATTTTCTATAGAAACAAAATTTGGACAAAATTTTCTATAGAAATAAAATGTTGACAAAATTTTCTATAGGAATAAAATTTTGACAAAATTTTCTATAAAACTCAAATTTTGACAAAATTTTCTAGAGGAATAAAATTTTGACAAAATTTTCTATAAAAATCAAATTTTGACAAAATTTTCTATAGAAATAAAATGTTCAAAAAATCTTCTATGGAAATGAAAGTTTGACAAAATTTCCTATAGAAATAAAATTTTGACAAAATTTTCTCTAGAAATAAAATCTTGACAAAATTTTCTATAGAAATAAAGTTTTGACCTAATTTTCTATATATTTTGACAAAATTTTCTATGGAAATAAAATTTTGGGAAAACTTTTAGGGAAATAAAATTTTGGGAAAGTTTTTTAGGGAACTAAAATTTTGACAAAATTTTCTATGGAATTAAATTTTGACAAAATGTTCTATAGCAGTAAAATTTTTGCAATATTTTCTATCGAAAAAAAATGTTGCAAAAAATTTCTATAGAAATAAAATTTTGCAAAAAAATTCTATAGAAATAAAATTTTGACAAAATTTTCAATAGAAATAAAATTTTGACAAAATTTTCTATAGAAATAAAATTGTGACAAATTTTTCTATAGAAATAAAATGTTGACAAAATTTTCGATAGCAATAAAATTTTGACAAAATTTGAAATAATATTTTGACAAAATTTTCTATAGAAATAAAATTTTGACAAAATTTTCTATAGGAATAAAATTTTGACAAAATTTACTATAGAAATAAAATTTTGCAAAAAACTTTCTATAGAAATAAAATTTTGCAAAAATTTTTTATAAAAATAAAATTTTGCAAAAATCTTCTATAGAAATAAAATTTTGCAAAAATTTTCTATAGAAATAAAATTTTGACAAAATTTTCTATAGAAATCAATTTTTGACAAAATTTTCTATAGAAATAAAATTTTGACAAAATTTTCTATGGAAATAAAATTTTGACAAAATTTTCTATAGAACAAAGTTTTGACCAAATTTTCTATAGAAATAAAATTTTGACAAAATTTGCTATAGAAATAAAATTTTGACAAAATTTTCTAAAGAAATAAAATGTTGATAAAAATTTTTATAAAAGTAAAATTTTGGCAAATTTTTCTAGAGGAATAAAATTTTTACAAAATTTTAAATTCAAAATTTAAAAATTTTATTTTTTTTAATTTAAAAATAAGACTTTGCAAATTTTTCTATGGAAATAAAAGTTTGACAAAATGTTCTATAGAAATAAAATTTTGACAAAATTTTCTATAGAAAAAAAAATTTGACCAAATTTTCTATAGGCATAAAATTTTGACAAAATTTTTTCTATAAATAAAATCTTGACAAGATTTTCTATAGAAATAAAGTTTTGATCTAATTTTCTATAGGAATAAAATTTTGACAAAATTTTCTATGGAATTAAAAGTTTGACAAAATATTTTATAGAAATAAAATTTTGCAAATTTTCTACGGAAATAAAATTTTGAAAAAAATTTCTATAGAAATAAAATTATGACAAAATTTTCAATAGAAATAAAATTTTGACAAAATTTTCTATGGAAATAAAATTTAGACAAAAAGTTCTACAGCAATAAAATTTTGACAAAAATTTTCTATAGTAATAAAATTTTGACAAAATTTTCTATGGAAATCAAATTTTGACAAAATTTTCTATGGAAATCAAATTTTGACAAAATTTTCTATGCAAATCAAATTTTGACAAAATTTTTCTATAGAAATCAAATTTTGACAAAATTTTCTATAGAAATCAAATTTTCTATAGAAAAAAAAAATTTTAACCAAATTTTGTATAGAAATAAAATTTTGGCAAAATTTACTATAGAAATAAAATTTTGACAACATTTTCTAAAGAAATAAAATGTTGATAAAAATTTGTATAGAAGTAAAATTTTGGCCAATTTTTCTATAGGAAAAAAATTTTTACAAAATTTTTAATTCAAATTTAAAAATTTTAATTTTTTTAAATTTAGAAATAAAACTTTGCAAAATTTTCTATACAAATAAATTTTTAACAAAACTTATAGAAAAAAATTTGGACCAAATTTTGTGTATGAATAAAATTTTGACAAAATTTTCTATAGAAATCAAATTTTGACCAAATTTTCTATAGAAATAAAATATTGACAAAATAAATGTTGACGATATAAAATTTATAAAATTTTCTATGGAAATAAAATTTTGGCAAATTTTTCTATTGAAATAAAATTTTGATAAATTTTCTATGGAAATAAAATTTTGACAAAATTTTCTATAGAAATAAAATGTTGACAAAATAAATGTTGACCAAATAAAATTTTGCAAAATTTTCTATGGAAATAAAATGTTGACAAAATTGCTTTAGAAACAAAATTTTGACAAAATTTTCTATAGAAATAAAATTTTTGACAAAATAAATGTTGACGAAATAAAATTTTGCAAAAGTTTTTATGGAAATAAAATTTTGACAAAATTTGTTTTAGAAATAAAATTTTTAAAAAAATTTAAATTCAATCTTTAAAAATTTTTAATTTTTTTTTTTTTTAAATTTCGGTTAAATTTATGAATTTATAATAGGAAAGTTTTTAGTAATTTAATTTTACTAATACTATGAAAAATACCAATTTATAGTACATCCAAAACTATATTAAAATTTTTTATAAGCTTTGTTTTCTATATTTATATTTTTGTTGGAGTTTCGAAGATTCTACAAGAGGGTTCATCATATGTAGAAGTAATTATACTAAGCTGGTTAGTGATCATGGCTCTTGGAATACTAACAAACAAAGTTTCTTGTACGGAAACGAATTTGTGTAAAATTGAGATTGGGAAGAAATTATTTTTGCTTTGTGTTTATCAATGGAGGCTCAACAGGGAAGAAGATATAAAATTTTGCAATATTTTCTCTGTCGCTGCTCTAGATACAGATCTCGTCCTTGGGTATGATGTATAATAGCAAAGGCGAACTTGACCACTGGAATTGGGGGAGCTTATGAAATACGTCGAGGAGATTATCTTGGGGCTATTATTTGCCCGTAGGCCGTTTTCTAACCGAGCTATTATTGGAAAAAATTGTCGATAAGGATCATTTTCTATCTTCAAAGCTTGTAGAGATATTTCATAATGTAGTATACCAGACGAAGCAGACGGACATTTATAGATTTTACTCTGATAAAGGATAAAAGTAATATATGTGGTCTTAATCTCAATATTTAGATGTTTTAAAAATTTAATGGTAATTTCTTCTTAAAACCTTTTGCTATATGGTGATGTCCAAAAAATATATGTGTTTATCAGTGAGTGAGATAGAAGCCATGCGACCATGTTTTATTCCAATTAATTAAAATCAATAGGAGCCCTTAAGATATGCAACATTTTTTCTTTTTGAGAATTTTTGTGGTGCTTGTAAACTCATCCCAAAAATATGCAGTCTAAATAATAATTAAATAATTTCTGTTTTTTAATGAAAATGTCACTTAAATGTATCCGATACGAAACTGTTTTTTCGGAAACTTGTAATTCAGCACCAAGTTTTTTTTTTTTGAAAAAAAACCTATTCCGCTAAATCCAAGACAAATATAAAATTTAGAACTAAATATTTGCCATATTTTTCGATTTGTAAGGGAGTTTTAAAATTTTTTATGAATAAGAATTAAAAAATTGGGCATCCCAAAACTATGCAACGCTTGAAAGATGATTTTTATTTTTTAAGTAATCAAATCTATTCGATATGAAAATATTTTTGGCGCTCTTCTAATTCATCTTCGACCAATTATTTCGTTTTTATCCTATTCCGCTGAACCCAAGACAATTACATAATTTTCTTATATATTATATGAAGAATAATAAAGAATTCGGATATCCCTAAAGTATGCAACAGTATTTTGTTTTATTTAAAATGACAATAAGATTTTTTCCGATACGAACATGTTTCCATTATTGTGACTTTCCTTGAAGTATGCAATACTGGATTCCATATTCCTTTGCTGGTGGGTTCACATTTTTTGAGTGTATAAATTTTAGGTTTACGGAAAAATCCGAATAAATAATCAATTTCATCGAATCTCTTCAAATTCAGCAGAATTTTGACTTCTTTAGCCCATCCCAAAATTCAACAAAACACAAATGCCTTTTCCTTAATAATGGCTGTGAAGGGAGATTTAATAAAAATATTTTCAAAGCTCTTGGCAAAATTGTAGTATCGTCAAAAACCCTCTACAAATATAACAAAAATAAATTTAAGATCGATATTCACATGATAGTGGATAGAAAAAAAAGCAGCACCAAAACGAGAAAATTGATGCTGTGAAAGGAAAATTAATTTATTGCTTATTTTGTATTTTTTTGTTCTCCTTTCAATTTGGCAGTAGTCCCTGTTCAGAGATATATATTCATTTGTAGGATGGGGTATAGGAAAATTTTCTCGTTATATATAGATATGTGTGTGCATACGCTCTATATCTCTAAGGTATTGTTAATATAAAAGGACAATGTAATACAGGGGTGTATGAGTAAGGTGGCAGGCATACCGTTTGGTATCCATTTTTTTTGCAGATGAACACTGTATGTCATTAAGGTTATACGAAAATACAATACAACACAAATCCTAACATTCAGCCACACAAGTATTCTCTAATCTCTTGAGTCGAGATGTATGATGTGGGTGTCAAGTCATGTCATGTCATATCTTGTTGATTTTTTGACATTATATAACATTAGTTAGCTACAGCCAGAACCATGAAATTCCATCTCTCGGGGATTGGTGTTAGATTTAAATGGTGCAAAAATGAATGAACGAACTTTGTTTTTGTGAAACTCAAAATAATCCATTTCATTTGATATCATTACCAACAATGTTATACAATACAAACTTTTTGTAAAGATTTGTGGTTTGTGATTGTTATCATGATTTCAAAAGATATTCGTTTCAAATGCTATACAAACATGCAACAATTATTGTATATTATAAGGAGAGATAAGAAACGGTAATTAAATGGCGTATTTTCTTTAAAATTAAGGTTAAGCCTAAATGTAGGCAACACTAAAATAAATTGAGTATAAATTTCAAGGTTAGAGATGTAGTTTATAATTTTTATTATTAATGTCGTAAGAGTAATTTCATAGAATTTTATGGATTAATACAATTTTTATTAAAAAATGGTAACTCCTAAAAGTAGGCAGTATTATAACGAACTTAAGCAAAAATAACATAAATATGAAATATGAAAATATTTAAATATGAAATATGAAAATATTAAACCTAATGCAATATATTTAAATATTTACTTCCGATCATACACTGAAAAAAAGCTAGTCTGGTTCGAAAGATTTTGTCCTTACACTTCTGAATGAGGTATTGATTTCGAGCCAAAGAAGCAGAGAATTTCAAATACGGTTGCCGCAATTGGTAAAATTCTACCAAAAATGGTAGATTTTTTACTGCATGGTAGAATCCTTGATGCTTTAGTAGATTTTGCAAAATATTCCTAGATTGGAAGAATTCTTGATGTTTTGGTAGATTTTGCAAAATATTCATCTCCAAACTTTTTCTATAGAAATAAAATGTTTACAAAATTTTCTATAAGAATAACAGTTTGACAAACGTTTCTATAGAAGTAAAACTTTGACAAAATTTTCTACAGAAATATATAGACTATAGACATAAAATGTTTACAAAATTTTCTATGGAAATACAATTTTGACAAAATTTTCTATAGAAATAAAATTTTGACAAAATTTTGTATAGAAATAACAAAATTTTCTATTGACATATAATTTTGATAAAAATTTTCTATAGAAATAAAATATTGGCAAAATTCTCCATTGAAATACAATTTTGACAAAATTTTGTATAGAAATAAAATTCTGACAAAAATTTCTATAGAAATAAAATTTTGACAAAATTTTCTATAGAAATTAAATTTTGACAAAAGTTTCTATAGAAGTAAAATTTTGACAAAATTTTCTACTGAAATGAAATTTTTACAAAATTTTCTGTAGAAATAAATTTCTCGACATAAATAAAATTTAATTTTGACAACATTTTCTATAGAAATAAAATTTTGACAAAATTTTCTATAGAAGTAAAATTTTGACAAAATTTTCTATAGAAATAAAGTTTTGACAAAAATTTCTATAGGAATAAAATTTTGACAAAATTTTCTATAGGAATTAAATTTTGACAAAATTTTCTATAGAAGTAAAATTTTGACAAAATTTTTTATAAAAATAGTATTTTGGAAAATTTTTTTATAGAAATATCATTTTAACAAAATTTTCTATAGAAATAATTTTTTTTACAAAATTTTCTATAGAAATAAAATATTGACAAAAATTTCTATAGAAACAAAATTTTAGCAAAATTTTCTATAGATATAAAATTTTGAAACAATTTTATATAGAAATAAAATTTTGACAAAATTTTCTATAGAAACACAATTTTGACAAAATGTTCTATAGATTAGGTGGCAGCCCGATGTATCAGGCTTACTTAGACTATTCAGTCCATTGTGATACCACATTGGTGAACTTCTCTCCTATCACTGAGTGCTGCCCGATTCCATGTTCAGCTCAATGACAAGGGACTTCCTATTTATAGCCGAGTCCGAACGGCGTTCCACATTACAGTGAAAGCACTTAGAGAAGTTTTGAAACCCTCAGAAATGTCACCAGCATTACTGAGGTGGGATAATCCACCACTGAAAAACTTATTGGTGTTCGGTCGAAGCAGGAATCGAACCCACGACCTTGTGTTCTATAAAGAATAAAATTTTGACAAAATTTTCTATAGAAGTAAAACTTTGACAAAATTTTCTATAGAAATAAAATTTTGACAAATTTTTCTATAGAAATAAAATTTTGACCAAATTTTATATAAGAATAAAAGTTTGACAAAATTTTCTATAGAAGTAAAACTTTGACAAAATTTTCTAAAGAAAGAAAATGTTGACAAAATTTTCTATAGAAATAACATTTTTACAAAATTTTCTATAGAAATACATTTTTGACAACATTTTCTATAGAAATACAATTTTGACCGAATTTTCTGTAGAAATAAAATTTTGACAAAATTTTTTATAGGAATAAAACTTTGAAAAATGTTTATATAGAAATAAAATTTTGACAAAATTGTCTATAGAAATAAAATTTTGACAAAATTGTCTATAGAAATAAAATTTTTACAAAATCTTATACAGAAATAAAATTTTGACAAAATTTTCTACAGAAATAAAATATTGACAAAAAAGAAATAAAATTTTGGCAAAATTTTCTATAGAATTAAAATTTTGACAAAATTTTTTATAGGAATAAAACTTTGAAAAAAGTTTCTATAGAAATAACATTTTGACAAAATTGTTTATAGAAATATTGTTTTCCATATAAATAAAACTTTAACAAAATTTTTTATAGAAATACAATTTTGACAATTTTTTTTATTTTCTAAAGAAATAACAAATATACAAAAACAAAAAGATCACGAAAATTTTTCCAATTACGTGCTTAATTGTGTTTTAAGAAATATTCAATTAAAAATGTAATTGATTTACCAAATTTTTTAATTGAAACAAAAATCAATCACAAAAATTAATTAATACTATCGTTTCTGTGATTGAAGACATTTCAATTAAAAAATTAATAGGATCAATTAATTTCGTGATTGAATCAGAAAAAAAAATTTTATAGAAATACAATTTTGACAAATTTTTTTATTTTCTAAAGAAATAACATTTTGGAAAAATTTTCTATAGAAATAAAATTGTGCCAAAATTTTCCATTGAAATACAGTTTGGATAAAATCTTCCATAGAAATAAAATATTGACAAAATTCTCCATTGAAATACAATTTTGACAAAATTTTGTATAGAAATAAAATTTTGGCAATAGTTTCTAAAGATATAACATTTTTGTAAAATTTTCTACAGAAATAAAATTTTGACAAAACTTTAGAAATAAAATTTTGACAAAATTTGCTATAGAAATAAAACTTCAACAAAATTTTGTATTGAAATACAATTTTGACAAAATTTTGTATTGAAATACAATTTTGACAAAATTTTCTATAGAAATAAAATTTTGACAAAATTTTCTATAGAAATAAATTTTTCACAAAATTTTCTATAGATATAAAATTTGGACAAATTTTTCTACAGAAATAAAATTTTGACAAAATTTTCTATAGAAATAAAATATTGACAAAATTTTCTATAGAAATAAAATTTTGACAAAATTTTCTACAGAAATAAAATTTCACAAAATTTTCTATAGAAATAAAATATTGACAAAAATTTTAATAGAAATAAAAATTGACAAAATTTTCTATAGAAATAAAATTTGACAAAATTTTCTATAGAAATAAAATATTGACAAAAATTTCTATAGAAACAAAATTTTAGCAAAAGTTTTTATAGAAATAACATTATGGAAAATTTTTTTATAGAAATAAAATGTTGACAAAATTTTCTACAGAAATATTTTTTTTTTACAAAATTTTCTATAGAAATAAAATTTGGGCAAAATTTTGTGCAGAAGATTTGTTTGTTTGGCAGTTTTTTGTTAGAATTCTCTCCAAATTTTGGCAGATTATTTTTGGCTCGAGTGGCAACCGTGGTTGCAAATCCCTCTTAAAGATTTGTGTTCTTAACACCAGGAAAAAATTTGAATTTATTAGATTTTGATTTGCTGCATGCGGGCCTAGAAAAATACATAAAATTCTAAAGTTTAAAATTTAAAATTCATTTGTCCTTTAAAAATTCTACAATATTATTTACATTGTCATTAAATTCAATGATTTTCTGTAACTTGGGTAAAATGTTTTCAAAAATATGAGACGCCTTTTTAAACTTTTAATTTTAAAGAGGCATTTTACTTGAAAAATTAAAAAAAAAAATACTTAAAGACGAGTTTGAATTTCGAATCATTACCAAACGAATTCAAGATGAGACAAAATCTTTGGAAATGGAAACTTTTTTTCAGTGTGGTTATGAAATTCTTTGTGAGAAATTAGAATTAAGTAAAATTATGTTTTCCTTTCAAAAAAACAAAAAAAACTTTAAACTAAAAATGCAAAATCCTTAATATAAGTCTTAGCCTAAACACAACAAAATTTTTTTCTGATTCAATCACGAAATTAATTGATCCTATTAATTTTTTAATTGAAATGTCTTCAATCACTGAAATGATAGTATTAATTAAAAATTTAATGAAAAGTCAATTAAAAAATTAATTGATCCAATTAAAAAATTAATTGATACCATTAATTTTTGTGATTGATTTTTGTTTCATTTAAAAAATTTGGTAAATCAATTAAATTTTTAATTGAATATTTCTTAAAACACAATTAAGAACTTAATTGGAAAAATTTTCGTGATTTTTTTTTTGTATATTTGAAGCTTTTTTATCTTTAATCCAAAGATTCAATATATCATTTAATATAAAGATTATTTCTTCAAATCAAAAATTGTTTTATTTACTTTAAAGAAAAATTTCCTTACATCAAAGAAATGCAACTTTGACAGATGGAAGTGAATTTCAAAAATTCGTGTGCTAAACTTAAAGAAGGAAATTTTTAAATCAAAGATTATAAAATTTTGTTTTAATTTAAAATTTCTTTATTTTAAAGAAATTTTTCCTTGAATTCCGTAAATTACGTGACCTAAAATCTAGATGGCATAATATTTCATACTAGGTCAACATTTGCAATATTTCAGTGTTTGGTAAAACTTTGTTTCTTATTTTAAATTCATCGTCTAATGTTCATGAATTAAATTAAACTTGAATTGTCTTTTGACTTTGAGTTTAGGATATTTAGTCAATATATCTAAAAAAGCAAATTAATACATAATGACATAAGGAAATTTAAAATTCCTTGATATATCAGAGAATGGGACCCCCCCAATATTGAAATGTCTTATTCAATACTTAACGTTCAAATGAAATAAATTTGAATTTCTTTGAAAGCTAAATAACATTTTTCAAATTAAAAAGAAAAATTTAAAAACAAAATCAATTTGTATGTAGGTCTTTTGTCTTATTGATCTTGTCCACTTGTACGTGCTTTTATTTAATTCCATATGACTCACAGGGCCATCATTATTGGGGACAATAAAGCACGAGGCAATAAACAAAAATAAATTAAACACCCGCCCTATTCACAATACGTGGTGGTACTTTTGATGTTTATTAAGACTCATCTCCCCTCACCCCCCCAAAAAAAAAAAAACAAAGAAACAGAATTACCCTCACGCATGTTGCACGAACGTGACTTAAGCCAGTTTGCATGAAAAGGCTTAAATTGCATGTTCCACAACAATCGAAATGAGTGAGTGAGAGAGAAAGAAATAGGGAGTGTATTATGCCATAAGCGCAGCTTATGTCAGAAGTAAAATATCTTTTCCCTTTTGCTTTAGTTTTTTTTTCATGTACCCACACACCGTGAGATGAGATTGCAATTGTCCCCGAGGTTAAGGGACATTCGAAGGTAACCGCAATTTTGTTAAAGTGTCTCAAAAAAAAACCAACAACGCAATAAAAAGGCAAGTAAAACAACCACAACTACTCTCACAAAAGACACCCATAAAAGGCAAAGAGCTGTGAAGTGCAAGGCAAAACGGAAACCGGCTAAAATAAACCATAAAAATTGTAATGTAATTACTCACCACCGGTGTGTAGTAGTGGCCAAAAGCCCACCAACACATTAATACTGGTAACTGTAATAGACAGCTCTCTTAAGCGCTAATACGTGGGACACTTACTACCCTCGTGGTGGGTAGGAAATAGTGGGGGATTCTCCACACAAACCACTTGGATTGTCTTTAGTAGACACTTTGGCATTGTTACTTGGTTTAGTTTCATTTGTTGTTTTTGTTGTTGCTGTGTTTTTTTCTCTCTCTTCTTCTTTGTTTGAACTGCAAGCTATTCCCGTTTTGCTCGGTCCGGGTATTTAATTTCGCTTGAGTTCTGATACCTGATACCAGCTAACCTTAGTTGCGGTCATTATGTAGGCAAACCAAGCTAAATGTAATAATACAAAGAGTATATGGGAGCGTGTGTGTAAGGGAGAGTAAGAGTAAGCGAGAGAGCTATCTCTTTACATTGTTTTTTTTTTTATGGAGTATTAAGAGTCTAAGGTGTGAGTACATTGGTGTTTTTGTTACTTACCATAAATTATGTTTATTTTATGGCTGTTAATTAAGTGTAATTTTATCTCTTGGGCGAAGTTTGGTTTTTTCCAGAGTATAGCTTTTTTCATTATTCTTTCGACTAGTCAATAGGTAATAAGGTGTTTGCCCCAAATTTACTTCCTGTAACCGGAAATAGGCCAATTTAAGGAAATTGTAAGAATATTGTTTGCATGGACTCGCCATTGGGAAAAGTTCATAAAGTTTCTGTTTTATCTACAATTAGTGGATTTACTTTGCTAAAGTCATTCACCTATTGAAGATTATTTAGAGGTTATAGCCACTTCAGAGACTACTAGGCAAAATGAAAGCTCACACCCATGAAACAGTAAAACCACTAGGAAGGAAAATTTTGATTAATTCACTAAACGGTATTACAAACGCAGATGTCACGGGGATTTCACAAATATAAACAAATATTTTTCCACAAATTCAAGAAATAATTTGTTAAGGAAATTTTTAAAGAAAATTTCAAAGTTTGAAGAAGAAAAACAATCAGAGTTCAAAATGTCTTTAGTACCATACGAAGTTCATGATCGCCCCATAATTGGTAAAAATTTACAAATGTTAAGAAATTTTGAACTATTTTGTGGGAGACACTAAATTTGTATGCTTCATTTATATAAAACGTAAAAAAAATGATTAAAGACAAGAAAATAATTTCAAAACATAATAATTCCATTACCTAAAATATAATTAAATTGGCTTTAGTGCCATATAGGGTTTATTTATTTATACTTTTTTTGAGTGTATGTAATATATCCCATCCAATGGATTTGTAGCGTAAGGCTTTGTTGAAAATTCAAAGTATGGCTCTCTGAAATTAAGCCGGATTTTTGTAGGCTTATTTTATAAAAAAAAAAAATCGCATCAAAAATGCTACAATATGAAAATTACGTAAAGGCAATTTAGAAATTAGTATATTTTATACCCTCCACCATAGGATGGGGGTATATTAACTTTGTCATTCCGTTTGTAACACATCGAAATATTGCTCTAAGATCCCATAAACAAGCTATCGACTTGACACTTGGCACAAGTAGTTGTTATTGATGTAGGTCGGATGGTATTGCAAATGGGCCATATCGGTGATTGCTCTAAGAGAAGCAAATTTCATCCGATCCGGCTGAAATTTGGTACATGGTGTTAGTATATGGTCTCTACCACCCATGCAAAAATTGGTCCATATCGGTCCACTTTAACGTATAGCCCCCATATAAACGAACCCCCAAATTTGGCTTGCGATTGCTCTAAGAGAAGCAAATTTCATCCGATCCGGCTGAAATTTGGTACGTGGTGTTAATATATGGTCTCTAAGAACCATGCAAAAATTGGTCCATATCGGTCCACTTTTACGTATAGCCCCCATATAAATGGACCCCCAATTTGGCTTGCGATTGCTTTAAGAGAAGCAAATTTCATCCGATCCGGCTGAAATTTGGTACATGTTGTTAATATATGGTCTCTAACAACCATGCAAAAATTGGTTCACATCGGTCCATAATTATATATAGCACCCATATAAACCGATCACCAGATTTGACCTCCGGACATGGTGTTAATATATGGTCTCTAACAACCATGCAAAAATTGGTTCACATCGGTTCATAATTATATATAGCACCCATATAAACCGATCACCAGATTTGACCTCCGAAGCCTCTTGGAAGACCAAAATTCATCTGATTCAGTTGAAATTTGGTACGTGGTGTTAATATATGGCCTCAAACACCCATACCAAAATTGGTCGAAATCAGTCCATAATTATATGTAGGCCCTATATAAACCGATCCCCAGATTTGACCTCCGGAGCCTCTTGGAAGAGCAAAATTCATCCGTTTCGGTTGAAATTTGGTACCTGAAGTTAGTATATGGTATCCAACAACAATGCAGGAATTGGTTCATATCAGCCCATAATTGTATGCAGCCCCCATATAAACCAATCCCCAGATTTGACCTCCGGTGCCTTTTGGAGAATCAAAATTCATCCGATCTGGTTGAAATTTGGTACGTGGTGGTAGTATATGACATTTAACAACTATGCCAAAAGTGGTCCATATCAGTCCATAATCATATATAGCCCCCATATAAACCGATCCCGAGATTTGGTTTTGGAGCCTCTTGGAGGAGCAAATTTCATACGAGTCAGTTGAAATTTGGTACATTGTGCTAGTATATGGCCGTTAAAAACCATGCCTAACTAGGTCCATATCGGTCTATAGTTATATCCGGCTGAAATTTGGTACATGGTGTTAGTATATGGTCACTAACAACCATGCAAAAATTGGTTCACATCGGTCCATAATTATATATAGCCCCCATACAAACCGATCCTCCGATTTGGCTTGCGAAGCCTCTAAGAGAAACAAATTTCATCCGATCCGGCTGAAATTTGGTACATGGTGTTAGTATATGGTCTCTAACAACCATGCAAAAATTGGTCCACATCGGTCCATAATTATATATAGCCCCCATATAAACCGATCCCCCGATTTGGCTTGCAGAGCCTCTAAGAGAAACAAATTTCATCCGATCCGGCTGAAATTTGGTACATGATGTTAGTATATGGTCTCTAATGACCATGCAAAAATTGGTCCATATCGGTCCATAATTATATATAGCCCCCATATAAACCGATCCCCCGATTTGGCTTGCAGAGCCTCTAAGAGAAACAAATTTCATCCGATCCGGCTGAAATTTGGTACATAATGTTAGTATATGGTCTCCAATGACCATGGAAAAATTGGTCCACATCGGTCCATAATTATATATAGACCCTATATAAACCGATCCCCAGATTTGAACTCCGGAGCCTCTTGGAAGACCAAAATTCATCTGATTCAGTTGAAATTTGGTACGTGATCTTAATATATGGCCTCAAACACCCATGCAAAAAGTGGTCGATATCGGTCCATAATTATATATAGGCCCCATATAAACCGATCCCCAGATTTGACCTCCGGAGCACCTTGGAAGAGCAAAATTCTTCCTATTCGGTTGAAATTTGGTACGTGATGTTAGTATATGGTATCCAACAACCATGCAGGAATTGGTTCCTCTCAGTCCATAATTATATATAGCTCCCATATAAACCGATCGCCAGATTTGACCTCCGGTGCCTTTTGGAGAAGCAAAATTCATCCGATCTGGTTGAAATTTGGTACGTGGTTGTAGTATATGATATTTAACAAAGTGGTCTATATCAGTCCATAATCATTCATAGCCCCCATATAAACCGATCCCGGCCTGGCCGAACTTACGGTCATATATACTTGTTTAATTTTCCATTTCATCGTTAATTATTATAACCTCTAACATGCAAAACATTTTTAAAGCCTATATTAAGGCGTTGATATTTTTTGTTATTCAAATTCCTCTCATTCCCACTCCTCTCATATGTTATACAAATTTCTTGAAATACCTTTTCTTGGACTACCTTTTCGCATAGTTTTCTCTTGCCCATATGAAAAAAATAATAATCTGCTTAAAATGTAGAAACATTTACCAAAGCCGCACTTGATTGACATTTTGTAATAATCCCTTGTTAAAAAAATTAACAAAAAAAAATTCCGTTAAGTGGATTATATAGTCATAAAATATGATTTACCCTTATCATAACACTGCATAATGTAAATAAAGTATATCAATAATTAAAATAAAATTGTTTTTCATAATTTAAAATAACATCCCAAGAGATTTTATGGTTTCTAGTAACAAACATTTTTATTTGAAATGCCATTGTGGAAATCCAATACAACTTAAATTTGCTTGCATCCATTTATTTCCATAGTCATCAATGACACTTGAATTGTACAACAGCTGGCTGTATCAATATTTCCCCAAAACGCCCTGGCAATATGGTATTACCATAAGCCCCTAAAAGTATGCTTATTACTATTCTGCATATTATTCTTTTTGAAGTGTGGTATGAACAACCGTCAAGCAATCACCGTCAAGCAGTAGCTCACAACTGATTTCCGGCAACATTGTAAATATTTGCCAATACCATTTACAAGCTTGGACGGTCGGTTAGTTGGTATGGCTTGTTTGCATAAATCAATTATTTGGCCAGTGCCATTGCATACATCAAGGGTTAACAATATTTTGCTCCGTGATATGTAGGTTCATATTTGTTTTTATAGTGTTTGTTGTTGTTTTTTTTTTTCACTCATATCTCAACTCAACAAGCGGTAAATACAATTAAATTTCATTTTGACATATTCACAGCTTCAATCTCCTGCCAACAAATTGCTATTTTAATTAAAAATCATATGGTCAGCTGTGATGAGCCATCGTATGGCCGTTTATGCCGAAACGTCTATTCATATATAAATTTAATCAGCATAAAATAGCATTAATATTGATTGAATGAGATAAATTAAAACGGTAGCCAATTGCAATTAATTATGGCGGTCTTTGTTCTCAAGTAGGCCAGAAGGGATAGATAGGATGTATAAAATTGCATAATTTTGGGGGGGGGGGCAATTTAAAGTTTGGTCTGAAACAAAATCCCCCTTTATAAAGATAATGGTTAATTAAAAATATGCATATAAAATTAACATAAGGACAGCGATATACAAAACTTATATATAATAAATAGACAGCCTACTTATAAAGATTAAATTCCCTAAATAATGGTTAATTAAAAATATGTATATAAAATGAACATAAGGACAGCGATATACAAAACTTATATATAATAGACAGCCTACTTATAAAGATTAAATTCCATAAATACATGATCATATTTTAAAGTATTATATTACAATACCTGCTGTATATAATTATTAATGTATTATTTTTTTTTGTTAAACACTTTTATATATAACTACACATTATCAAATATCAATGACTCTCAACAAAAAGCCCACTTACATTTAATTAATATTCATTATTTTCCATTTATATTATAGAATAGCGATTGCTTTCCAAATGCATTGCTTTATGCATATATTATAGCATACATCAAGGCATTATTATAATGTAATGCTATGGTCAGTTTTAATGACAGCAAGATGATATGAAAATATAATCCCATTTGTGTTGAATAAAAAAATACCAGAATCTATAGATATTAATTGAAGGAGTGATTATTTATTTTTATAAAAAACAAAATAATAAATAAACGCAAATCCTATATCAAGGAAAAAACTGTTTGCAAATCCTAATGGAATATAAAATTGGTAGATGTGAAAATGAATTTTATATATTTAAAGAAAATATAATTTCGATATTTTTGACAAATCAAATTAATTTTTGTTATAAAGCATTTTCTGTAGAGTGCCTTAAGAAATAATCAGGTGCGAGTGTCGAATATTCCATATGTGAACAGTTTTCTCTTTCCACATCATAGTGTTTTCAAGCAGATAAATATATCGCTTGAAAATAGGCAACAAAAATGTTGAATAGTAGGTAAACCGAGTTACTCTACCGAGTTTCTAATTCCAGGGAAAAATTTTCACGTCACCAGGAGATAAAATGATTGTTAGGTAAATTTTGATATAATTTTAAAAAAGTGGTTTCACATAAATTTAATTTTAAAAATGTGATTTCACTTTCTGGCATATTTGTTTTTTTTTGTACCCTCCATCATAGGATGGGGGATATATTAACTTTGTCATTCCGTTTGTAACACATCGAAATATTGCTCTAAGACCCCATAAAGTATATATATTTTGGGTCGTGGTGAAATTCTGAGTCGATCTAAGCATGTCCGTCCGTCCGTCTGTTGAAATTACTCTAACTTCCGAACGAAACAAGCTATCGACTTGAAACTTGGCACAAGTAGTTGTTATTGATGTAGGTCGGATGGTATTGCAAATGGGCCATATCGGACCACTTTTACGTATAGCCCCCATATAAACCGACGCTCAGATTTGGCTTGCGGATCCTCTTGGAGGAGCAAAATTCATCCGATCCGATTGAAATTTTGTACATGGTGTTAATATAGGGTCTCTCACAACCATGCAAAAATTTGTCCAAATCTAAATAATTATATATAGCCCCCATATAAACCGATCCCCAGATTTGGCTTGCGGAGCCTCTAAGAGAAGCAAATTTCATCCGATCCGGCTGAAATTTAATACATGGTGTAAGTATATGCAAAAATTGGTCCACATCGATTCATAACCATATATAGCCCCCATATAAACCGATCCCCCGATTTGACCTCCGGAGCCTCATGGATGAGAAAAAATGCATCTGATTCGGTTGAAATTTGGTACGTGGTGTTAGTATATGGTCTCTGACAACCATGCAAGAATTGGTCCATATCGGTCCATAATTATATGTAGCCCCCATATAAACCGATCCCCAGATTTGACCTCCGGAGCTCCTTGGAAGAGCAAAATTCATCCGATCCGGTTAAAATTTGGAACGTGGTGTTAGTATGGGGTCTCTATCAAACATGCAAAAATTGGTCCATATGGGTCCATAATTATATATAGCCCCCATATACACCGATCCCCAGATTTGACCTCCGGAGCCTCTTGGAAGAGCAAAATTCATCCGATCCGGTTGAAATTTGGTACATGATATTAGTATATGGTCTCTAACAACCATGCAACAATTGGTTCATATCGGTCCATAATTATATATAGCCCCCATATACACCGATCCCCAGATTTGACCTCCGGAGCCTTTTAGAGGAGCAAAATTCATCCGATCCGGTTGAAATTTGGTACGTGGTGTTAGTATATGGTCTCTGACAACCATGCAGGAATTGGTCCATATCGGTCCATAATTATATGTAGCCCCCATATAAACCGATCCCCAGATTTGACCTCCGGAGCTCCTTGGAAGAGCAAAAATCACCCGATCAGGTTAAAATTTGGTACATGGTGTTAATATATGGTCCGTAACAACCAATGAAAAATTGGTCCATACCGGTTTTAATTACATATATAACCCCCATTTAAACCGATCCCCAGATTTGACCTCCGGAGCCATTGGAGGAGCAAAATTCATCCGACCCGGTTGAAATTTGGTACATTGCGCTAGTATATGGCCGCTAACAACTATGCCAAAAGTCCTTATCGGTCTATACTTATATATAGCCGATCCCCAAAAATAATCTACCAAAATTTTATTACTATAGAAAATTTTGTCAAAATTTTATTACTATAGAAAAATTTTTCAAAATTTTATTTCTATAGAAAATGTTGTCCAAATTTTATTTCTATAGAAAATTTTGTCCAAATTTTATTACTATACAAAATTTTGTCAAGATTTTATTTCTATAGGAAATTTTGTCAAATTTTATTGCTATAGAATATTTTGTCAAAATTTTATTTCTATAGAAAATTTTGTCAATTATTTACGTATTTAATCGGCCTTTTTTGTTTAATATATACCTCGTATGGGCTAACTTACAATTGAAACACGGTGTTAAGAAGTTTTAAGATACCTTGCCGTCGGCAAGTGTTACCGCAACCCAAGAAATTCGATTGTGGATGACAGTCTTTAGTACAAGTTTCTATGCAATCCATGGTGGAGGGTATATAACATTCGGCCTGGACGAACTTACGGCCATATATACTTGTTTTTTTTTTTTTAATTGTGAACCCAATATTCGTTAGGCTTACAGATGTTATCAGTGCAATAATAAATAATCTTTTGCGCGTGTTGAATACTCTATATGTGAACACTTTTCCTTTTTCAACATCATAGTGTTTTCAAGCAGATAAAATCGCCTGAAAATATGCAACAAAAATTGTCTTTGGTAGGTAGGCAAACCGGATTACTCTTACGAATTTGTAAATCCAAGGAGCTATTTTCATTTCACTATGGAGATGATTTTAGGTAAACTTGGATATAATTTGAAGAAAAGGGATTTTACAATTTTTAGAAAAAAATAAATTAAAACAAATATTTGTATTTATTTATTGAGTTTTTTGTTTACGTAAATGGTACAATCAAAAGTTAACAGGAAATTTTTAAGACTATAATGTATTGTCTTAATTATAAAACAAATAAATGCATTTTATTCGTATTTATTGTTTTTAATGGAAAAGAAATGTAGCGTACATTCACCCAATTGGAGTAAAACTGTTTACTGTGAATGATACTTTTTTGTTCCTATTTTATAAATACTCATCAATTGCCGTTATAGAATTTTCACTTATAAATATTTTCATGTTTTGCGAAAAATTTGGAATTCTAATCCTCTTAAGATATACGGCGTGATACATGGCGTTACGCTTAGCCTATTTCCTATACAGCCATTATTAAAGATCTCCATTCACTCTAAGGCATCCCATTTGCCACCTGTTTTTAGGATCTAGCTCACAAATTAATGCCTTAACATATTTACATTATATAAATCACTCACAATAACCACCATACATAAATATAATCTCTCTCTCTAGGTCTTAATATTTAACCACAGAAAAATATCAAAAATTATTATATAGACTAACGACATAAATTTCCTGATAATTTTCCTATTTGACTGCAAGTAACATAAGTCAAGATATTTACTTCAACATCACATTCCTGAAAACCTGTTAAACTTCCTCCTGCATATATATATGTAGGCAGATTTTTGTTTTTAATAACAACACAAAGTAAAGCATATTTTATGGCTCTACTTAAAAACACATTAACTTGATATAAATCATGACAAAAGCATTCTACATATGACACATATCAAACGGAAAGTTCAAATTGCAAGTTGACACACAGATGTTGTACCCACCAAAAGAAATATGACAACAAAAGAAAATACGCATTTGACATTTAAGGGTTTCCGATTGTTGGTATTTTCTTTGCTTTAAAAAAAAAAAAAAAAACTTTGTAAATGTAACAGTATGCTATTCACTTTGTTAAAAATAACAAAATGTCATGAAACATAACATTATGCCAAAAGAAGTTGAATGAAAATTATTTTTGTATAGAATTTAATATAAATAAAAATATAAATACAAAAAGATGAATAAGAAAATTGCATTAAAAGTTATACCAATTATATGAGATATTAATGGTTTTACATAAAAACAGGATAGGAAGAAGAAGATATTTCTTTAGAATTTACAATATATTCAAATCACACTTTTTCATGGAATAAAGAGATTTCCAAATAATATTCGTATTAATTTTAAACCATAATAAGTTCATTAATCAAAAGCGGAAATAATTTTGTTGCCTACCTTAAGGGGTTTTCTTTAGGGAATCTAATGAAGTGGTAAATTTTTCAGGTTTATGTTGAAGTATTGTTTATAGAACATTTTTGTATTTATTTTACAAATTAAAAAAAAAAATATAAGCCTACAGAAAAAAAGCTATCACTAAAATATTTCCAATTAAAAAGTTGATGGAAGTCGAAAAACATGTATATTAATAAATTAATTGATACAATAATCTTACACAGAAAAAAATATCACTAAAATATTTCCAATTAAAAAGTTTGATTGAAGTTGAAAAAAAATCAATTAATAAAGTTGTATCAAGTAATTTAATTTAATTAACTTTTTAATCACGAAAGAGCAACTTTTTAATCAAACTCGCAGGACTACTTCAATTAAAAATGGGATGGAATTTTTAAAATTTTTTTAATTAATCACAAATATATATTCGATGAAAATATATGCCTCAAAAGAGTAAGATAAATTTTTTTATGGGGAATTTCCACAAATTACACGCAAAAAAAGAATTCTTTCCTCCCAAACAAAATTTTAGACAAACAAAGTTCGTTTCTCATTTGCTTTCCCCGTAAGGAAGTGTATTTGGAAGAAATGTATATACTTTTTTTGTTATAAACGTTTATTCTTTTCCAGGATGTAAAAACAATTTCATAAAGACAAACGCAAAAAAACAAAAAACATTGTTTTTATGCTAATTGCATTTTCCCTCGCATCTTTCTCATATCCACGAAGTTTTTTTATTTCTTAACACCTTTTCCTGTAATACCAACAATGTAGAAGAAATTATACGATTTTATAAATTTTTAAAATTTTTTTACCTTTCGCCTGGACGGAGAATCGAACCGCGGACCATGCACTTTGTAAGCCAACACACTAACCACTGAGTTATGTACTTGTTATGGTCATCAATAGATAAATATCCATGTAAGTTATATTTGTATAGCATAGCTTGCGGCGCCCACGAACCGAATAAACAAAGTTTATGTAACAGAAACAAACATTAAATTTGGCACCGTGGAGCAGTTGTTGCTACGTCCGACTTGCATGCCAAGGGTCGTGGGTTCGATCCCTGCTTCGACCAAAGTTGTTGTTTTTTTTTTTGCTTTTTTTTTACATATATTCCAGATATGTTCGGAAGATTCCGAAAAAATGTTCAACATTAAATTGTAGTGTATTAAATTTTGAACTGTAAAATGTGTCTTAAAGACGTAAAGTCAGAAAAGAACAGTGTTTGATATAAATGAAATGGACTGTGTTGTTGTTTCAAAAATATCTTTTTTATTGAAAAAAATAAAATTTTTGTAGCAAACGAATTTTTTTGGTGATACAAGTTTAAAATTTTCGAAGCAATTCAAAAAACTCTAACAAAAGAAAAACGTTTTCAGTACACGTTTTGCCAAAACGTTTTCGGGGATTTTGCCAAAACTCTATTTCTATACACAATTTTGCCAAATTTTTATTCTATAGAGAATTTTGCCAAATTTTTATTCTATAGACAATTTTGCCAAATTTTTATTCTATAGAGAATTTTGCCAAATTTTTATTCTATAGACAATTTTGCCAAAATTTTATTCTATAGACAATTTTGTCAAAATTTTATTTCTATAGAAAAATTTGTCAAAATTTTATTTCTATAAAAAAATTTATTGAAATTTTATTTCTAAAGAAAATTATGTCAAAATTTTATTTCTATAAAAAATTTTGACAAAATTTTGTTTCTATAGAAAATTTTATCAAAATTTTATTTCTATAGAAAATTTTGTCAATATTTTATTTCTATAGAAAAATTTGTCAATAATTTATTTCTATAAAAAAATTTGTCAAAATTGTATTTCTATAGAAAATTTTGTTGAAATTTTATTTCTATAGAAAACTTTGCCAAAATTTTATTCTATAGAAAATTTTGTCAAAATTTTATTTCTATAGAAAAATTTGTCAAAATTTTATTTCTATAGAAAATTTTGTCGAAATTTTATTTCTATAGAAAATTTTGTCAAAATTTTATTTCTATAAAAAATTTTGACAAAATTTTATTTCTATAGAAAATTTTATCAAAATTTTATTTCTATAGAAAAATTTGTCAAAATTTTATTTCTATAGAAAATTTTGTCAAAATTTCATTTCTATGGAAAAATTTGTCAAAATTGTATTTCTATATAGAAATACAATTTTAAAAACTTTTCTATATAGAACATTTTCTTAATATTTTTTTCTATATTCATTCATAAATACAAGGAACTCCGAACTAAAAAAAAAATGTTAAAAATTATCCAGTACTAGTTGGTCAAAATTGCCCAAACCAATTTTTCATAAGAATTTTATTCTAAAGAACTAGTTGAGTTGAAAGCTCTGTTTGGCTGAGCCCTATAAAAAAAGTTCCAAAACAATGTTTAAAGTACATAAATAAATTTATATTGGGCAAATTTTACCCACTAATACAATATGTGGTATTTTTTTTTAGTACAGTATAAGGGTTAATTAAATTCTTTTTCAAAAAAGCAATTTTTTAATCAAATTAAAAGCACAAAGTCAGTTAAGAAAGTAATTGAAAATAGTTACGTTTTTAATTAATTGAGTTTTGCAATCAACATCAATTAAATTTTGAATAGAATCAATTTAAAAAGTTTATTGAAATTTGTTAATAAAATCAATTAATTTTTTAATCAAGTAGTTTTTTATGGCCAATTAAAACTTTGAATGATACCATCATTTTTGTGTTTGAAGACATTTCAATTAAATCAGAAAAATTTTGTGTGCTATTTTAAGGGGTACTTTTAATGAAGAGCCCTACAATAAAAACATTTTTGGTATGATCTTATTATTTAAATTTAATAACATAAATTATTTGAATAAAGATTTATTGAAAATTTAAGCTAAAAACCTTCAAATTTATTATCTCGAAATAGAACTGGTCAGAGAATCGCATTGGAAATTTACACACATATAAATTTAATGAAATTATATGACACAAAAATTATTTTTCTAATATGATAAAGACATTCAAATCGGACACATTAAATGGAACATTAACGTTTTAATAAATACGCTAATATTATGAAAAAAATTATAATAACAATTTTCGTTGCATATTTCAGGGGATATAGTTTATGAAGAGAAAAAAATGTAATTTTGTAAAAAAAAAAATAGTTTCATATTTTAGGGGGTATTTTTAATACGGGACTCCTGTAATATAAACATTTTTTGTTATAACCTTATTATTTAAATTTAAGAATATACATTATTTAATAAAAGATTTGATGAAAACTAAATCTATGTTAACCTAAAAAATTTCAAATTTATTATCTATAAATAGAACTGAACAGAGAATCTCATTGGAAATTAAGCACAAATATAAATTTGATAAAAATGTATGCCCCAAAATAGTATGTTAAGACAAAAATTATTTTGCTAAGTTGACAAAGATATTCAAATCCGATACTTTACATGGAACACATACGAATTAAAAAAAATAGCTCAGAAAAAATATATGAAAAAATAAATACGCTAATATTATGAAATTATAATAACAATTTTTGTTGCATATTTCAAGGGATATATTTAATGAAGAGAAAGAATGGAATTTTGTAAAAAAATTGTTTCATATTTTAGAGGTATTCGTATTTTTAATGAAGAGCCCTACAATAAAAATATTTTTGCAATAATCTTATTATTTAAATTTATTAATATAAATTATAAAAAAATTGATATATATGTTAAGCTGAAAACCTTCAACTTTATAGAACTGGCCAGAAAATCTCATTGGAAATTAAACACAAATATAAATTCGATGAAAATATATGCCCAAAAAGAGTAAAACAAAAATTATTTTGCTAATATGATAAAGGCATTAAAATTCTACATTATACATGGCACCAGTGTTGCCTGTATTGGGGATTTTCCCCAAATTGGCGATATTTTTTTGTGAATGGGCACGAAATTTTTGAGTTGGGGATTTGGTGGGGAATTTCCATAAATTAGGCGACTTTTGTGGGGATTTTGCCAAAACTCTATTTCTATAGACAATTTTGCCAAAATTTATTCTATAGAAAAATTTTTCAAAATTTTATTTCTATAGAAATGACAAAATTTTCTATAGACATAAAATTTCGACAAAATTTTCTATAGAAATAAAATTTCGGCAAAATTTTCTATAGAAATAAAATTTCGACAAAATTTTCTATAGAAATAAAATGTTGACAAAATTTTCTATAGAAATAAAATTTTGACAAAATTTTCTATAGAAATAAAATTTTGACAAAATTTTCTATAGAAATTTTGACAAAATTTTTTATAAAAAAACTAATACAATTCATTTTAAAATATTTTTTTAGCACTCTTTTTGTAACCCTTGTTCTTCCTCCCTCACATATCATATTATATAGGCTCTCTTGGATCGAAGAAGAAGTTTCCTTAAACTTTATTAGCATATCGCTGTGTCTTAAGAAAGAAAAAAAAACTCCTCTATGATGAATAAAGCCTATTTTCATCATATTCCATTGCTCCATAATTAATATTCAATGTATACTCGTGTATGTATGTTGAATACATTTAATATTATGTTAATTTCAAGTTTTTGCCCAAGATAAACAATTTGTATAAGCGAATTAACATGGGGAAAACAATGTTGATGTATACTTGGGCATGTCTTGGTAATTTAATAAAGACGCAATTTATGCATTTCTAAGAGGTCTTCTCACTCTTACTCTCTCCCTCTCTTAGGACAAGTATTCTTGATATGTATATGAATATTTTAAAAACAAAATAATTAAAGCATAATTTTAGGATGGGGCAAAGGATATTTGAAATGTCTTCAATTTATAACAGAATTTGTAATTATTTCATAATTGTGTTTATGTTCAATCAGTATTGCATTTGTCAATCTATCACATCAGTAATTTGTTGGATTGGGTGTGGAAAAAAGTCAAAACCGTTTTTGTATATCCAATTCACCATACTAACCTCCCAAAACAACCAGCAAAAACATTTGGAATTGGAAGCATGTTACCACATTTGGTAGAATTCTACCAAAAATTTTAGAAATTTTGGCAAAATTTGTTATAGTAATAAAATTTTGTCAAAATTTTCTATAGAAATAAAATTTCGAAAACATTTTCTATAGTAATAACATTTTTGCAAAATTTTCTATGGAAATAACATTTTGACAAAATTTTCTATAGAAATCAAATTTTGATAAAATTTTCTATAGAAATAAAATTTATTCAAACTTTTTTATAAAAATAACAAAAAGTTCAAAGGAAATAAAATCTTGACAAAATTTTCTATACAAATAAAATTTTGACAAAATTTTCTATAGAAATAAAATTTTGACAAAAATTTCTATAAAAATACAATTTTGACAAAAATTTCTATAAAAATACAATTTTGACAAAATTTTCTATGGAAATAAAATTATGACAAAATTTTCTTTAGAAATAAAAGTTTTGACAACATTTTCAATAAAAATAAAATTTTGAAACAATTTTCTATAGAAATAACATTTTGACAAAATTTTCTATAGAAATAAAATTTTGACATAGAAAATTCTATACAAATAAAAAATTCTATAGAAATAAAAAAATTAAATTTTGACAAAAATTTTCTATATATATAAAATTATGACAAAAATTTCTATAAAAATAAAAATTTGACAAAAATTTCTATAAATATAAAATTTTGACAAAATTTTCTATAGAAATAAAATGTTGACAAAAATTTCTATAAATATTAAATTTTGACATAATTTTCCATGAAAATAAAATTTTGACAAAATTTTCTATAGAAAAAAACTTTTGACAAAATGTTCAATAAATATAAATTTTTGACAAAATTTTCTAAAGATTTCGCAAAATTTGCTATAGAAATAAAATTTTGACAAAATTTTCTATGGAAATAAAATTTTGTCAACATTTTCTATAGAAATAAAATTTTGTCAAAATTTTCTATAGAAATAAAATGTTAACAAAATTTTCTATAGAAATAAAATTTTGACAAAAATTTCTATAAATATAAAATGTTGACAAAATTTTCTATAGAACCAAAATTTTCTATAGAACAAAAATTTTGACAAAAATTTCTATAAATATAAAATTTTGACAAAATTTTCAATGGAAATAAAATTTTGACAAATTTTTCTTTAGAAATAAAATTTTAACAAAATTTCTATAAAAATAAAATTTTGACAAAATTTTATATAGAAATAAAATTTTGACAAAAATTTCTATAAATATAAAATTTTGACAAAATTTTCCATGGAAATAAAATTTTGTCAAAATTTTCTAGGGAAATAAAAATCTGTCAAAATTTTCTATAGAAATAAAATTTTGTCAAAATTTTCTATAGAAATAAAATTTTGACAAAGTTTTCTATAAAAATAAATTTTTGACAAAAATTTCTATAAATATATAATTTTGACAAAATTTTCTATAAATGTAAAAAAGTTTGACAAAATTTTCAATGGAAATAAAATTTTGACAAAATTTTCTATAGAAATAAAATTTTGACAAAATTTTCTATAGAAATAAAATTTTGACAAAATTTTCTATAGAAATAAAATTTTGACAAAATTTTCTATAGAAATAAAATTTTGACAAAATTTTCTATAGAAATAAAATTTTGAAAAAATTTTCTATAGAAATAAAATTTTGACAAAATTTTCTATAGATATAAATTTTTGACAAAATTTTCTATAGAAATAAAATTTTGACAAAATTTCCTATAGAAATAAAACTTTGGTATTTTCTTGATTAAATTTTCTTCAAATTTTGGTAGATTATTTTTGGCTCAAGTGGCAAACGTGAGTGGATGACAATTCCAAGTAAAATACTTTGCGTATGATCCAATGTTGCACCACTCCCGGATCCGAACAAAAAATATTTTCATTGCATTTTGGTTTATGCATTTATTGCTACCCTGATAAAAATATTGGCCTAATATTAAATATTATACGACCTAAATTTTGGGACACGTAATTTTTATTTTTATGTAGCATACATTTAGGTACAAACATTTCTACTGAACTATCTACAATGTACATATTCCCTAACAATGAAACTGATTATCTTTCTCAGGAACGTAACTATTGACCATTTTATTTCATTAGCATTTTTAAATTGCTGATTTTAGTTTAAAACCATGTCAAAAATCCTTTGCAGAGAATATCGTGGAAAAAAATCATTGTTCATCCTTGCCAAGGAAAAGTTCTAAGAAACGACATGGTGCTACCGACTGTTTTGTTAGCAAAAATTTTCGCATATTAATTACAAGAATGTCTTATCAATTTGTTTGCATTTAATTTATTAAATCAACGTTTTTATATGTAGCATACTTTAGGGCGCATACTTTTCTACAGAACTTGTGTGTAGTTCTTGTTCCCAATCCAATGTAGGGAAGTAAACACGGAAATACTACATATATATGAGAAGACATAACAAGGTTTTCCCTGCAAACATAAAATAAACAAGCAAACAACAAGCCACTGGACCAAATTCAAGTATGCCTTATTTCAAGAGAGGAACAGACGAAGAAAAAACCAAAAAAAAATTAAGCAAACAACAGCAGTTTCATCTGTCAATGGTCACGTTCCCAGTACAGTATACTTCTGGTCAACAGAACAGCTGAACATGTCATGTTTGGAGGTCGTAAAAATAACTGCTGAGTTGAGTATGCAGTTCGGGGGCAGAATATCGCCAGATACCTGTGAGGAATATGTTATGACCTTTGGTTGTGCTATGGTAGTTTCTTGTATGGGTAATAAATTGGCTGAATTATGCCAGGGGCTAGCTCTATTAGAGATCCTTAACTGTTCAAACGATTGGGATTACGAAGCAAATATTGTCGAAAGTAATTTGAATGGCAAACAATTCAGTTTTCCTTTTTTTATTTTGTATAAAGCCAAGTAGAAAATACTTTCTGCATACTTCATATGACCAAAAAAAAAAAACCCCAATCGATTATTTTCTCTTACATGATCCGAAAACTTTAACCATTTTGAGTTTTTTTTTTTTTTTTAACTTATTTTTACCCAATTCAGTGTTTTGCAATATTTGAAAATTCCATTTGCATGTTCGAAAGTTATTTGCCTTGTTTTCATTTACTTTAAAACCTAATCAAATTCTTATCAACATAAATTATCAATGAATAAAAGTAAAAGTTTTCCTGCTCACTCACTTCCAATGAAAATGAAAATTAGCATAAATGAAAATGCCCAAAAATTGGAAATTTTTTTAAACTAAAATTTGCATATTGTGGCATGGGCATGGGTAAACGAGCTAAAGAGCAGAGGTAATGGAAAATTATATGAAAATAAATTTTAAAATTCTTACAAATAAAAGATGTTAAGGAAATGTAAGGAAATTGGGAAAAAATTTTAAAGACCAAAACTCATTTTAAAAAGGTTGCACAAAAAGTGTCATATTTTTTATAAAGAAAATCTAACAATTAAATGCATTTAGGTCGTGGAAAATAAAATGAAAAAATTTTAAAATTCTTTCAAATGAAAAATGTTTGGGAAGAATTCGTAAATACTAAAATTTATTATAAAAAGGTGGCACAAAAAGTGGCACATTTTTTCATAAAGAAAATCTAACAATTAAATGCATTTATATCAATTTAAAAAGCCCAGAAAAAATTTGGAAGTTCTTCTATAGGCACAATTTTAAAAGCGCTTCAAGAAATGTGCTCCCAACGATGTTCTTTATTTTAACTTCACAAGAAGTTCATTTGAGTCAATTTTTTATATTTCGCTTTTTTCGCATTTTTAATGGGAAATTTAAAGTTTTAGTGTTTCAAATGGGTTAAAAACAGATTAAAAATTAATAAAACAGTTCAAATTATTTAAATTTTGGCGAAAAAAAATGCTAAATCCTTTCTAGAAAAATTGTGAATTTTTGAAAAACGTTCAAAGAAAAACGTTCCAGACAAGCGTTATAATGCATTAAAAATCATAAAAAATTTTAAAAATAATTTATTCGTCAAACTATCACAAAATTTCTTAATTCACATCCAAATCACTGGATTCGCATCACACCTTAAGAAGTGATGCAAATTTAGTGCCCATGTTAAAATCATCGCTTCTGCGCCAATTTTGCACCACTTCCGGATCCAAAAAGAATATTTTAAAAACTTTTTTGGCGACGTTTTTTTGCTAGGAGGTGGCTCAAAAACTGGCAAAGCTCATAAAATGCAAAAAATTTGAAAATTCTTTCAAATGAAATATGTTAAGGAAATGCAAGGGATTTCGGAAAAAATTGTAAATACTAAAACTCATTCTAAAAAGGTGGCACCAAAAGTGGAACATTTTGTCATAAAGAAAATCTAACAAATAAATGCATTTATATCAATTTAAAAAGGTGGCACAAAAAGTGGCATATTGGCAAAGGTCATGGGAAATTAAATGAAACAAGTATATACGGCCGTAAGTTCGGCCAGGCCGAAGCCTATGTACCTAGAAGCCTATGTGCCTAGAAACTTCTACTGAAGACTGTCATCCACAATCGAATTACTTGGATTGCGGTAGCACTTACCGATAGCAAGGTATCTTGAAACTTTCTAACACCGTCTTTTAAATTGCAAGGTAGTCCACACGTGGTATATATTAAACTAAAAAAGGCCGATTAAATACGTATATAATTGACAAAATTTTCTATAGAAATAAAATTTTGACAAAATTTTCTAGAGAAATAAAATTTTGACAAAATTTTCTATAGAAATAAAATTTTGACAAAATTTTCTATAGAAATACAATTTTTGACAACATTTTCTATAGAAATAAAATTTTGACAAAATTTTCTATAGAAATAAAATTTTGACAAAATTTTCTATAGACATAAAATTTTGTCAAAATTTTTCTAGAGAAATAAAATTTTGACAAAATTTTCTAGAGAAATAAAATTTTGACAAAATTTTCTATAGACATAAAATTTTGTCAAAATTTTTCTAGAGAAATAAAATTTTGTCAAAATTTTTCTAGAGAAATAAAATTTTGACAAAATTTTCTATAGAAATAAAATTTTTACAAAATTTTCTATAGAAATAAAATTTTGACAAAATTTTCTAGAGAAATAAAATTTTGACAAAATTTTCTATAGCAATAAAATTTTCACAAAATTTTCTATAGAAATAAAATTTTGACAAATTTTTCTATAGAAATAAAATTTTGACAAAATTTTCTATAGAAATAAAATTTTGACAAAATTTTCTACAGAAATAAAATTTTGACAAAATTTTCTATAGAAATAAAATTTTGGTAGATTATTTTTGGCTCGAGTGGCAACCATGGTTATGAACCGATATGGACCAATTTTTGCGGTTACACTTACCGATAGCAACGTATCTTAAAACTTCCTAACACCGCCTTCTAAATTGCAAGGTAGTCCACACGTGGTATATATTAAACTAAAAAAGGCCGATTAAATACGTATTCAATGAAGTTTGATAAAATTTTCTATAGGAATAAATTTTTGGCAAAATTTTCTAGAGAAAAAAAATTTGACAAAATTTTCTAGAGAAAAAAAATTGACAAAATTTTCTATAGAAATAAAATTTTGACAAAATTAGCATTTAATTTACTCATAGTAGCATAAAAAGTGGCATTGTTTTTGATAAAGAAAATCTAACAATTAAATGCATCATGGTTTTATAAAGAATTGTGAAAAATTCTATAAAAAGTTTAATATACTTTTAGGATTATTTATTAGGATTATTTTGATATAAAAAATCTAACAATTAAATGCATTTATATTAGGCTTTTATATGAAAATTAATTCAGGAAAATTTTTAAAAATTTATATAAAATATAAAATTTAGTATACTTTTAGGATGGTTTAATTAAATTGCTTGCTTTTAGGAAAATGAACATCAATGAAAAACACACACCAACTAGTGATCATATCTAGTTTTTTGATAACTTGGCTAATGGATTATATGCCCATATACATATATATCGATTTATATCATGGTTTTATAAAGAATTGTGAAAATTCTATAAAAAGTTTAGTATACTTTTAGGATTATTTTGATAAAGAAAATCTGACAATTAAATGCATTTATATTAGGCTTTTATATGAAAATTAATTATGGAAAATTTAAAAAAAAAATCTGTAAAATTTAGTATACTTTTGGGATGGTTTAATTAAATTGCTTACTTTTAGGAAAATGAACATTAGTGATGGTCTTGTTGAAAAAATGTACACCAAATGTTAATCATATCTACTTTATGAAAACTTGTTTAATTAAATCTACGTCCTTATAAATTTTAATGATAACAACGATTATATGCCCATATATATCGATTTGACCTCTTAACCTTTGTCTGTCTATTGTAAATAATTAAATTACATTTTCCGATGAAAGCCAATTAAACCATTTGAAAACGCAAAGCAATATCTACAGAAGAAAATGACAGCAAAAAAAACGATGCCATTAAAATCCATTTATTATTATTTCATTATTTCTCTCGCTGTGGTACACTCACTCATTGCAAAAAAGTGATAAATGAATGCGAAATCGTTATGCCAGTGATGATGATGATGATGACGACGATCATAATAACTTAAACTCTATAATCATAATTAAAAAAAATGACGACTCCGATAATAATAATGTAGATAAACAAAAACTTTAATTACGAAAAATTTTTTGCCAACAAACAAACACATGAAAAAGAAGAGGAAAAAACTGTGCCTGATTACTTGTCTACCAAATAAGATTACAATCACTTTTTTCCGCCTATGAAATCTATATCAATAAATGAATGCCTTCCCAAGGTAGTTGGAGAATCGAAAAAAAGACAAATTAAAATGCCAATCAAAGATTAATCCATAAGGTACTCAATTGTGTTGGCTGAGATGGTTGGAATTAACGAAGAGTTATTAATGTGGGAATAGTTTTATTTTTGGGTAGATCAATTTCCTGATGTTTTATTCATACTCAAATTGAACAATGATTCATAGTTAATGGAAATTTTAAAATTGAGAAGAAAAAAATTGCTGATTCACACAAAAAAATATCAATTAATTTGATTGTCAATACAATTAAAATTATGTTTAAATTTGAGCTAACAACGTAATTTGTAAATACAATTACGATTTTAGTCACTTTAGCAACCAATTTTGTTATATCAACAAACATTTTGTTATATCAACAAAAATTTTGTTGAACTTAAAAATTTTCTGTAACAACAATTTATTGTTAGCTCAAAAATTATAATATTATTTTCTGTGTTATTAGTATGAGTGGGAATTTACTTATATTTCACTATTGAATATAACGAAAAGGAGAAAATAAAAATGGATGTGGTGGTTTTAATTACTTAAGTAAGAAAAGGCAAAAGTCGCAAGGAGTGGACTATATTACATCTAGTGTTACCCAGGAGAATTCCTAAAAAGTATATCCCTAAAAGAGTCTCTCTTAGTCCAAAGTAGCAGAAAAATGCGAAAATTAACCTCGGTTTAATATTATTGAAAATTTTTGACAAATTAGTTTAGGTTCCTCTCCTCGACTAACCAGCAAACAAAAATTGGAAGTTGTTCTAATGCCACAACTTTAAAGGCAATTCCGAATATGACCTCCCCAAGATTTTCTTTATTTTAACTACGAAAATGGACCTCGGTTTAATATTATTGAAAAATTTTGACAAATTAGTTTAGGTTCCTCTTCTCGACTAACAAGCAAACAAAAATTGGAAGTTGTTCTAATGCCACAACTTTAAAGGCAATTCCGAATATGACCTCCCCAAGATTTTCTTTATTTTAACTACACATCAAATTATTTTAATTCAATTTTTTATAACTCCCAGTTTTTATACCCTCCACCATAGGATGGCGGAGGGTATATTAACTTTGTCATTCCGTTTGTAACACATCGAAATATTGCTCTAAGACCCCATAAAGTATATATATTCTGGGTCGTGGTGAAATTCTGAGTCGATCTGAGCATGTCCGTCCGTCCGTCTGTTAAAATCACGCTAACTTCCGAACGAAGCAAGATATCAACTTGCATCTTGGCACAAGTAGTTGTTATTGATGTAGGTCGGATGCTATTGCAAATGGGCCATATCGGTCCACTATTACGTATAGCCCCATATAAACGGACCCCCAAATTTGGCTTGCGATTGCTCTAAGAGAAGCAAATTTCATCCGATCCGGCTGAAATTTTGTACATGGTGTTAGTATATGGTCCCTAACAACCATGCAAAAATTGGTCCATATCGGTTCACTTTTACGTATAGCCCCCATATAATCGGACCCCCAAATTTGGCTTGCGATTGCTCTAAGAGAAGCAAATTTCATCCGATCCGGCTGAAATTTTGTACATGGTGTTAGTATATGGTCTCTAACAACCATGCAAAAATTGGTCCACATTGGTCCATAATTATATATAGCCCCCATATAAACCGATCCCCCGATTTGGCTTGCGGAGTCTCTAAGAAACGAAAATTTCATCCGATCCGGCTGAAATTTGATATATGGTGTTGGTATATGTTCTCTAATGACCATGCAAAAATTGGTCCATATCGGTCCATAATTACATATAGCCCCCATATAAACCGATCCCCCGATTTGGCTTGCGGAGCCTCTAAGAGAACCAATTTTCATCCGAACCGGCTGAAATTTGGTACATGGTGTTAGAATGTGGTCTCTAACAAATACGCAATAATTGGTCCATATCGGTCCATAATTACATATAGCCCCCATATAAACCGATCCCCGATTTGGCTTGCGGAGCCTCTAAGAAACGAAAATTTTATCCGATCCGGCTGAAATTTGATACATGGTGTTGGTATATGTTCTCTAATGACCATTCAAAAATTGGTCCATATCGGTCCATAATTACATATAGCCCCCACATAAACCGATCCCCCGATTTGGCTTGCGGAGCCTCTAAGAGAACCAATTTTCATCCGAACCGGCTGAAATTTGGTACATGGTGTTAGTATATGGTCTCTAACAACCATGCAAAAATTGGTGCACATCGGTCCATAATTATATATAGCCCCCATATAAACCGATCCCCCGATTTGGCTTGCGGAGCCTCTAAGAAACGAAAATTTCATCCGATCCGGCTGAAATTTGATATATGGTGTTGGTATATGTTCTCTAATGACCATGCAAAAATTGGTCCATATCGGTCCATAATTATATATAGCCCCCATATAAACCGATCCCCCGATTTGGCTTGCGGAGCCTCTAAGAGAATCAATTTTCATCCGAACCGGCTGAAATTTGGTACATGGTGTTAGTATATGGTCTCTAACAACCATGCAAAAATTGGTCCACATCGGTCCATAATTATATATAGCCCCCATATAAACCGATCCCCCGATTTGGCTTGCGGAGCCTCTAAGAAACGAAAATTTCATCCGATCCGGCTGAAATTTGATATATGGTGTTGGTATATGTTCTCTAATGACCATGCAAAAATTGGTCCATATCGGTCCATAATTATATATAGCCCCCATATAAACCGATCCCCCGATTTGGCTTGCGGAGCCTCTAAGAGAACCAAATTTCATCCGATCCGGATGAAATTTGGTACATGGTGTTAGTATATGGTCTCTAACAACCATGCTAAAATTGGTCCACATCGGTCCATAATTATATATAGCCCCCATATAAACCGATTCCCCGATGTGGCTTGCGGAGCCTCTAAGAAACGAAAATTTCATCCGATCCGGCTGAAATTTGGTACATGGTGTTGGTACATGTTCTGTAATGACCATGCAAAAATTGGTCCATATCGGTCCATAATTATATATAGCCCCCATATAAACCGATCCCCCGATTTGGTTTACGGAGCCTCTAAGAGAAGCAAATTTCATACGATCCGGCTGAAATTTGGTACATGGTGTTGGTATATGTTCTCTAATGACCATGCAAAAAGTGGTCCACATCGGTCCATAATTATATATAGCCCCCATATAAACCGTTCCCCAGATTTGATCTCCGGAGCCTCTTGGAGGAGCAAAATTCATCCGATCCGGTTGAAATTTGCAACGTGGTGTTAGTAAAAGGCCGCTAATATACATGCTAAAATTGGTCCATATCGGTCTATAGTTATATATAGCCGATCCCCAATCACACAAAAATTGGTCCATATCGGTTCATATTCATAGTTGCCACTCGAGCCAAAAATAATCTACCAAAATGTTATTTTTATAGAAAACATTGTCAAAATTTTATTTCTATAGAAATTTTTTTCCAAATTTTATTTCTATAGAAAATTTTGTCAAAATTTTATTTCCATAGAAAATTTTTTCCAAATTTTATTTTTATAGAAACTTTAAACATAATTAAACATAATTAATTTTAAGTCACACCCTAACCGCTGAATTCGGATCACAGCTTAAGAAGTTCAACGACTGTTAAAATAATGGATATCGGTCCTATGACTAGCCCATGTTAAATTCATCACTTCTAGAGCTCGACCGAAGCTTCGATATTCGGCCAAAAATCGATAATCGGCCACGGCATCAAGAGGCCGATTAGCCGAAACTTTTTGAATAATTTACTTCATATCGAAATGTTCCAGTGTTGAATTTGTCTCAATCAAAAAAAAACTGCTTCGGTCGAGCTCTAATCACTTCTGCGTCAATTTTGCACCACTTCCTCATCCAAAAAGAAGATTTTCAGTACTTTTTTGGCGACGCTTTTTTGCTGGGTATCTCTTTACTTTTCAAGTAATTCGGAGTGAAAATTTGGCCTTCAATGGTCATATGGGAGCTATATATAAATCTGAACCGGTTTTAACCAAATTTGACAGGCATAGCTAAATTGTTAAATCTGCTATCGCTGTAAATTGGTATAAAAGACGTAAAATATTTATGGGAGCTATATCTACGTCTGAACGGATCACGCTCCGAATGTTACGAGTGTTACAAAATTGAAAGAAGATCGGTTGATAAATAAATCAATTACACCCAAAAAAAAGTTTACTTGGATCCAAAGATTTTGACCTTCCCTTAAGGATTTTGGTATTGATTCGGAGCCAAAGATGCGACTTCTTTAAAATAAAGACATTTTTTACGGACCTCCCTGGCTTTAAATCTAGGATCAAATAAATTAAAATTGGACACAGATCACATTCATCGAGTTTTTATTTTATTTTTGCGATATATTAATAAAGGTATTTATGTACAAACAAATTCCATTTTCAATATCCAAATTATGCCAGGTACTTCAAAGTAAAAACAGTTTTCTTAATGCTAAAAAAACTTTAACCAAAGATGGAAATCCTTAAAATAAGTCTTAGCCTATATTTGAAGCGTTTTTATTTTAAATTTAACAATTCAATATGTTCAGTTGAGTTAAAGACGATTTCTTTAAATTAAAAATGTTTTTTTTTTTCAGCGGCTAAAACTCGCAGATATACTGGGAATCTACTCGGTAAATTATCCTTTAGAAATAGAAGTAAAGTTTCCCAATCACTATGAGTTTAATTGTACAACAAATCTTAAAATTATTTTTATTTATTTCTGTAGGGCGTGATTTCATTTAAAATCAAAGGCGCAATTCGGCGGTCTCATTCTTTGAAGTAAAGAAGTTTATATTGAAAGCAATCGCAGTGGTTCTAAATATAGGCGAAAAAATGATTAAAAACTTTCGTGTAAAAATTTACTTCTATGTATTTACGAAAACTATAAAAAACTAGTTAAGAAATTCCCTTTTTCTTCCGGCCCTCTAAGCTTATAAAACTCTTATCTCGTTATAAATCCATGATGCATAACGAATTAGTTTTTTTTTATTAAATATTTAATAAACTGTAAAAAAAACTCTCTAAATATTTTCCAAGCATTTTTTGTTCTTTTTTTTTCTATTATTCAAACAATAAATCCACACTTGCCGACATTTGGTGGCCATTGCAGCTGATTATGGCTGACCACAAAAAAGAAGAGCAAGAGAGAGAGAGAGCACGTGAGAGGTCTTATTTCATTAGCAGATAACCTGCCAGACAGTCATAGTCATACATTGTTAGCAGCAGACTTTTGCCGGCTACTTTTTGCCAGCTGTTTTCCTTTGTGCCTAAGTTGTGGTTTTGTTTGAATGAAATCGTTCTATAAAAATTTGTTTGAAGCGTTTTGTTTTTCTTCTTCTCAGCATGGAGCTGGCTTTGATTGGCTTTTGTTTTGCAAAAAATTTAAATTGAATATGAAATTATATCAATATTGGTAAGAGAAGGGGAGAAAGAACCAAAGTAGAAATAGAAACCAAATAACAACCACAAACCATAGCCACAGCAAACATAGAGACACACCTACATGCATAGATACATACACACACTCATGCACACACCCAAGAGCAGGCACGCGACGTTAATTATTCAGGCGTTAAGTGTTTTTCTGTTTTCTTAGCCGCTCTTTTTTTGTGATGTATTGGGCATTTAGGCGTTAAATCAAAAACGTTTTTTTTACAGTTGATTTTTTTTTGCTATGAATTATTCTTTTTAATATTTGAGATTTTATAATGAGGAGACCTTTCAAAATACTAAATTGGATTGTTGTGATCTAAAGACAATTGGAAATAGTTGGCCATTGCAATACAAAAAAAAAAATAATCCATTGCATGTTTTATGAAAAACCAAACATAAAATATGGGTCAGAGAAGAATTCAAAAAGAAGAAAACTTTGGAAAATGAAAGCGCATAAATTTGTGTTTTTTAAGAATCAAATGTAAGAGATCTTGATTGGCTATAAGTAAGTTGGAAACATTAAATTTCAGGCAATAGTAAATTATTTAAATTTAAATAAAAATAAAAATAAGTAAGGATAGACGACTATACTACAGCCAGAACAACTTTGTAGATCTTCATTTTGTTCTTTAAAAAAAAAACAATATGAATCGATGTTAAGCAAATTTGGCACATATTGCTAAAATATAAATTTTACTCCTGGCAAAATTTCAGAATTTTCTGATCGAAACTTTGCTCTCTGTGGTCCTGTATGCATAGCTAGAATGTTAATTTTACCCCCAGTACAAATTTTATGTAAATTAAATTAGAAATTTGGCCTCTGTGCTGATATGAGTATAAATCAGGCGATAGTTGGTTTGCATGGGAACTATATTTAGGTTAGGTTAGGTTAGGTGGCAGCCCGATGTATCAGGCTCACTTAGACTATTCAGTCCATTTTGATACCACATTGGTGAACTTCTCTCTTATATATATTTAAATACTTAACCAAATTTGAGTCGGACTACAACATTGAGTAGGGCTTTAATCACTAAAATGTGTTCACAGATAAACGGACAGATGGGCGGACGGCCGGACGGAGATGGCTAGATCGATTCAGGGGCACTGTTGCCACCAAAAGATACAAAATGTTGTCGAAACTTTTTTCTATAGAAAACTTTGCCAAAATTATATTTCTATAGAAAATTTTGCCAAAATATAATTTCTATAGAAAATTTTGCCAAAATTTAATTTCTATAGAAAATTTTATAAAAATTTTATTTATTTATTTAAAAAATGTTGTCAACATTTTATCTTTATAGAAAACTTTTCCAAAATTTTACTTCTATAGAAAATTTTGTTCCAAATTTTTTTCTATAAAAACTTTGTAAAAATTTTATTTCTATAGAAAATTTTATCAAAACTTTATTTCTATAGAAAATTTTATAAAAATTTTATTTTTTTAGAAAATTTTGTCAAAATTTTATCTTTATATAAAACTTTTCCAAAATTCTACTTCTATAGAAAATTTTGTTAACATTTTATTTCTATTGAAAATTTTGTCGAAATTATACTTTATTTCTATAAAAATTTTTCCAATTTTTTTTTCTATAAAAATTTTGTCAAAAATTTATTTCTATAGAAAATTTTATAAAATTTTATTTCTATAGAAAATTTTATAAAAATTTATTTCCATAGAAAATTTTTATAAAAGTTGTATTTCTATAGCAAATTTTGTCAAAATTTTATTTCAATAGAAAATTTTTATAAAAATTTTATTTCTATAGCAAATTTTGTATAAATTTTATTTCTATAGAAAACTTTGTCAAAATTTTATTTCTATAGAAAATTTGGTCAAAATTATATTTCTATAGAAATTTTTTTTTCTACAGAAAATTTTGTCAAAATTTTGTTTCTATAGAAATTTTATTTCTATAGAAAATTTTATCAAAATTTTATTTCTATAGAAAATTTTGTCAAAATTTTATTTCTATAGAAAATTGTTCCAAAATTTTGTTTCTATAGAAAATTTTGTCAAAATTTTATTTCTAAATACAATTTTGACAAAATTTTATTTCAATAGCAAATTGTATCAAAATTTTATTTCTATACAAAATTTTGTCAAAAATTTTTTTCTAAAGAATATGTTGACAAATTTTTCTATTTAATAAAAATTTTATTTCTACAAAAATTTTTTTCAAAATTTCATTTCTATAAAAGTTTTATTTCTATAGAAAATTTTGTCAAAATTTTATTTCTATAGAAAATTTTATCAAAATTTTATTTCTATAGAAAATTTTATTTCTATAGAAAATTTTGACAAACTTTTATTTCTATACAAAATTTTGTTATTTCTAAAGAATATGTTGTCAAAATTTTCTATTTCATAAAAATTTTATTTCTATAAAAATTTTTTCCAAAATTTTATTTCTATAGAAAATGTGAAATATATTTTTTTTTTTAATTTTATTTCTATAGAAAACTTTCTCAAAATTTTATTTCTATATTTTGTCAAAATTTTATTTCTATATTTTGTCAAAATTTTATTTCTATATTTTGTCAAAATTTTATTTCTATAGAAAATTTTGTCGAAACTTTATTTCTATAGCAAATTTTATAAAAATTTTATTTCTATAGAAAATTTTATAAAAATTTATTTCTATGAAAAATGTTTATAAAAGTTTTATTTCTACAGCAATTTTTTTATAAATTTTGTTTCTATAGAAAATTTTGTCTAAATTTTATTTCTATAGAACATTTTGTCAAAATTATATATCTATAGAAAATTTTGTCAAAATTTTGTTTCTACAGAAAATTTTGTCAAAATTGTATTTCTATAAAAATTTTATTTCTATAGAAAATTTTATCAAAATTTTATTTCTATTTTTGTCATAGTTTTTTATATAGAACATATTGTCAAAATTTTATTTTTATAGAAGATTTTGTCAAAATTTTATTTCTATAGAAAATTTTGTCAAAATTTTATTTATATATAAAATTTTGTCAACATTTTGTTTCTATAGAAAATTTTGACAACATTTTATTTCAATAGAAAATTGTATCAAAATTTTATTTCTATACAAAACTTTGTTCTTTCTAAAGAATACGTTGTCAAAATTTTCTATTTCATAAAAATTTTATTTCTATAAAAAAATTTTCCAAAATTTTATTTCTATAACAATTTTATAAAAATTTTATTTCTATAGAAAATTTTATCAAAATTTTATTTCTCTAGAAAATTTTGTGAAAATTTTGTCATAATTTTTTTCTATAGAACATATTTTCAAAATTTTATTTCTGTAGAAATTTTTGTCAAAATTTAGGCAGTAGCCGACTATCAAACCCTTTTTCGGGAGGTTCAAGTGTAGTTCACTTTGGGTTGAGTGAGTTACCCAAATTTATTCTGATAATTGGTTGATAGTTTTGTTGCAAGTAGAGGATGCTGATGAGGAATGTGGTAATTCCGAAACAGCTGTACATCCAACCATCTTGCAGTCTATAGGGCTTTGCCCAAATAAATTTGACAAGCATACTTTTCCTCTGTTGGTTAAGCTACACTTGTAGTTTAGTCAATGCATGGCTTTAAGCTGAGATCAAAAACAACAATAACGATTGAAGAGAAGCCAACAATAACAAATAAAACAAAATTTTATTTCTATAGAAAGTTTTGTCAAAATTTTGTTTCCATGTTATAGCTAATTTTGTCAAAATTTTATTTCTATAGAATATTTTGACAAAATTCTATTTCTATAGAAAATTTTTCCAAAATTTTATTTCTATAGACAATGTTGTCAAAATTTTATTTCTAAAGAATATGTTGTCAAAATTTTCTATTTAATAAAATTTTTATTTCTATAAAAATTTTTTCCAAAATTTTATTTCTATAGAAAATGTTGTGAAATATTTATTTCGATAGACACTTTGGTCATAATATTATTTCTATGGAAAATTTTGTCAAAATATTTATAGAAAATATTGTCTAAATTTTTAATTCTATAGAAAATTTTCCCAAAAATTTTGTCAAAATTTTATTTCTATAGAAAATGTTGTAAATGTTTTATTTCTATTGAAAAATTTGTAAGAATTTTATTTTTATAGGAAATTTTGTCAAAATATTATTTCTATGGAAAATTTTGTCAAAATATTTATAGAAAATATTGTCAAAATTTTTAATTCTATAGAAAATTTTCCCGAAAATTTTTTCAAAATTTTATTTCTATAGAAAATTTTGTAAATGTTTTATTTCTATAGAAAAATTTGTAAAAATTTTATTTCTATAGAAAATTTTGTCAAAATTTTAGTTCTATAGAAAATTTTATCAAAATTTTATTTCTATAGAAAATGTTGTCAAAATTTTGTTTCTATAGAAAATTTTTTTAAAAGTTTATTTCTATAGAAAATTTTGTCAAAATTTTATTTCTATAGAAAATTTCCAAAATTTTATTTCTATAGAAAATTTTCTCAAAATTTTATTTCCATAAAAAATTTTTCAAAATTTTATTTCTATAGAAAATTTTTCAAAATTTTATTTCTATTGAAAATTTTGTCAAAATTTTATTTCTATAAAAAATTTTGTCAAAATTTTATTTCTATAGAAAATTTTGTCAAAATTTTATTTCTATAGAAAATTTTCTGAAAATTTTATTTCTATAGAAAATTTTGTCAAAACTTGTTCCATACAACATTTTTCCAAAATTTATTTCTATTGAGAAAGTGTGTGTTCCGCAGTATGTTTTCTTTTTTAATTTTCTGATTTTATTTCTTTGACTTACCCTTTAACAAATGTTGTAGGATGTTATCCTTATGCTCCTCCGAATGGGGTTCACCCAAAATGATCAATAAATAACAACCGGTTAAAGGACTTGGTGGGCCAACCATGCCACCCATGCTAGAAGGGCCACCGCCTTCTGAGCCCACAGTATCCAATGGCGGACGGCCACCAACTTCCGAGGGTGGTATAGAGCTGGCACCCGCATCAGTACCAGCATCATCACCAGCCATCGAAGCCGCATCACCACCGGCAACACCAGCACCTGCACCAGTAGCAGAGCCATTAGCAGCCATACCCATAGCAGCAGTACCCTCTCCACCTGCTCCTCCTCCTCCTACGACGGATCCACCATTCAAATTCAAACTCTGGGGCTGGCCATTACCATTGCCATTAACGACATCGTTGGGGCCCGAGTCCATGGTTTCTTGGGGATTACCATTATGGGGATCAATGGTGGTGGAACCACCACCGCCATTCATTTTAACCTGATCACTCATCACAGATCGCTCGGTCTTGCGTTTATTAACGAAACGCTTTCACTTGTCAATGACTAGAGGAACGTACGTTTATTTCTTGGTTTGTTTTTTTGAATGAAATTTTCTATAGCCTGGAAGCTGGGTAATGTCTCAGAATTCGGTTTGATTTATATATCAAACGGGTTGAGACCTTTTTGGAGGTTTTTAGCGTTTTTTTGGTATTTGTGTTTATGGATAACAGAATATTGTAACAATTTATTTCCCTGGAGGGAAGTTATTTCAAACCATCAGTCTTAAGTTTTTTTTTTTTGTTTGTTTTAAAAAATCTCCTCTCAAAACATTCAATTTTATTTTATACACTCAAGAAAATTGGATTTTCTTAATACAAATTTCACGAAATTCACAATTTTATGGAAAATTATTTTTGAAACGTAAATTTCCGTTAGTTTTTCACTTTGGTAATTTTTTTGTATGATTACTTGGAGTAACACCGTTAAATTTTCCTCTTAATTTTTTCTGATACTATCTGCGGCAATTGTTAAGGCAGACTGTTTTCCAAGCTACCACAATTTGTTGCAGCTCCAAGACACTGGGACACTCGTGGCTGACTCACTTGCGCGCACACACTCTCTTCGATTTTTTTGCTTGCAATTTTCTTTCTTTACCACACCAAACTGCAGTCTATGATGGGGAGTAGTAGAGCTGGTTGGTGTTTTAATTTTCAGATGGATTTTGCAAAGAGTATCTGCCTTTGCAGAGAGTTGGATTTTTTTGTTTTGCTTTTATCTTAAAAAGGGGGAAAACTTGCAATTAAATTTTCACTTGCTTAACAGAGTTTTTATTTTGTCTTGATTTTGTTTTTTTTTTCTGTTTCTCTCTGTATGACGTTTAGAACGTTTTTCTCTGAGTGTATCTTATGTTCTTTTTAAATATTTGAGTGTCTTTAATATTTTTTGTTTTGTAAATGGCGTGAATTAATTTTATTTTTCCTCGAAAAAAAACTGGACTTCTTATTTGCTATTTTAATGTTAAAATTTATTGGAAACTTTTTAATTGGATTTTCTCTGGGAGATTTAATGGTTTGCTTTTGTTTTTAATTGAAATTGTTTTTTTTTTTTTTGCTGTTTATGCTCAAATCTTTTCAAAATTTGCGTGATATTTATTTGGTTTTAAGTACTGCTGCTTTATTTGTTGTTGCTGATGTTGGATTTTTTAAAGTATTGGCTGCTAAATATCATTTAAAATTTGTAAATCTGTAAAGACAATGAAAAAACAGGGCAAAAAGAAAATTAGACATTTCATTTAAAATATAAAAATTGTTCAGCCTAAAAGTAGGCAACATTTTTCTACTATTTTATTTAGCTTATAAATAGATTTAAATAGTATTCTGTTGAATACATATTTTGAGAAAAGGAAAAATAAATTCGATTATTTGATTATTGTATTGAGCCTAAAATAAGGCAATAATTTTTAAATTCCCTAAAGCTCTAAAGTATGCTTTACTTTTCTAAGGTTTATTGTAACTATATATAATTTGTTTTTAATTCCGGGCACAGAAATATTAATTAAAATTGCAAAACCTCAGACCTCTTCTAGACTCAAGTACCCAAACCAGGAAAAAAAGTCTATGTGGAGACCAAGTCTATGTGTAGTTCCTAATTAAATTAATTGTGTTCAAATGTAATTTAGGACATTGTGCTTTATTCTGATGCTCCAACTACATCAGAATAAATAAATCAGCCTAAAACTAGGCAACAAATTTTAAAATTTTAATCAGCTTTAAAATAGGCTTCAGTTTTCTATTAAGTCCCTACATACATATGTTGAATATGTTTAAAAATATAAATTAGATGTTGCCTGATGTTGTTGAAAAATAAAAATATAAATTAGATGACTTATTTTAGGCTGAATGCCTTATTCAGCCTAAAATAAGCCAACATTTTTAAAATTTAATCAAACTAAAAGGTATGCTATAGTTTTTTATTAAATCTTTTTAACTGCATAAATATTTTGCAAGTCAAAATTCAAAAAAATAAATTAAATTGCAAATCAGTCGGCCTTCTCACAAATGTTAAGGAAGTATTCAACTTCAATCAAAGTTTTATGCAAAATTGGAATTTTAATTTAATTAAATTCGGATATTGATCAGATTTCCATTTTTCATATGGAGCCTCCGAGTTAAGCCCTACAATTTTTCATATTGGCTAATAATTTCTGTAAGGCCTATTACTTTCCTATGCGAGTCAGAAAGTTAAAAACCGACCCGACATTGATGTGTAAGGAAGCCTTCCTTAAATTTATAATGCCTAAGCCAGCCTTCAGGAGGACTTCTATACAGTGGGGAAACTTTAGTGAACACATCAAAATTGGGTTAATTCGATTTTTTAGAGACCCTCAAAATAGGCAACAAGTAAAAGTTTTAACTCAGGCAGTTAAAATTTTTTAGGCAATTTTTTTAAATTAAATTTTCAACCTTAATTTACCATCGTATTGTGAGGAGATACCGTGGGCAATGGTTAGCATGTGATTCCAAGTTCTGCCGAACGGACCAAACCTTTTTCAGCGGTTGTTTTTGCCTTCTCAGTAAAGCTAGTGACATTTTTGAGCCTTTCAAAACATTTGTAAGTGGCTTTGGCTTCCTTTACAAACCCTTAAAGTAGGCAACAATTATAATTTTTAACTCAGCCTATAAATGGGTTTATGTTTTATGATAAAGTTTATAATGTTCAGTATACTATCAAGTAGTGGGGAGATACTCTGGTATAATGGTTATCATACCAATTTGGCATGCAAAAGGTGATGGGTTCAACACCCTTTCGGTCTTATACCATAACGTTTTTCAGAAGTGACCTTGGATTTTCTTTACAGATCCTTAAAGTAGGCAACAATTATAATTTTTTATATCAGCCTATAGATATGTTTCATTTTCTGTTTCTCAATTTCGGCCGAATACCATAATGTTTCTTAACAGCTTTTGTCCATTCTTGAGTCTATCAAAATTTTTCTAAGTGGCTTTGGTTTTCTGTCCACATCCCTAAAATAGGCATTAGCCTATAAACAAATTCATTTTTTTAATAAAAACAATCACACGTAGCGGCTTCCCGCCTCGCCATGTACGTGTGTGTTCTCCAATTCCTTCAATCATATTTTCTTAATTTTGCCCAAAGTTTCCAAATCTAATAATGGCATTCGCTGAAGTTCCTTGTTCTTCTTTTGTAGGCTCTATCGGAAAATTATTAAATTATTATTAAATTGTAATTTCTAAAATTTTACTCTACATATAATGTTTACGTTAAACGGTAAGACTTCATTGTTAAGCTTAGGCAGTTAAAGAGGTTAATGAATTCAGAGGTCAGCTAAATTCATCCTGAAAGCATGCAACATTTTTATAAATATATTCAATTTAGTGAATTTTTTTTTTTATTTGCATATTTATTAAAATTAAAATTACAAAAAATAAAAAATGATTTAAGCACTAGCAACTAAAGCTGCCGGCTAATCAATACACTGAACTGCCAAGGCAGTTAAAGAGGTTGAATTCCCGTCATGTTCTCTTATTGGTCGAATCCTGCCAAAGCCTAAGCGTTTCCTTTTAAAATTCTTATATTTTAATTAAATTATTTTTTTATTCTTGTTCCCTTTTACATCTCTCTATATATAGCTACCCTTTAAAGTACAAATATCAATTATCTTCATATTCCATTACTAATCTTGAGAAATACAAAAAACTTTCTATTTTTAACAAATACATTTTTCCTTAATTTTGCAAAATGTATCCAAGAAATCTTAGGGCAAACATTTAGCCTTTAGAGTTTTTTCTTTCAAGCATTTGGTCTTGTCTACACATCATTTACTTTAATTCGTGCAGTCGTTCGTTAGCCATATTGCATATGCCTGTCTCTGTTCGATGTGGTGTAATTTTCCAAGGAAACTGCCTTTTTCAGCCGCCCAAGTTTCATAATTCTGAAGTGGAGTTGGATGGAAAAACAAAATATCCACCGGCATCAAATATCTTGTCTCTTATGTGCTGTCTTACCAATGTCGTCGCCGTCGTGGTGGCGTCTATTTTAAGTGATGTTGTATAACTTTTGGTTAAAGTTTTATTTCTTTTGCCTCATTTCGTCTTTTCTACTTTGGGTGTGGTAGTCGATGTTATAAAGGGAGGTAGAGCAGAGTGCCATCATTTTTGTGTGACCTTTTCATGGAGTCATAAACTAGAAAAACTCACACTTTGAAAAACCGATGCTAAGTTTGGGCTTGCGTTTTTTTTTTTGCCTATGCAGTAAAGGAAAATAAAACCAACCTCAAATGGAAAGAAATGGATTGGGGCTGTTGGTGGTGTTGTGTATAAAGTTTTCGACATGTTTAATGGCAAAAAAAAAACGGAGAACATATCATCGAACTTTTGCCGCAAACCATGGAAAACTTATCGTGTTACGCAGATGTCACATTTGATGAGAAAAAAATTTCATGGGAAAATTGAGGTATTTTGGCAAAAAAAAAAAAACAAAAATGGATAGAGCTAAGGCAGAACCTTTACTACTAATATTACCAGGTTTTAAAGTTTTTATTTTATTCCCTACGAAAACTTTGGCAATTTTTTAATTTTTTTTTTAAATAAATTTCAATGAGGTTTTAAACTAAAGGTGTGTACTATGTTCGTTTTTCGAGTTGAAAATCACTATATTTTCGCGATTACTTTTCCTGAAATAATAAAATTATAAATGAAAACAAACATATTCCCGTAAAGTCATGCCGAAATCTATAGGAACAAGAAATTGCTCATCAATTGAGTAAATTCATCTGCTTTATATTGCATTGTTTTAGTAAAGTACCCGCGAAAATTTCAACTCGAAAAGCGAACATAGTACTTACCTTAAGGTAGAACCTAAACTATCTGGGCTTAATGTTTTATTTTTGTGTTACTTTACTCTCTATGAATATAATATTTTGAATTTTCCAATGAAGTTGTAAATTATGGCATATACACATATTTAATTGTAGCATATCTTAAGTTAACAACCACGGTGACCACTCATTGTTTTGTCAAAATTCCATTCTTTCGAAAATTTTGTCAAAAATAAATTTCTATAGAAAATTTTGTCAAAATTTTATTTCTTTAGAAAATGTTGCCAAAATTTTATTTCGTTAGAAAATTTTGTCAAAATTTTATTTTATTAGAAAATTTTATCATAATTTAATTTTTATAGAAAATGTTGTCAAAATTTTATTTATTTTGAAAATTTTGTCGAAATTTTATTTCTATGAATATAATATTTTGAATTTTCAAATGAAGTTGTAATATACACATATTTAATTGTAGCCTATCTTAAGGCTCATAGATTAACAACCACGGTGACCACTCACTGTTTTGTCAAAATTTTATTTCTTTAGAAAATTTTGTCAAAATTTTTATTTTTATAGAATATTTCATTTCTATAGAATATTTTTTGTCAAAATTATATTTCTCTAGAAAATTTTGTCAAAATTTTATTCCTATAAAAAATTTTGTCACAATTTTTTTCTATAGAAAATTTTGTTTCTTTAGAAAATTTTGTTAAAATTTTGATTCTTTAGAAAATTTTGTCGAAATTTTATTTCTACAGAAAATTTTGCCAAAATGTTATCTCTATAGAAAATTTTGTCAAAATTTTATTTCTAAAGAAAATTTTGTCAAAATTTTATCTCTATAGAAAAATTTGTCTAAATTTTTATTTCTATAGAAAATTTTTTCTAAATTTTATTCTTTAAGAAAATTTTTGCAACATTTTATTTCTTTAGAAAATTTTTTGAACATTTTATTTCTTTAGAAAAATTTGTCACAATTTTATTTTTTTATAAAATGTTGTTAAAATTTTATTTCTTTAGAAAATTTTAATAAAATTTAATTTATATACAAAATTTTGTCAACATTTTTAATTTCATAGAATATATTGTCATATTTTTATAGAAAATTTATTTTTATAGACAAGTTTGTCAAAATTTTATTTCTGTAGAAAATTTTGTCTATATTTTATTTCTTAAGAAAATTTTGTCCAAATTTTATTTCTATGGAACATTTTCCCAAATTTTTTGACAACATTTTATTTCTATAGAAAATTTTGCCGAAATTTTATTTCTGTAGACAATTTTATCTTAATTTTATTTCTTAAGAAAATTTTTGCAACATTTTATTTCATTTTATTTAGAAAATTTTTTGGAAATTTTATTTCTTTAGAAAATTTTGTCACAATTTTATTTTTTAAAAAATTTTGTCAAAATTTTATTTCTTTAGAAAATTTTGGTAAAACTTAATTTCTATACAAAATTTTGTCAAAAAATTTTTTATTTCTGTAGAAAAATTTGTCTAATTTTTTTTATAGAAAATTTTGTCTATATTTTATTTCTTAAGAAAATTTAGTCCAAATTTTATTTCTTAAGAAAATTTTGTCAAAATCTTATTTCTATAGAAAATTTTGTCAACATTTTATTTATATGAAACATTTTTCCAAAATTTAATTATTGTAGAAAATTTTGTCAACATTTTATTTCTATAGAAATAAAATGTTGTTGAAATGTTGCCAAAATTTTATTTCTATAGAATTTTTTGTCAAAATTTTATTTCCATATAAAATTTTGTCAAAATTTTATTTCCATATAAAATTTTGTCAAAATTTTATTTCTGTAGAACAGTTGGTAAATTTTTTTTTTTTCTATAAAAAAGTTTGTCTGAATTTTATTTCTTTAGAAAATTTTGTCAACATTTTATTTCTTTAGAAAATTTTGTCAAAATTTTGTTTCTATTGAAAATTTTGTCGAAATTTTATTTAATAGAACATTTTCTTTAGAAAGTTTTGTCAAAATTTTATTTCTTAATTTTTTTTTTTTTTTGTTAATTTTATTTCTTTAGAAAATTTTGTCAAAATTTTGTTTCTATAAAAAACTTTATCGAAATTTTCTATATAAATTTTTTTTTTAAATTTTATTTCTTTAGAATATTTTGTCACAATTTTATTTTATTTTTTTTTGTTTTTTTGAAAATTTTGTCAAAATTTTATTTCTATAGAACATTTGCCAAAATTTAATTTTTATAGAAAATATTGTCGAAATTTTATTTCTATACAAAATTTTGTCTAAGTTTTTTAATTTTATCGAATATTTAGTCAAAATTTTAATTTTATAAAAAAAACTGTCAAAAGTTTATTTCTATAGAAAAAATTGTCTAATTTTTTTGTTTTCTATAGAAAAAATTGTCTAAATTTTATTTTTTAAGAAAATGTTGTCAACATTTTATTTCTTTAGACAATTTTGTCAAAATTGTATCTCTAAAAAAATTTATTTTTATAGAGATTTTATTTGTATAGAAAATTTTGTCGAAATTTTATTTTATATTTGGTCTTATGGCGATTTCGGTTGGGGAAAAAGGTGCAACATTCTCGAAATTGATTGCAAAATATGAAGGACATTGTCATCGATTTTGGATCCGGTATCCTTCACAATATTATGAATTAGCAATAACTTTGGATTGGCACTATCATTTGGGCGAAAATATAATGATGGAAAAAGTAGTGCAACACCAAGGCAACATATTTTTTGCGAAACGAAAACGCCCTTAGTTTTCTTTTTCTATAAAAAATTTTGTCGAAATTTTATTTCTATATAATATTTTGTCAAAATTTTATTTCTATAAAAAAATTTTATAAATTGTTATTTCTGTAGAAAATTTTGTCCAAATTTGTATTCCTAAAAGAAATATGTTGCATACATCTTAGTTGGAGAGAAATATTTTACAAAATCTTCCAAAAAATTAAGAATTCTACCAATTTACCAACCACTAAAAAATCTACTAATTTTGGTGGAATTCAACCAACTGTGACAACCGTGTTAACAAACCGTTTTTGTTTTTTTTTTTCAATTAAATGACTTTTTGTTAAAAAGCCGAAAAGCCACAATCGACATATTGTAATTCTTAAAATCGGTCTTTGAATGTTTTGAAAATCGAGTATCAAATTTTGATCTTGGTGAAAATCGACTAATCGACGAACCAACCAAAATCGACGAAAAATTCCAAAAGTCCAATTTATTTTATACACGTTTATTGAGGAAGATATAAGTGAGAGTTATGGTTTTTTGCGGCTTATTTGGACACATACCTTATCTTTGATACCTTATTTGGACACAGTGTACAGGTGTCTTCATGTCTTTTAAATCGAATCCTTAAATTGGAATCAGAAAGCTATTCTAGACAATAGTTCCATTTTCTTGAAAAAAATGTTAGTTTTATGTCCTCCAAGGGGGTTTCAACCACCAATCCACTCCATCCAACTCTCTCTTCTTCTCATTCAGAGAATTAACCTAACTGTCATTATACCCTCCACCATAGGATGGGGGTATATTAACTTTGTCATTCCGTTTGTAACACATCGAAATATTGCTCTAAGACCCCATAAAGTATATATATTCTGGGTCGTGGTGAAATTCTGAGTCGATCTAAGCATGTCCGTCCGTCCGTCCGTCTGTCCGTCTGTCCGTCCGTCCGTCTGTCCGTCTGTCCGGCTGTCCGTCCGTCTGTGGAAATCACGCTAACTTCCGAACGAAACAAGCTATCGACTTGAAACTTGGCACAAGTAGTTGTTATTGATGTAGGTCGGATGGTATTGAAAATGGGCCATATCGGACCACGTTTACGTATAGCCCCCATATAAACCGATCCCCAAATTTGGCTTGGGGAGCCTCCCGGAGCAGCAAAATTAATCCGATCCGGTTGAAATTTGGTACGTGGTCTAAGTATACGGTCTCTAACAACCATGCAAAAATTGGTCCATATCGGTCCATAATTATATATAGCCCCCATATAAACCGATCCCCAGATTTGACCTCCGGAGCCTCTTGGAGGGGCAAAATTCATCCGATCCGATTGAAATTTGGTACCTGATGTTAGTATATGGTCTCTAACAACCATGCAAAAATTGGTCCATATCGGTCCATAATTATATATAGCCCCCATATAAACCGATCCCCAGATTTGACCTCCGGAGACTTTTGGAGGGGCAAAATTCATCCAATCCGGTTGAAATTTGGTACCTGATGTTAGTATACGGCCTCTAATAACCATGCAAAAATTGGTCCATATCGGTCCATAATTATATATAGCCCCCATATAAACCGATCCCCAGATTTGACCTCCGGAGCCTCTTGGATTTTATTTCTATAGAAAATTTTGTAAAAAATTTATTTCTGTAGAAAATTTTGTCAACATTTTATTTCTATACTAAGTTTTGTCAAAATTTCATTTCTATACAAAATTTTGTCAACATTTTATTTCTATAGAAATTTTTGTCAAAATTGTATTGCTATAGAAAATTTTGTCAACATTTTACTTCCATAGAAAATTTTGTCAACATTTTATTTCTATAGAAAATTTTGTCAAGTTTTTATTTCTATAGAAAATTTTGTCAAATTTTTATTTCTATAGAAAATTTTGTCAAAATTTTATTTCTATAGAAAATTTTGTCAAGGTTTCATTTCTATAGAAAATTTTGTCAAAATTTTATTTCGATTTGTTTTGTTTTGTTATTGTTGGTTTTGTTCTTTAAGCATTGTTGTTGTTTTTTTATTTCAGCTTAAAACCATACATTGACTAAACTACAAGAGTAGCTTAACCAACAGAGGAAAAGAATGTTTGTCAAATTTATTTGGGCAAAGCCCTATAGACTGCAAGATGGTTGGATGGACGCACGTTTCGGAATTACCACATTCCTCATCAGCATCCTCTACTTGCAGCAAAACTATCAACCAATTATCAGAATAAATTCAGGCAGTTTATTAAACCCAACAAAAACCACACTTGAACCCTCCGAAAAAAGGTTTTACATTGATAGCCGGCTTATGCCGAAATAAACTCGAAACAAACATATCTCTTTTCCTATGCCACTGTCAAATCATCGATTTGAATTCACATGGCTGGGTTTATTTTGAGCGTGCCTCCTCTTCTTTTTCCATTTGTTTTGTTTTGTTATTGTTGGTTTTGTTCTTTAAGCATTGTTGTTGTTTTTTTATTTCAGCTTAAAACCATACATTGACTAAACTACAAGAGTAGCTTAACCAACAGAGTAGCTTAACCAACAGAAATTTTTATTTCTATAGAAAATTTTGTCAAACTAGATTATATACGTATTTAATCGGCCTTTTTTTGTTTAATATATACCCCGTATGGGCTAACTTACAATTTAGAAGACAGTGTTAAAAAGTTTTACGATACCTTGCCATCGGCAAGTGTTATCGCAACCCAAGTAATTCGATTGTGGATGACAGCCTTTAGTAGAAGTGGAGGGTACATAAGATTCGGCCTGGCCGAACTTACGGCCGTATATACTTGTTTTATATTAAAGTAGATTAGGATTCTCTCTAAAGAAAACATTCTCCACATTGCATACATGAAACAAATAATCAAGAAATATGTGTATGTGTGATATGAATTTCAAATAAGTTTGTATCATATCGATAATTTTTACGACAAAGATGAAAACAAAAAAATATTTTCTAAAAATAATAGTCTCAAAACAAAGGAGAAAATATGGCTTGTTATTAAGTAAAGCTAAAATATTTGTTTTTTTTTTTTCTTCATATTTTTTTCATATAGAAAGAAATATGCGTATATTTCTCTTAAACATATAAAACATGTACCAAAAATATGGGCAAAAAAATATATACACTAACACACACACACACTCATCCAATAGTCCTTGTATTATCTCCCTTTATCGCCTATATTCTCTGATTAGGCAGACAGACCTTGTTTGTTTTGTTTCCCCACTTTGGGGCAGTTGTGTTTATCTGTGATGGTGGAAGGGGTGTGGGGGTGGTGAAATAACGTAAGGGGACAATTTTTTTTTGTATTTTCATTGCCCTGGAGCTATAAAAATAGTGGTGGTAAAGAAAACAACATTTCATCCATCAATGTCTGAGTACATCATCCAGGCATTAAGACATTGCAATCGTATCGTATCGTCTCACATCACAACAAAACAAAACGTCATAAGGCAGAGAGGCAGAGGCTGAGCATACTCATACATATACAGCCAAAGTGTCTAGAGTATTTGTATGTAGGCATCTTAGTGATGCGTGGAGCACATTGGGTTCAAAAATGTGAGAATATGAAGTTATAACAAAGGTAACTTTTCAATTCTCCTTTATAGGCTTGGTTATTTTTTAACAATAAATTTAATAAAAAATAAAATAAATAAATATTCACAAAATATAGTTTTAACACTTTATTGATAGTAGTTTGGGAAAATTTCTAGAAAATGTATTTATAATTAAAGAGAGGGACTTATAATACTCCAGCAAAAACAAAAAACAAGCTTAGCCAACAATGCAATCAAAGTGTTATTTTTGGATCCGAAAATTGTGCGTTCATTGCACAGAAGCCACATCTATATGTCACTAAAGCCAATTTAAAGCTATTTACCCCCCATTTTCATGAAGCTCTGTTAGCTAACGAACTTTTAAACCGTGATATCTACATATCTGTGATCTTGCGTATATGCCAGTTAGAATCTTAACTGCTGAAAATTTTTGCAGTTAACCGGAGAAAAGATATTTCCATTTTTCTTTCTGTTAACTGGCAGTTAAAGCCTAACGAAGGTACATGAAAATGGCCGTTAATTCAATTATTATTATAGTTATTATTAAAATTTGGGAAAGTTTTCTTGAATCTAAAAATTGTTTTGTGTTAACTAAGATACGCAAAACAATTTTTAGATTTAAAGAAAAATTATAAACATATGAAGCATGAAGAAATTCTTGTATTTTCTTTGGAAATCTTTGGAACCGGACATGCTTTGTTTCAGTGTAAAGAAAATATTTTATGATAAATGGAAATTTCGTTTGCCTAAATTTTCTTTCCGGAAGAATTTTTTCTTTGGATTTTAGTTTTATAATGTAACAAAAGCCTCTCGAAAATTGCCCGCTTTTGAGAGGATTCCACTTTTCATAGTGGCCGAAGCGAAAAGATTCAAATTTACAGCCCTACACGCAAAAAAATAATTCTTTCCTCCCAAACGAAATTTTAGACAAACAAAGTTCGTTTCTCATTTGCTTTTCGCTGTAAGGAAGTGTATTTGGAAGAAAAGTATATACTTTTTGTGATAAACGTTTATTCTTTTCCAGGATGTAAAAACAATTTCATAAAGACTAACTCAAAAAAAAATTTTTTTTCTGGCTAATTGCATTTTCCCTCACATCTTTCTCACTTCCACGAAGATTTTTAGTTCTTAGCACCTTTTTCTGTAATACAAACAATGTAGAAGAAATTATACGATTTTATAAATTTTTAAAATTTTTTTACCTTTCGCCTGGACGGAGAATCGAACCGCGGACCATGCACTTTGTAAGCCAACACACTAACCACTGAGCTATGTACCTGTTATGGTCATCAATAGATAAATATCCATATAAGTTATATTTATATAGCATAGCTTGCGGCGCCCACGAACCGAATAAACAAAGTTTATTTAACAGAAACAAGCATTTAGTTTGGCACCGTGGAGCAGTGGTTGCTACGTCTGACTCTCATGCCAAGGGTCGTGGGTTCGATCCCTGCTTCGACCAAAGTTTTTTTTTTTTTTTTTTTTTTTTTTACATACATTCTACATATGTTCGGAAGATTCCGAAAAAAATGTTCAACATTACATTGTACTATATTAAATTTTGAACTGTAAAATGTGTTTTATTAAAGACCAAAAGTCAGAAAAGAACAGTGTTCGATATAAACGAAATGGACTCTGTTGTTGTTTCAAAAATAACTTTTTTTATTGAAAAAATAAAAAAATTGTAACAAACGAATTTTTTTGTTGATAAAAGTTTAAAATTTTCGAAGCAATTCAAAAAACTCTAACAAAAGAAAAACGTTTTCGGTCCAAACGTTTTTTTTTCTTTGCGTGTAGTAGTTTTAGTTTTTGTTTCCCCCACTGTCCCCGATTTTATATTTTCCCTTTCTTCAAACAAAAAATAAAACAATATTAATATATTTCGTTCAAGAGAATTCTACACATGTCTCAAGCTATACACTCAAGTAATCTATAACGAAATATAATCCACATGTCGTCAGAGATCTTGTGTTCTTACGTTTCTACGTCTCCTTATGGTTTTGTTGGAAGCCATCCAAAATTGTAATAATCGCATAAATGAATTAAAATGCCCTTTTACTTTCTGCCAACAACAAAAAACCAAAAAATAAGAAAACATGAAATGGCAAAAAATCACCATAAAAAACCATACCGCAACCAAAACTGAAGCAGAAACAGTTCCTTATGCTAATAATAAATCCCTAAGAGACATTTGGTGGATGTCGCCTTAGTTGTGTGTGTGTCGTTGTTGCTTTTTAGCTTGAATTTTGTAGGATACTCCATACACATTCTAAAAAATTTTGGCTGGAAACTATAAATCCAAACAAACTCGCCCAGGCCACATCGAAACACACTCCATAACGAGCAGAAATGAGTCATTTTCATTCAATTTACGTTCATTTTGGCTAACGACAAGCCAGGCGATATACACTGCAAAACTCCCTTGACTGGCTTGGTGGCTTGGAGCACATCGTATAGTCGAGCCGAGTGCTCACCCTTTAGGAAAATGCACCACCACCACTCCATATCCACTTTCTCGATGATGAATAAGACTTTTAGTTTACTAATATGCATTTTTCATGGTGCTGGTGGTGACTATGGCCATCCATATTTGGGGTGTCCCACCCAAAAACCAGGGCACAGGAAACATGAACAGCAAGAATAAAGTTCTAAAGAAACACCACAACTACGCAATTTAATGATGTCTATAAATTGTTTTTGGGGTGTTTGGCCAAAGAAGAAGAAAAGACATGCAACGCATTACCAGGAGTTGCTTTCAGCACTTGCTGTCAGTTGACAAACAAAAATGTTAACGGAAATCAAAGAACATGGTTTTATATTACCCCAAGCCCTTTGAACTATGGACTCGATGGAAGCTCCGGGATAATAAGAAAATTCACACCTGTCCCATGCGTAATTTCTTAGTTTTTTATAGATAAGGTCATTACCCTGGAGAAGGGAGGAGCATACATGGAATGAATTTACCACGACGCCACTACAAACAAAATATAATAATTTTTTCATATAAAATATAGTTTAAAACAAATAAAGATCTCACTGTTGCCACACATAGGATAAATTAAGAAATTATGGTAGATTTGTATCCGAAAATCAGGAAATATACACATATAACTTATACCAAAAACAAAATTTTATCTAATATGAATGACTATCCTAGGACAAGCAATTTACATAAAAAGTTCATAATCATTGTTTTAAATTATTTTTATAAATAAATTTAGGACACGATTGTTAGACATTTACGTCCCTCTATTGAAGACCTATGACTTTAAAGTAAAGAGAAAATTCCTTATAATGAAAAGAAACATTTTTCATTTAAAGAAAAAATCTTCAAATTAACTGAGATATTGAATTAAAAATTAAAAACCTAAAAAAAAACAAACCAATGGATTTTCCATCTTTGGTTTATTTACTTTACTAATTCCAAATTGAACATCGAAAACTGTAGCATTTGAACCAATTGTCTTTAGAAATGTTCCATCAAATTCATTTAAAATTTTTTATATGCAATTTATGACCTCAAATGTTCATAACCAAGTCGATAACTACCTATAATTTACTACAGGCACAATAAAATCCCAAATTTGTACCATTTTTTATCTGCATCCAAAATCGTGATGTTGACAAAGCAAATTGTTGTGACTGGTATTTAAGATTCTACTTGGCCGAACTTTTAGCTGTATATATTTGTTATTAAATAAAACATCCAGTAAAATAAAATACTACTTATAAACTCTAATTCGAATATTTGCATAGTTTCAGGCGGACTTATGTAATTACAAATATATAACAAGTATATACGGCCGTAAGTTCGGCCAGGCCGAATCATATGTACCCTCCACCATGGATTGCGTAGAAACTTCTACTACAGACTGTCATCCACAATCGAATTACTTGGGTTGCGGTAACACATGCCGATGGCAAGGTATCTTAAAACTTCTTAACACCGTCTTCTAAATTGTAAGTTAGTACATACGGGGTATATACTAAACAAAAAATACGTCATTTGGACAAAATTTTCTACAGAAATAAAATTTTGACAAAATTTTCTATAGAAATAAAATGTTGACAAAATTTTCTATAGAAATAAAATTTTGACAAAATTCTATAGAAATAAAATTTGGACAAAATTTTCTACAGAAATAAAATTTTGATAAAATTTTCTATAGAAATAAAATTTTGACAAAATTTTCTATAGAAATAAAATTTGGACAAAATCTATATCTTGACAAAACTTTTTATCGTAATAAAATGTCGACAAAATTTTCTATAGAAATAAAATGTTGACTAAATTTGTTATGGTAATAAAATTTTGACAAAATCTTCTATAGAAATAAAATTTTGATAAAATTTTCTATAGAAATAAAATTTTGATAAAATTTTCTATGGAAATAAAATTTTGACAAAATTTTCTATAGAAATAAAATTTTGATAAAATTTTCTATAGAAATAAAATTTTGACAAAATCTATATCTTGACAAAATTTTTTATCGTAATAAAATGTTGACAAAATTTTTTATAGAAATAAAATTTTGACAAAATTTGTTATCGTAATAAAATTTTGATAAAATTTTCTATATAAATAAAATTTTGATAAAATTTTCTATACAAATAAAATTTTGACAAAATTTTCTATAGAAATAAAATTTTGATAAAATTTTCTATAGAAATAAAATTTTGATAAAATTTTCTATAGAAATAAAATTTTGATAAAATTTTCTATAGAAATAAAATTTTGACAAAATTTTCTATAGAAATAAAATTTTGATAAAATTTTCTATAGAAATAAAATTTTGACAAAATCTATATCTTGACAAAATTTTTTATCGTAATAAAATTTTGACAAAATTTTCTATAGAAATAAAATTTTGACAAAATTTTCTATAGAAATAAAATTTTGACAAAATTTTCTATAGAAATAAAATTTTGACAAAATTTTCTATAGAAATAAAATTTTGACAAAATTTTCTACAGGAATAAAATTTTGACAAAATTTTCTATAGATAAAAAATTTTTCTATAGATAAAAATTTTGAAAAATTTCCTACAGAAATAAAATTTTGAAAAATTTCCTATAGAAAGAAAATTTTTACAGAATTTTCTATAGAAATAAAATTTTGACAACATTTTCTATAGAAATAAAATCTTGACACAATTTTTTATCGTAATGAAATTTTGACAAAATTTTCTATAGATAAATATTTTGAAAAATTTTGTATAGAAATAAAATTTTGACAAAATTTTCTATAGATAAATATTTTGAAAAATTTTCTATAGAAACAAAACTTTGACAAAATTTTCTATAGAAATAAAGATTTGACAAAATTTTCTATAGAAATAAAATTTAGACAAAATTTTGTGTAGAAATAAAATTTGGACAAAATTTTCTATGAAAATAAAATTTTGAAAAAGTTTCTATAGAAATAAAATTTTGACAAAACTTTCTATAGAAATAAAATTTTTACAAAATTTTCTATAGAAATAAAATCTTAACAAAATTTTTCATTTTTGACAAAATTTTCTATAGAAATACAATCTTGACACAATTTTTTATTGTAATAAAATTTTGACAAAATTTTCTATAGATAATTATTTTGAAAAATTTTCGATAGAAATAAAATTTTGACAAAATTTTCTATAGAAATAAAATTGTGATAAAATTTTCTATAGAAATAAAATGTTGACAAAATTTTTCTATAGAAATAAAATTTTGAAAAATTTTCTATAGATAAAAAATGTTTCTATAGACAAAAATTTTGAAAAATTTCCTACAGAAATAAAATTTTGAAAAATTTCCTATAGAAATAAAATTTTGACAGAATTTTCTATAGAAATAAAATTTTGAAAAAGTTTCTATAGAAATAAAATTTTGACAGAATTTTCTTTAGAAATAAAATTTTGACAAAATTTTCCATAGAAATACAATTTTGACAAAATTTTCGATAGAAATAAAATTTTTACACAATTATCTATAGAAATAAAATTTGTAGAAAGTTTTCTATAGAAATAAAATTTTGACAACATTTTCGATAGAAATAAAATGTTTGTAGTTTATTTTTGGCGATATGGACCAATTTTTGTGTGATTGGGGATCGGCTATATATAACTATAGACCGATATAGACCATTTTTGGCATGGTTGTTAGCGGCCATATACTAGCTTAATGTACCAAATTTCAACCGGATCGGATGAATTTTGCTCTTCCAAGAGTCTCCGCAAGTCAAATCGGGGGATCGGTTTATATGGGGGCTATATATAATTATGGACCGATATGGACCAATTTTTGCATGGTTGTTAGCGACCATGTACTAACACCACGTACCAAATTGCAACCGGATCGGATGAATTTTGCTCTTCCAAGAGTCTCCGCAAGTCAAATCTGGGGATCGGTTTATATGGCGGCTATATATAATTATGAACCGATATGGACAAATTTTTGCATGGTTGTTAGAGACCATATGCTACCACCACGTACCAAATTTCAACCGAATCGGATGAATTTTGCTCCTCCAAGAGGCTCCGGATGTCAAATCTGGGTATCGGTTTATATGGGGGCTATATATAATTATGGGCCGATATGGACCAATTTTTGCATGGTTGTTAGAGACCATATACTAACACCACGTACCAAATTTCAACCGGATCGACTAGCTTACATCCTAAGTATCTAATGCTAATCTATTCTCTATTATTCTTATATTTACTATAAGTTCAATAAACAAGTAAGAATAAATTTCTAGGTTCTCGTGCGTGATAATATGCACGACAATATTTCGTTCAAAAATAGGTGATATGAATTAACATATGTAGAAAAAAAACCTTGTAGAAATTTTTGATAGATGTATTACACTTTTTCGTGCAAACATGATATCTTTATAATATGTTTAAAAGTCAACCATTTAATGCTAGTTATTCTGTAACCTTCCAGAACCATAGAAACGTACACTGAAAAAACAGTGAGCCCACCAGGAAGAAAACAGTACAACAAGCGCTGGCATCACGCCGGTATCACAAAAATAAGAAAATATTTTTCGACAAATTCAAGAAAATTTACTCGACGTAAATAATTTTTTTCACTTGTTAAAGAAAATTTTGTAGTTTGAAGGAAAAAATTGAAGTTCAAAATTGCAAGAATGTCTTTAGTGACATACGAAGTTCTTGATGAACGCATCTGTAGTCAAATTTAGAAATTTAAAGAAATAATGGACTATGTTGGGAGAAATACGAATTTAGTAAATCTTTATGCTTCATTTTTTGTATAATATTTTTCCGTTTTTTAGTTATCTAACGTAGGCAAAAAAAATTTTGGAGTAAAGGAAACTTTCTCCAAACATAATAAAAAATAGTTAAATTGGCTTTAGTGAAATAGAGAGTTCACTTTTTTGAGTGTATTTTCTTTTCGATTTCTTTTAAGTTTTTACTTATATGTTTAGATCGAATTATCCCATGTTTTTTTATAATGCTTTATTCCTTTGTTTTATTAATAACTAAATTATTGGTTTGTTTTTGTTATTTTGGACAATAGTTTTAAAACCATTTTTTTTTTTTCATAGCACCATAAAAGAAATAATGATAGGTTAATAAATAATCCTATTCATTACAAGTAAAATTTTTTTGAAGGCATTTATACCACACAGTCATGAACGCGTGTCACAGATAAAATAAAATAAAAAATAAACAAGTAATAATTTTAAATGATTTTAAAAATCTTTTTGTATATGTAGTTAGTTGTTCGAATAAAATTCATAATTTTTTGAAGCATTGTTTTAGGCTTGTTCACTTTATCGCATGATTATAAAATTGTTTATATTCATTTGTTTTATTATTTTTTAATAAAATATATCACAACACTTTCAAACTATTTTGGAAAATTTTGAAAACTAATTTTGCATGTATAATCACTGGTATTTTTTTTAATTTTCTTTATTTTTTTTTATTTAAAATTTTTTTCAAAATAAAATGGAATATTTCCTTTATTTAAAAATCTTTCTCTTAGTGCAACTCCTTACAAATTCTTATTGGGATTCCTTAGAATTAATTTTGTTTTAAGGGGAAGAGGCAAATAATTTCAACTTCAACACTTGCTAACAGCCTACCCGCTGTTCAATGTACCGTTGTTTGTTTGGAATTTTCTTTAATGTGAGACTACTTAAAAAAGGACCGCACCCGTCGGCGTATAAAATTCAACTGACAGTTTTATTATTCCAGCTCCTTTTTAGCCGATTACGCTTCCTGCTCACGTACATATTAGAGTTTCAAACACTCACGGATGGCATATAGAAGTTTGCTATTGTTGTTGGAGATATATACCATATAAATGGGGTGTTATATATATTATATCTTAAAGCCTTGTTGTTATTGTTTTTTTTTCTTCTATAGTTATATAGAGACATTTGCACACACAGGACACAATAATGACAATAACAACTTCATATAGAGCGAACACACTCCACCATATGATACAATACTCCATTGTAAACACGGAAGAGGAGGGGTAACTGAGAATAAGGAAGAAATGATCATTTTGTTGGGTGAATCAATACTCTACAACTCTACTATTTGTAAAATACCAACAAATATATACAACAACAACAACAAGAACAATGGAGGGGGGAATATTTAGCACAATCATACACCGAAACTCTGGTGGTAGGCTTCAAAGCCATAAAACAAGGCAACAACTCCAAATAGATAGTTTTCTATCAACAATAACAACAACAACAACTCAAGCTTTATTTGAACACACAACCAACTTGAATACAAGCTTTAAATTCCACTCTCTTCTTCTCGTTCTCATATACGAAGAAGTCATGACATATACCATGCACAAGGCACACTCACTCACAAAACCAAATTGGGAGAGATAAATGAGTAAAGGAGTCTTGTTTCATTGATACACTCACACAAACACTAAGAAATATATGGGGAGCCTCTTTTGAGACTTTTATGGTAGTGCAGTATTTATTTTACTCCCAAGTTTTAAACAAAAATGCATTTCCACTATGGAAAAAAATAGAATGGTGGCATGTCAGAAACCTGGCAAACTAATTGGAGTTGAATTGAGTTGTTGTTGTTTGTTCTTCATTCGTTTTTTTTTTATTGGTAGGACCTGATTTTCTTTTAAAGCAAATACTAGAGTTCCAATACCACCATGGCAAATATTGAGTCATACTTAAAAAACAACTACACTAACAACTCTAAGGAAGTATGGCACCACAAAAGCAAGGCAAGGAAATATTCCATATTTTTTTTTTATTATATAAAATTCTTCTTGTAAACATATTGGTTACACTTTTTTGCCGAAAATTAATAACTTAATTTTTTTTTATTTATTTTATTTTTCCTTTACCGTTATTAATTCCACCGTTTGATTTTACTCTTTTGCTTAGGTTTGGAAATTAATCTCTCTTGATTTTTTATTCAGTTGCAACCGTTGTGAAAGCTCGACGAAGACTAAATTTTCTTTCCTAGTCATACTCAAAATCTGCTCTATCACTGGCCCCAAATCACTGGGTTCGTTGCATATTCGTGATTGCGGTCTTATCCTTTCGTGTATGTGCGTAAAGTTCTCGTCTCTCTAGCATTTCCAATACAAGCATGTGCTTTTTCCTTTTTGACTTTCCAACACTTCCAACGATGGGAAAAAGTGGTGGATTTCAATGTAAATGTGGTCTTAGACACTTAGTAGCGTGGTGTATGTTATTTTTGGCCATAAGCCAAAAATATCCTATATTGGTCTATGGCAAAGGCAAAGGCTGAACAGCTGCTTTGGAACAAAATAAGCTTTATTCACATATCACAAGCAACAATCCTCTCACCCCGTATACGCTCTCTATCTCTCTCCAGCTCTCTTGTACCCTGAAAACCCTCACTTTAAACATCTTCCAACCAACAAGTTACACAAAATTTTAACAACCAACATCAAATGTCATAAAACAAAAGCAACAACAACAGTTATAATAAAATAAGCCAAATATTTCATTTAGCCGCCTAAATGGAGCCAACTAAAAATGCTAGAATACCACCAATGATGAACATAAGCCTTAAAACAAACGGAAATTGTATAGTAAGAGACAAGTGGGGGGATTGGTGTGCTGGGGTTAATTTCATGCCAAAGAAACCTTTTAGGCTCTAAATTTTCTTTGTGACAAGAACCAAAAAACTTCGTAATTGCAATATGACAACTTAAACCTATTGGGATATCGTTCAGAAAAAATTATTTTCAGAGTTTTTAGGATGTTTTTTTCTTATGAAGGATAAACTCATTTCTCCGATAAACTTTTACAAAAGTTTGAAATATATGATGGATAAAATGCATATGTTACTAAATCGTAAGGTCAACTATAATTGTCCACTAAAAATATTATTTTGATTTACATATAAAATTTTATTTCTGCAGTAATTAGTGTACAACCCAATAAAGGATACAATACTTTTATATTATCATTTAATTTGACAAATATTGAAGTATGGTAAAAAGCACATAAGTTAGTGATAAACAATATTGTCATGCTATTGACAGTCTGTCTGCCATGCTATCATGCCATCAGTAATAGAGTTATGGCCTTAAAACTTGGCACTAGTGTTACCACTGCCACTTTAACGGCAAATTTTAAATATTTTCAAGCGTTGAAGCCTTTGTGCCACTAATTGCCATATTTTTAAATTTTTATTACACCTTTTTGCCTTGCTACGCCACTTTTTAATACAATGAATTGTGTAATATTTTTGCAACAAAGAATCCATTTTATGATAATATACTATAATTTTAAGCAGTTGTGTTTTCTCATACCATAGTTTGTCAAGAGATCAATTTTGCAGCCGAAAAGTATGCAAGAGGTTTTTCTATAATAGTTACATTGCAGTTCAAAAACAATCTAAAGATGACGGATATACCCGTCTCTCTGTCTGTCTGTCATGTTATCATGCCATAGGATTAAAAATAGAGTTATGGCCTTGAAACCTGGCACTAGCATTACCGCTGCCACTTTAAAGGCAAATTTAAAATTTTTTCAAGCGTTAACGCCTTTGTGCCACTACTTGCCATACTTTTTAAATTTGTATGACACATTTTTGCCTTGCTGCCCCATTTTGTAATATTTTTTGTAACATAGAATCCATCTTATGGTTCCCATACTATAATTTTAAGCAGTTGTTTTTTTCTCATTCCATAGTTTTTCAAGAGAACAATTTTTGCAGCCTGAAAGTAAGCAATAGTTCTTTCTATAATAGGTAAATTGATTTCTCCTCTGCATAGTTATTCTCAAGGACGGAAAACTGGCAATTTCCCCATTTTCGAAGCGTTGGAACTTTTGAGTCACTTGTTTTGCAACTAATTGCCTTACTTTTTAAATTTTTGTGCCACCTTTTTGCCTTATTGTGCCTGAAAGTATGCAATAGTTTTTTCTATAATAGGTAAATTGAGTTCTCCTCTGCATAGTTATTCTCAAGGACGGAAAACTGACAAATTCCCCATTTTTCCAAGCGTTGGAACTTTTGTGTCACTTGTTTTGCAACTAATTGCCTTACTTTTTAAATTTTTGTGCCACCTTTTTGCCTTATTGTGCCACTTTTTTACACACTATTATACACTTTTAGGTAATAGTTTTTGTACATTTTGACCCCAAATCCCATTAAAATTATTGATGTGAGTGGTGCCTATAATTTTGAGCAGTTGTTTTTTCCTCATACCATAGTTTTTCAAGAGAATAATTTTGCAGCCTGAAAATATGCAATAGTTTTTTCTATAGTAGGTAATCTAAGATCTCCTCTGATTTGTTAATCTCAAGGACAAAAAATTGGAAAATTCCCCATTTTTTAAGCGTTGACACTTTTGTGTCACTTGTTTTGCCACTGATTGCCATACTTTTTAAATTTTTATGCCACCACTTTGACTTGTTTTGCCACCTTTTAGCACAAAAAGACATTTTTTAACATACTCTTAGACAAAAAGTGTAATACTTTTTCCAAAACTTTACCCCGGATTCCATTAAAGTGTCCTGTTGTTGTATTATTTTTAGTATATTAATGTTAGAAATAAGAGAATTGTTTTGAGTAGTATTTAAAATGTTGATTTAAATAACTGTATAAGGTCTTTGTAAGGCTTAGTTACATATGAAAATAAATAAATTAAAAATTAAAAAAAAATAAAGTTCTACATTTGAGGCGCTCCTTATCCCATAATCCACCTTATGGACCCAATACTACAATTTTGAGAACTTTTTGTTTCTCATTTTTCGAGAAAACAATTTTGTAGCTAGAAAATATGGAAATATTTTTCTAATAGGAGGTAAACAGAAAGCTGACATACGTTTGAAGAACGTCTATATGGGAATAGTTTCTGATATAGCCAATGGATTGACATTTTTTGGATTTTCAAAAAATGAGTAGTTTTACTCGGATCTGACCATAACATTCAATCTGGTCCCCTTATAGCCGAAAGATAGTCCATGCCTTAACAAAGACTCCAGTGGTCTTTATTGTACTTCTTGAGCATTTGAAAACCATACATTCCGTGGTACCGATTTGCTTGAAATTTGGAACCTGAGTTTTTGTTTTGTGGAATCATGCAGTGAATAATGTTTATACACTCACTTTCTTGAAGTTTTCTTCTTTAAAAGCTAATAAAAAATATTAGAGACAATCGCCACAACTCTTATCATAAATTCAGGTTAATTTTGTCTTAAAGGAAATATTTTTTTAATAAATGAGAACTTGTTAGATTTTGTTCAAGAGAAAAGTATTTTTCCCCTGCTGTATTGGCAGATTGTTTTGGTGCAGCTTCTACATAGACAAATCCCTCAATTTTACTATTTTGGGAATATTGCAATATTGCAATCATATACACTTTGGATCTTCATATTTATTGATTCATTCTTTTATACAAATTGCCGGAAAATTTGTATTTAACGTTCTATTGACCTATAGAACGAGTCACCGTTCGGGCAAGCTAACGAGTCACCGTGGTTAGCTTGCCCGCATTGCATATTGCAATCATATACACTTTGGATCTTCATATTTATTGATTCATTGCCGGAAAATTTGATTCATTCTTTTATACAAATTGCCCGCATTGCATACACAGGGTTGTGGGTTCAAACCCAATTTCTACCAAACGCCAAAAATTTTTCCACCGGTGGATTATCCCACCTCAGTAATGCTGAGTGTTTCAAAGCTTCACTAAGTGGTTTCACTGTAATGTGGATCGTCGTTCGGACTCGGCTTTAAAATGGAGGTCATTTATCTTAACATAGAATCAGGCAGCACTCAGTGATAAGAGAGAAGTTCATCACTGTGGTATCACAATGGACTGAATAGTCTTAGTGAACCTAAAATATTGGGCTGCCACTATACCTAACCTAACCTAACCATTATCGGACTAAAATGTCAAATTTGAAAAAGGAACAAGAGCGTCATATATGGAAACTTTTTAACCCGCCACCATATCCGATAGAGCACTGAAGGGAGAGTTCGGGGTTATTTGCTCTCAAAGAAAGTACTTTTTCCGGCGAAAACTATTTTTTTTTCTTTGGGAGTAGCATTACGATGTATGTAAATATAAATGATGTGTTATCAGTCTTGATAGGTGAGTTCAGTATACACCGAAGTCTACCAAGCTATTTGAAGATGATATTGTTAATGAATCAGCTTCAGATACTGATATGACGGTCGTTGATAATCTTCATAACCCTACGGTTCCTTCACCAATACCTTCTGGAGGAAATATGTTCTAATGCAAGAATAATAGAATTTGTTATTTGCGAACTACATTTGACAAATTCCAGCAATATGTAGGGTAAGCTAGAAATCATTACAGTCAGTCTAGAAATAAATATCATCATAGGTTTTGTTCGAGACGAAATCAAATGCAAGCGACTGAAGAGGTCACACTTCCATAAGTTCTAGGAGGCATTGGGGAGGGAAGCAATAATGTCCCAGCAAAAAAAATTTGGAAGTTCTTCTAAAGGCATAACTTTAAAAGCACTTCCAAACATGTTCTCCCAAAGAAGTACTTTATTTTAAGGGCACAGGAAGTTCATTTGAATAAAATTTTTATAACTCGTTTTTTTCATATTTTTAATGGGAAATTTGAATTTTTTTTATTTCAAATTGGTTAAAAAACAGACCAATAATTAATAAAATGATAAAAATTATTTAAATTTCGCCCAAAAAAATGTTAAATCCGTTCAAGAAAACTTCCGAGTTTTTGAAAATACTTCATGTCAAACATTCCAGACAAACGTTAGAATGCATTAAAAATCATACAAAATTAAAAATGTATTTATTTGTCAAAATATCGCAAAATTTCTTAATTCACATCCAAAACAATGAATTCGCATAACACCTTAAGAAGTGATGAAAATTCAGTGCAACGGCTGTTGAAATGGTGGACATCCGCCCTATGACAAGCCCATGTTAAATTCATCGCTTCTGCGCCAATTTTGCACCACTTCCGGATCCAAAAAGGAACATTTTCACTACTTTTTGAGCGACGCTTTTTTTGCTGGGCTAAGAATCAATTTTCTAAGCTGCGGAACGGCTTGCGGCCAAAAAGATAGCCCTTATATATGATGCAGATACGGTTTCCGGTATATCGAAACAGACAGTATTCCCCTCGGTTAGTTGAAACATTGTCATAGGTTTTCTTGCTATCGTACCCGTGGAAAAAGGCCTGAAATTACCCCACAGATAAAGCTGTGATAGATTCACTTAAAAAGTTTGGTTTACGTACTATGTTAATCTGTTATCGCTAGAAGCAGCGAGAATAAATCTCTGATTTAAGGAAAGCTGAGAGATAAGATATCAGAGAAAATATGAAACGAAAATAGATTTTCAGATCATCAGCTTCAAGTTGTCTGGCTATAATGCTAAGATTATATTTCCTCAAAATGTGAGAAAAGGCTATTGGCCTAAGTACAGAAGATTCATCCTATTTCTGTAGAATGTAAGCTCTGAACAGAATATCAACGTCGCACTTAAAGCAGCATATCCCAGAGTAGAGGCTAGAGAAAAGTCTACACCATGTAGTCTAATTCGAAATATAAAAAAATTTTGCTGGCGGCCTTTTAACAAAGTCGACTCTGCCAGAGTTCAGATTGGAACAACTACTAGAAACATTTTAGGGAATTTTTAGTATATTGGAGTTATATCCGATTATTTGGTGAAACAGAAGACCTTATGTTGATAATATAAGACTTTTGTTTTTGATCAGGTGCTTTCCATTCAGATAAGCCTTTTTCCTATAATACTGAAGATGTAAATATTGCGTTGCTGCAAAAAAACCCAACCGGACCCGTACAAATATAAAAAAAAATTTTTGCTGGCGGCTTTTTAACAAGTCGACTCTGCCAGAGTTCAGATTGGAACAACTACTAGAAACATTTTAGGGAATTTTTAGTATATTGGAGTTATATCTGATTATTTGGTGAAATAGAAGACCTTATGTTGATAATCTAGGATTTTTGTTGTTGATCTCGTGTTTTCCATTTAGTTAAGCCTTTATCCTATAATACTGAAGTTGTAAATATTGCGTTTCTGAAAAAAAACCAACCGGACCCATAGATCTATGGGCCCATTTGAGATTTGATATTTTTTTATTTCAATAAAAACAAACAAAAAATCCTAAACTTAAACTGCAATCCTTATTCATTTCAGCAACTTTATCACAAAAATACCTTTCGTTTGTCATAGGACATCGATTACTGCTCGTATATCCAATAAGCCGAAATGTGGTTATACCGATTTCTTCGTTAAAGGCAACGATTACTGGTAAATTACCGATAACTGTTTACCACTCACGTTGTAATCTTGGATTTACAAAGAAAACTAAGATACTCTATAGACACATTGATGTGCTCGGCAATTCTTTCTTTTTGTTAGAGGGACACTTGAAACTAGCGAACAGTGTAAAACTCACGACGGCTGTTAAACAACTGATTTTTACTCCTGCAAAAGGATTTCTTACATCAACATATGATTGGGTCACACATGGATACAAACGTACTCGCACACACACACACATATACACTACAATACTCTATGCACTCTCATTGAAAAGCCGCAAGGCACATACTCACTCTTATGGCGTTTTCTTTTCTTGTAAAAAATGCGCACTTTTTTGCATTTTGCCCGGAAAATGTACTTTTTAGGTTCTTTTCTAAAAAAACAGGCAAAAGTGCGAAAAGGCTTCGAATTCTGTTGTGAAAATATCGCCACGCATAGGGGCAAATTACGGGCATTTTCAGCACTGCCAACAAACGAGAGTGCTGTGATTGCCCTGTTTCCTTCCTTGAATTCTTTTCTGCCCGCTGAAATGATAGCATTTTTTTAGGTTGCTGGTAACATTTTAAAAATGCGCATTCTGTACAGACAAAATGAAGGCAAAGCACTTTTTTCAGAAAAGAAAACACCATTAGTTATTGTAGTTGAGAGTATGGTAAATTTGTGAGAGTGTTTGTTTGGTGAGGATTCAAATTAGAACTTCGTTTACAGCAACAATTCGCAATAGTCGTTGATTTCTTGTTTTGCTTTTGTTGTCGTCGTTGTTGTTGTTTTCTTCGGCATGTATAGACTAGAAAATTACGCAATTTCCAGCTACAAAATGGAAATCGGCAAACTTCCAACTAAAGAAAATAAACAACAACCTCAAACACATACAAAAAACACATTATGGGAGAATGTATAAACAAGAGGCAAACCATCAAACGAACCTTAAAAAGACACCAATCAAGAAAACATGACAAATCAAAGAAAACTTAGCAAACGAAGCAATAGCAATCGGATGAAATGCAACCGATTGCCTAAAGTTTGCTTTCACATAGCATATTCTAAGGTGAGAGCTGTCGTGATTATTTGAGTGTGTGTTTGCAATATTGCTTTAAAGTGTTGTAAGACAGACATTTGAAGTAGTAGGTTTTGGCATATTGGTATGAGAGAGAGAGAGAGAGTAGTGCCATAATATTGGCTTTCATTCCAATACCAACTACTGTACATATGTCCGCGTATTTGTCCCCATAAGAGTCTTCTGTAAATACAGGATAACATTAAGAGCTATCTTGTTTATCTCGTGAGATTTTGTCTGTTTGTATTGAAATGTGAGTGAGTTTTAGCTAATAAAGAATCTCATTAGAATGAAGGATACTTTGATCAAGACACTATGGCAATAGAGTTTTACATTGAGATATGAAGGAAAGAAAAATAATTTTGAAAAATGTTTGAATGTTAGGTTAGGTTAGGTGGCAACCCGATGTATCAGGCTCACTTAGACTATTCAGTCCATTGTGATACCACATTGGTGAACTTCTCTCTTATCACTGAGTGCTGCCCGATTCCACGTTAAGCTCAATGACAAGGGACCTCCTTTTTATAGCCGAGTTCGAACGGCGTTCCACATTGCAGTGAAACCACTTAGAGAAGCTTTGAAATCCTCAGAAATGCCACCAGCATTACTGAGGTGGGATAATCCACTGCTGAAAAACTTTTTTGTTTGAATGTTAAATGGATATCCCGAGTAATTGCTTTCGAGGAAATACTGTCTATACTGATAGAGGAAATCGAATGAATAAAAAGCCTTGAAACTGGTTGCTAGCAAAAATTTTAGATTTTTTACTGTTTTGTAGATTGGTAGAATTCTTGATTTTTGGTAGATTTTGCAAGGAGGTATTTAAACAAAAATTTCGACAAAATTTTCGATACAAATACAATTTTGCCAAATTTTTTTATAAAAATAAAATTTTGACAAACTTTTCTATAGAAATAAAATCTTGACAAAATTTTTTTATAGAAATAAAATTTTGACAAATACTTCTATAGAAATAAAATTTTTGCAAAATTTTCTATACAAATAAAATTTTGGAAAAATTTTCTATATAAATCAAATGCTGACAAAATTTTCTATAGGTATAAAATTTTCTATAAAAATAAAATTTTAACAAAATTTTCTAAAGAATAAAATTTTGACAAAATTATCTTAGAATAAAATTATGACAAAATTTTCTATAGAAACAAAATTTTGACAAAATTTCCTATAGAAAGAAACTTTTGACAACATTTTCTATAAAAATAAAATTTTAACAAAATTTTCAATAGAAAGAAAATTTTGACAACATTTTCTAGAGCAAAATGTTGACAAAATTTTCTATAGAAATAAAATTTTAACAAAATTTTCCATAAAAATAAAATTTTGACAAAATTTTCTATAGAAATAAAATTTTGACCAAATGTTCTATAAAAATAAAGTTTTGACAAAATTGTCTATAAAAATAAATTTTTAACAAAATTTTCTATAGAAATAAAATGTTGATAAAATTTTCTGTAGAATAAAAATATTAAAAAAAAATATATAAAAAAATTTAACAAAATTTTTTAATGAAATAAAATTTTGACAAAATTTTTTATAGAAATAAAATTTTGACAAGATTTTTTATAGAAATAAAATTTTGACAAAATCTTCAAAAAAATAAAGTTTTGACAAAATTTTTATAAAAATAAAATTTTGACAAAATTTTCAATAGAAAGAAAATGTTGACAACATTTTCTAAAGAAGCAAAATGTTGACAAAATTTTCTATAGGTATAACATTTTCTATAAAAATAAAATTTTAATTAAAATTTTCTATAGAATAAAACTTTGACAAAATTTTCTATAGAAATAAAATTTTGACAAAATTTTCTATAGAAATCAAATGTTGACAAAATTTTTTATAGAAATAAAATTTTGATAAAATCTTCTTTAGGAATAAAATTTTGACAAAATTTTCTATACAAATAAAATGTTGGCAAAACTTTCTATAGAAATAAAATTTTGACAAAATTATGTATAGAAATAAAATTTTGACAAAATTTTCTATAAAAAATTTAATTTTGACAAAATTTTCTATAAAAATAAAATTTTGACAAAATTTTCTATAAAAATAAAATTTTGACAAAATTTTCTATAGAAACAATACTTCTATAGAAATAAAATTGTTGCAAAATTTTCTATACAAATAAAATTTTGGAAAAATTTTCTATAGAAATCAAATGCTGACAAAATTTTCTATAGGTATAAAATTTTCTATAAAAATAAAATTTTAACAAAATTTTCTAAAGAATAAAATTTTAACAAAATTTTCTAAAGAATAAAATTTTGACAAAATTTTCTTAGAATAAAATTATGACAAAATTTTCTATAGAAAGAAACTTTTGACAACATTTTCTATAAAAATAAAATTTTAACAAAATTTTCAATAGAAAGAAAATTTTGACAACATTTTCTAGAGAAGCAAAATGTTGACAAAATTTTATATAGAAACAACATTTTGACAAAATTTTCTATAGAAATTTTAACAAAATTTTCCATAAAAATAAAATTTTGACAAAATTTTCTATAGAAATAAAATTTTGACCAAATGTTCTATAAAAATAAAATTTTACAAAATTGTCTATAGAAATAAAATGTTGACAAAATTTTCTATAAAAATAAAATTTTGACAAAATTGTCTATAAAAATAAATTTTTAACAAAATTTTCTATAGAAATAAAATTTGGAGAAAATTTTCTATAGAAATAAAATGTTGATAAAATTTTCTGTAGAATATAAATATTGAAAAAAATCTATAAAAAAATTTAACAAAGTTTTTTAATGAAATAAAATTTTGACAAAATTTTTTATAGAAATAAAATTTTGACAAAATTTTCAATAGAAAGAAAATGTTGACAACATTTTCTAAAGAATCAAAATGTTGACAAAATTTTTTATAGATATAAAATTTTCTATAAAAATAAAATTTTAACAAAAATTTCTATAGAATAAAATTTTGACAAAATTTTCTATAGAAATAAAATTTTGACAAAATTTTCTATAGAAATCAAATGTTGACAAAATTTTTTATAGAAATAAAATTTTGATAAAATCTTCTTTAGGAATAAAATTTTGACAAAATTTTCTATACAAATAAAATTTTGGCAAAATTTTCTATAGAAATAAAATTTTGACAAAATTATGTATAGAAATAAAATTTAGACAAAATTATCTATAGAAATAAAATTTTGACAAAATTTTCTATAGAAATAAACTTAAAAAAAAATTTCCATAGAAATAAAATTTTGACAAAATTTTCTATAGAAATAAAATTTTGACAAAATTTTTTCTAGAAATAAAATGTTGACAAAATTTTTTCTAGAAATAAAATTTTGACAAAATTTTTTATAGAAATAAAATTTTGACAAAATTTTCTATAAAAAATTCAATTTTGACAAAATTTTCTATAAAAATAAAATTTTGACAAAATTTTCTATAGAAATAAAATTTTGACAAAATTTTCTATAGAAAAAAAATGTACAAAATTTTCTATAGAAATAAAATTTTGAAAAAATTTTCTATAGAAATAAAATTTTGAAAAAATTTTCTATAGAAATTACATTTGGTAAAACTTTCTATAGATATAAAATTTTGGAAAAAATTCTATAGAAATAAAATTTAGACAAAATTTTCTATAGAAATAAAAGTTTGACAAAATTATTTATATAGATATAAAATTTTGGTAAAATTTTCTATAGAAATAAAATTTTGTAGTAGCCTACATTCGGCAAACATGCCCAGAACAAGGCAAAAACGGTTCCATCGGCCGGGAATGGAAGAACCACAGTTTTGTGGGATTGTTAGTTACAAAAAAAATCGAAAAACGATCACACGACTGTTGTGTTAAGAATTTTTGGACTTTTATACTTTGAAATAGCGAAGAATACTTGACGCCCTTTCAAAGCAGTATTATCGACTTAAGTTATTAGGCCGATTCGAAGAAAGAACGGGTACGTTTGGCGAGATCTTTCGCTATGATAACATAGCGACTCAAATCTTCCTCTTAGAGATTGTACACTGAAAGAAAAGTTTTCCTTTCTGAGGAACAAATGACGTTTTCTTTTGATGCTAACAAATTTTCTTTAAAAGCAAATAAAAATCGTTTGATACAATCGTTGAAAGATTTGCCGAAAATTTAATTTAAAGGTAAGTACTATGTTCGATTTTCGAGTTGAAATTTTCGCAGTTACTTTATTAAAACAGTTCAATATAATGCCGATATTCCTATAGATTTCGGCATGACTTTACGGGAATATGTTTGTATTCATTTATAATTTTGATTATTTCAGTAAAAGTAATTGCGAAAATAAAGTGATTTTCAACTTGAAACCCCAACATAACATAGTACACACCTTAAGAGGAAAGTATTTTGCTTTGTAATGAGAATCAAAAAGTCGATATTTAGTCTTTTCCAAAATTTGAAAGCTAAATACGTATCGGACAGATAGTTACATACAACCCATTGTGGAATTATTTCCAGTGTTACCAATGTGCATCTTAAGTAGCAAATTTGACACATTTTTTTGAGCCTTGTCGATTTTGTGTCACTAAACGCTATAGTTTTTACATTTTAGTGCCACCTTTTTGGCATATTGTGCCACTTTTTATTTCATCAATATTTTAGTGCAATCGTTTTCACAAATTTTGATCCAGGATAACAGATTTCCCGTTCTCAGTGGACAAGTGGTCCGCCTAAAAGTATGCAAAGGAATTTTTCTATAGCAGACAAATGAAATGGAGAAAAAATGACTGCTAGGTTAGTAAGGATCCATTATATAAAAAAACATATTTCACAATTCTATATAAAATACGGATATAAATGCGTTTTATGGTTATTTTTTCTTTTTCGAAATGTATTCCTTTTTTGTTCTCAGTGGACAAGTGGTCCGCCTAAAAGTATGCAAAGGAAATTTTCTATAGCATGTCTGTCAGGATAACAGATTTCCCGTTTTGAGTGATAATGTTCTCAGTGGACAAGTGGTCCGCCTAAAAGTATGCAAAGGAATTTTTCTATAGCAGACAAACCGAGTTGATATTAAATATCTACGTATGGATTTAAATGAAATGGAGATAAAATGACTGCTAGGTTAGTAAGGATCCAAAATAAAAAAAAAATATTTTACAATTCTATATAAAATACGGATATAAATGCGTTTTATGGTTATTTTTTCTTTTTCGAAATAAATGCCTTTTTTGTACCATTTTTTTTAACATGCCACCTTTTATTGCTAGTGCCACTTGTTTTGCCACTTTTTAGAAATTCTCAACGGTATCGATGATGCCACCTATTATTGAAAGTGAGTCTTTTTGTGCTACGTTTCTAACATTCTCAACGGTAACACTGACTGTTTCTGCTTTCAGAATAAATAAAGCAATTGACTATAGATTTAAGTATTTATCGGTCTAAAGATCTAAAGCCCACATAGTTCATCGGAAAGCTTGTCAAAGGCCAATTTTTGTTGAAACTCCAATTTTTTGAAAATTCATAATTTTTGAAAAGTCCTTGAGGTGACCATTACAGAAAGTCAATTTTTCCAGAATTTAGAAAAAAACAATTTTTTCACCCAACTCTTCGGTACTCTAGGCTGTAGATTTGTTACCAACATATATGAGACCACTAAAATTTTCTTTAAATTTTGTAGACTTGTCATCACAATTTCACCTCACAACCAACGGCAAAAATTTTTGAATGCTCCATTTCTTATGGACTTCCTTCCTTCCTTGCTTTCATTGACCATTTGTCAGTGTAAAAACATGATATTCCTAGATTTTTATCCATTGCATAGAATTACGATTATGGCAAACATGTGTGTAACAATTTGGGGTTAGTATAGCTGCATTGTAAATGCTGCCAAATAATCGGATACTCTTAATTCTAAGTCCGTCTGTCTGTCTGTCCGGCAAACGTATGCACAAATCCACAGGGAAAACAAAGTCATAACCATAAAGAAACCACCCCCCAACCTCACAATACTACGAAAAAAAGAGGACAAATCGAAATTTAAAGCAGAGTATTTCGATATGCATTATTACCCTCCCTCCCCCCCAAAAAAAACGCAAGCAAATGCAGTCAGTATTGATGACGTCATTTGGTAATATTTAAATAAGGGTTGTTCGCAATATCAAAAACTAAAGTCCTTTTTGCCCTTTGAACTCTTACTTGATGATGGTGGTGGTGGTCTTGTTAATGCAGTTACCATTGAATTTATGCCTTATGAATTTTCAATGACCCCTAGGGGTGGATTTAAAATGACCGGAAATTAGTGATACAAGCCATAAAGCCGTGCTAAGCATGTGGCAAAGATATTAAGCAATTAGTCTTAATTTCTTTGTTTTAAAGATAATTGAAAAAAAATCTATAAAAATAAATTTTCGCTAACAATACTTGACATTTAAAGGCTTATTTTTCGATATATATTATAAACTTCAATAGGCATTTCTCGAATATTTATTTTAATGTTCAAGGCCATTTATAAAATAAAGTCTGGCACGCACGCACGAACGCACGCAACAGCTTCAGTTAAATCGAATATAGTTATTGCCTACTATGGGAACTGGTATCTCTTATGAGCAGTTGTCCTGCTCAATTGCTTGGTGAAAGCAAAACACCAACACAAACTCAGCAATTCAACAGAAATCCTCTTCAAAGTTTGTTTTTTTTTTTCTCGGTTTATATTTCTCAAGTACCCTGGGGTATTATAAAATGAATATAAACTGTTAGTGCCTACTTTTAGGGGGCACATGAATAAAACAACAAATGGCGTCTGAACAATATGACAAAAAGGACAATAAGCACAAAAGTTTCTCTGGGTATTATGACACTTAATCGGCTAAATCGCCCAAGTTGTGAGTTTTGTTAAGGAGTACAACTACCCAAATATCTAATCCCACATATAAACAAACCAAAAAAGAAACGAAATGTCTTTGGATAAATGGAAATTCTAACAAGGGTTATTACTTACATTTTGTGACAAATAAATAGAAAAGTCAATGTGTGTGTGTGTGCCACTCGCATTTCACATTTAAACATTTCGCAATAAAACAATGTCGAAATATTTAAAAGGATTCATTTATTTTTGCAAATTAAATGTAAAGATAGAATTTTTCTTCTTTAGGGACTATTTCATACAAAACAAATTTAAAATTATAAAGGCCCTAAAAAAACACAATCATTTTTATGATACAATAGCAAAAGCTCTTTGGGAATAAAAATATGGCGACATCAAGTAAATGAGTCTACGATTATTTACACAAGGATTTAAGCCAGGCTAAATAATCTTTGTGCTGAGTTTGATCAAATATTTTGAACAAACTTTTTTTTTAGAAAAAAAATCTATTCAGCAAAGCTGAATTAAAAATGTTTATCAAAAAACTTATTCAGTAAGGCTGAATTATTTTTTTTTTTTTCAATTCAAAGCCTATTCAGCAAACCTTTATTAAATTTTTTTGATAAAAAAGAATCTTAAGTACAAATTTTTGACAAAAAAAAACTTATTCAGCATGGCTGAATTAAAAAAAATCTTTAGAAGTATACGACTTTTTTAATAAGATTTTAAATAAGTCTACGATTATTTACAGAAAGATTTTGGCATGGCTAAATCTTCTATAGGCGGGGTTCAATAAAAGATTTTTAACAAATTTTTTTTTAGAAAATGTTATATTCAGCAAAGGCTGAATTAACATTTTTTCATATAATAATCCTATTCAGCAAGGTTAATTTGAACATTTTTCATTTCAAACCCCATTCAGCAAGCCTGAATTAAAGCTTGTTTTTAAAAAAAATCTTAATTAAAAATATTTAACAAAAAGAAGCTTATTCAGGTTGGGCTTAAAAAAATCTTTAGAAATATTTCTAACCAGAATTAAAGCTTGTTTTATAAAAAAAAAATCTTAATTAAAAATTTTTGACAAAAAAAGGCTTATTCAGGGTCGATTAAAAAAAAAAACTTTTGAAATATATGATTTTTTTTTTTAATAAGATTGAAAAGTTTTTAATTCAGCCTTGCAGAAAATGCTAATTTTGGACGGTGAACGCCTAACATGTTATTTTCCATGTTATTTTCTCGGTCATTATGTATCCGATTTTGACAACCGTTATATGTTTGGCGAGACAAAATGTTCAATGTTCCCAAACCAAAAATAATATTTTGCTCTAGAAGGTGATCATATTCCTTCTCTGTGTGTAGCTGAGTAACACGTTTTTATACCCTCCACCATAGGATGGGGGTATATTAACTTTGTCATTCCGTTTGTAACACATCGAAATATGGCTCTAAGACCCCATAAAGTATATATATTCTGGGTCGTGGTGAAATTCTGAGTCGATCTGAGCATGTCCGTCCGTCCGTCTGTTGAAATCACGCTAACTTCCGAACGAAACAAGCTATCGACTTGAAACTTGGCACAATTATTTGTTATTGATATAGGTCGGATGGTATTGCAAATGGGCCATATTGGACCATTTTTACGTATAGCCCCCATATAAACCGACGCTCAGATTTGACTTGCGGAGCCTCTTGGAGGAGCAAAATTCATCCGACCCGGCTGAAATTTGGTACATGGTGTTAGTATATGGTCTTTAACAACCATGCAAAAATTGGTCAACATCGGTCCATAACTATATATAGCCCCCATATAAACCGATCCCCAGATTTAGCTTGCGGAGCCTCTAAGAGAAGCTAATTTCATCCGATCCGGCTGAAATTTGGTACATGGTGTTAGTATATGGTCTTTAACAAACATGCAAAAATTGGTCCACATCGGTCCATAATTATATATAGCTGCCATATAAACCGATCCCCAGATTTTGCTTGCGGAGCCTCTAAGAGAAGCAAATTTCATCCGATCCGGTTGAAATTTGGTACATAGTGTTAGTATATGCAAAAATTGGTTCACATCGGTCCATAATTATATATAGCTTCCATATAAACCGATCCCCAGATTTGGCTTGCGGAGCCTCTACTAAAATTTGGTACGTGGTGTTAGTATATGGTCTCTAACAACCATGCAGGAATTGTTCCATATCGGTCCATAATTATATGTAGCCCCCATATAAACCGATCCCCAGATTTGACCTCCGGAGACCCTTGGAAGAGCAGAATTCACCCGATGCGGTTGAAATTAGATACGTGGTGTTAGTATATGGTCTCTAACAACCATGCAAAAATTGGTCTTAATTATATATATAACACCCATTTAAACCCGATCCCGAGCTCTTTGAGGAGCAAAATTCATCCGATCAGGTTGAAATTTGGTTCGTGGTGAAATTTGGTACATTGCGCCAGTATATGACCGCTAACAACCATATCAAAATTTGTACATATCGGTCTATAGTTATATATAGCCGATCCCCAAAAATAATCTACCAAAAGTTTATTTCTATAGAAAATTTTGTCAAGATTTTATTTCTATGGAAAATTTTGTCAAAATTTTATTGCTATAGAAAATTTTCTCAAAATTGTATTACTATAGAAAATTTTTTCAAAATTTTATTTCTTTAGAAAATTTTGTCAAACTGAATTATTTACGTATTTAATCGGCCTTTTGTTTGTTTTATATATACCCCGTATGGACTAACTTACAATTGAGAAGACGGTGTTAAGAAGTTTTAAGATACCTTGCCATCGGCAAGTGTTACCGCAACCCAAGTAATTCGTTTGTGGATGACAGTATTTAGTACAAGTTTCTATGCAATCCATGGTGGAGGGTACATAAGATTCGGCCTGGCTGAACTTACGACCGAATATACTTGTTATTTTTATTTTAAAACCAAGTATATAAATTATTTTCTATACAAAATGACGACGCTGTATTACAAAATTTATTATAACAAATCATATTCAGCAAGGTTGAATTAAAGAAAGATTTATTTTATATACAATTGTTATCAGTCTGGCCCAATCAACCCTCTAATGCCCAAGCCCGCCTTTAGGCGGGCTTCATTTAATAAGGAAGCTTTCAGTAAAACACAACTTAAGACAACAAAAATGGGCGAAATAAACAGAAATCTTATTTGAAACTATTCAAGAGGCTTTGCAGCATATGCTGAATTTTACGGTATAAATTTTTCTTGCTTAGTTTTCTTGCTTTTTTGTCGTTAACATTGAAAATTTAATCAGCTAGCAAAAAAATTGGGGCATTAGAGGGTTAAACGTTTTTATTTGGAAATTAAAAATATTTTAAAATCAAATAAATGAGTCCATAATTATTTACAGCAAGTTTTTGATAGGCTAAAATAATGATTTTCTAAAAATGTTTTTTTTTTCACGAGGCTAAATGAAAGATTTTTCATAAAAATCCTATTCAGCAGGGAATTTTTACAAAAAAAAAATTATTTAAATTTATTAAAATTTTTGATGTCAGAATTCTATTCAGCATAGCTGAATTAAAAATGTTTAATAAAAATAATTATTCATCAAAATTGAATTAAAGTTTTTTTATAGAAAGGCTTAATTAAAAGGTTTAATAAAAAATCTTATCCACCAAGACTGAATTAAAAAAATTATAAAGAAAATCTGTAGAAATTTATGATTGTTGTAATAAAATGATTTTGCTTGGTGAGTATAGAAAAGATTTATATATGGAAATAAATTTTTTTACTGGCTTTAAGATTTTCTAAAGAGATTTTCATTCGAACAGAGTGAAGATTTTGTTATAAAAATCCAATTCAGCAAGGAATTTGTTACAAAAAAATCCTATTCATCAGGGAATTTTCCATAATAGTTTAATAATTTTTGACAAAGAACATCTTATTCAGCTGCATGATATATGTCACATACTCGCAATGACATAGCTAGGGATGTGCTGGGGCCTGGCTCAATTATGGATTTATATTTGGGAGAAAAAATGTTACACTGGCTAAAAGATTTTCTAAAAAAAAAATTTATTCGACGAGAGTCTTTTAAAAAAATCCAATTCAGCAAGCACGCAGAGAAGGAAAATGATCACCCTAACCATGTTCCAAGAGCAAAATGTTACTTTTTCAACAAATGTAGCATGTTTGTCGAAACCATCTTCTTTTCTCGGAAATTATGTATCTTATTTCGGAAGCATGTTATGTTTGACGAGAAAAGAATATTTTTGCGACAAAAATTCTACATGATCGCTGTGAAAAAGTAACATGGTGCTCTTGAAACATGTTTGAGGTGATAATTTTCCTTCTCTGCGTGAGGAATTTGTTATGGAAAAATGATATTCAGCAGAGATTTTTTTATAAAAAATCCCCAAGGCTCAAATAAAATGTTTAGACAAGAAAAGTCTTATTCAGCAGGACTGCATGATAGACGTCACCTATTGACTTGTACTACTCGCAATGTGCAGGGACCAATTATAGATTTATATTTGGCAATACAATGTTTTACTACCTATAAGATTTTTTATAGAAAATTTCATCCAACCTTCAACGAAAGTAAATGAAAGATTTTGTTATAAAAATTCTATACAGCAAGGACTTTTTATAAAAAAAAAACTAATTCAGCAAGGAATATGTTATAAGAAATATTATTCAGTAGGGATTTTTTTTTTTAAAAATCCAATTCTTCAAGGCTAAAACAAAATGTTTAGATAAAGAAAGTCTTATTCAGCAAAATTGCACTGGCTAAAAGATTTTCCAAAGAAAATTTCATTCGACGGAAGCGAATGAACTATTTTTTATACAAATTTTATTCAGCAAGGATTTTTTTGGGGCCATACCCAATTACAGATTTATACTTGGGAATAAAATGTTAGACTGGTTAAAAGATTTCCTAGAGAAAATTTCATTAGAATGAAAGATTTTGTTATAAAATTCCTATTCAGCAAGGAATTTTTTATAAAAAAGTCCTACTCAGCAGGGTTTTATTTTATAAAAATTACAATTTTGCAAGGCTAATATATAATGTGTGGACAAAACAAGTCTTATTCAGCAAGGCTTTATGACAGACGTCTGACATCTGTTCGCTAGTACTGCTAGCAATGACATACCCACTGCAGTATTTCCAATAGACAAATGAAATTTTAAATTTTAGATGGCGATGTGAGTTCCAAAGATATGAGACCAACTGCCAAATATTAATTTATATTTGGGAATGCAATTTTTTATGGCTAAAAGTTTTTCTAAAGAAAATTTCATTCGACAGCAAAGATTTTGTTATTAAAATTCTATTCAGCAAGGTTTTTTTTTATAAATAATTATATTCAGCAAGGAATTTGTTACCAAAAAATCGTACTCAGCAGGGAATTTTTTTATAAAAATTTAAATATTTTTTTTTGCCATACTCAATTACAGATTTATTCTTGGGAATAAAATGTTAGACTGGTTAAAAGATTTTCTACAAAAAATTTCATTAGAATGAAAGATTTTGTTATAAAATTCCTATTCAGCAAGGAATTTTTTATAAGAAAGACCTATTTCGCAAGGCTAATATACAATGTGTGGACAAAGCAAGTCTTATTCAGCAAGGCTTTATGACAGACGTCATCTGTTCGCTAGTACTGCTAGCAATGACATACCCACTGCAGCATTTCCAATAGACAAATAAAATTTAAAATTTTAGATGGCGATGAGGGATGAGGGATACGAGGACACGATGTGAGTTCCAAAAATATAGTAGAATAGACCAACTGCCAAATATTAATTTATATTTGGGAATGCAATTTTTTATGGCTAAAAGTTTTTCTAAAGAAAATTTCATTCTACAGCAAAGATTTTGTTATAAAAATTCTATTCAGCAAGGTTTCTTTTTATAAAAAATTAAATTCAGCAAGGAATTTGTTACCATAAAATCATTTTCAGCAGGGAATTTTTTTATAAAAATTTAAATATTTTTTTTTTTTGGGCCATACTCAATTACAGATTTATACTTGGGAATAAAATGTTAGACTGGTTAAAAGATTTCCTAGAGAAAATTTCATTAGAATGAAAGATTTTGTTATAAAATTCCTATTCAGCAAGGAATTTTTTTATAAGAAAATCCTATTCAGCAGGGATTTGCTATAAAAATGGCATACATATAATGTTTGGACAAAGCAAGTCTTATTCAGCAAGGCTTTATGACAGACGTCATCTGTTCGCTAGTACTGCTAGCAATGACATACCCACTGCAGTATTTCCAATAGACAAATAAAATTTAAAATTTTAGATGGCGATGAGGGATACGAGGACACGATGTGAGTTCCAAAAATATAAGACCAGCTGCCAAATATTAAATAGCACTCAGTGATAAGAGAGAAGTTCACCAATGTGGTATCACAATGGACTGAATAGTCTAAGTGAGCCTGATACATCGGGCTGCCACCTAACCTAACCTAACCTAACAGGGAAGATTTTGTTATAAAAATTATATTCAGCAAGGGTTTTTTATAAAAAATTAAATTCAGCAAGAAATTTGTTACCAAAAAATCGTATTCAGCAGGGAATTTTTTATAAAAATTTAAATACTGCAATGCTGAATTTTAATTTAATGGGGAAGTGGAGGACACAATTCTACTCTATTTGGGGATACAATTTTTAATGGCTAAAGTATTTTCTAAAGAAAATTTCATTCGACAGTAAAGATTTTTGTTATAAAAATTCTATTCAGCAAGGGGTTTTTTATAAAAAAATAAAATAAATTCAAGAAGAAATTTGTTACCAAAACTCCTATTCAGCAGGGCATTTTTTTTTTTATAAAAATTCCAATACTGCAATGTTGAATTTAAATTTTATGGAGTAGTATAGGACACGGTGTGAGCTTAGCCCCCTAGAAGAAATTCTTAGCTATTCCAGTTGTTTTCAAACACATGACACCAATTGCCATATAACTTTGGACATATTGCCATCCCAATCATGTATTTTCCTAGTCTAACATGAGACATCCCAATTAGAAAAATATTTTTTTTTCTCTATCACCCATTCCGAAGTTCTCAAAATCTACCGTCACACCATTGCACTTATAATTATAATCATTATAAATTTTATCACCCATTGCCCTAGCTCCAAATATAATTCAAAATTGTTTCTCTTTCTTTATATGGTAGCCGGTAATACAAATTGACTCTCTTTTCTTGTCAAAATTGGAATTTTCTTTTTACAAATTTAATATCTATTATAATTCTACAACAACAGTGCCGGCATTTTTCAAAAGGTACGTCCCACTTTTCTTAGTACAGAGTAAGAGCATGAAAGAGAGAGATAGTGAGAGAGAAACTATTTTCACATCCACATACATAGTCAATAGGCAATTTATAGCTCTTTCTCTTTGCCAATTGTCAAAAAAAAAAAACAATTACCTCTATACACAGCTGATGCAAAGAAATAAAAACAGCTGATTTTAGAACTCTCTATATAAAAGACAGTTGCCTTAGTATCAGTATTTTACGCTTTCTCTCATTCCTCCTCATTTTTTCTCTCACTTTATGTCATAACCACTGACAACTTTGCAAGTCATCATCATTATTTCTAGAGGAATGAGAATATTGTGTAGTTAGTATTCACTCTCTCTATCTTTCTGTCTTTGCATCTGGCTTTGTATATACATATGGATGAAAATAAGGGTAATGAAAATCATAGAACTCTCCCAATAACAAAAAGCAAAAAACAAACCCTGACCATATGGTTTTTGTTGTTGTTCTAATTGATTTTTCCCATGTGCTTGTTATTGTTGCTGCTATTTTTGTTATTACTTCATAATGGGAAAACAGCTGTTTTCATCGGTTTGTGTATACCACACAATTATCACTCGAGAAGAGAAGAGCAAGGATACCGAATAGGACAAACACATGCAAACACCTGCTGGCGGCATCTGAACTCTGAAAATTACTACAACAACAATGTGTCTAGATGAACGGACACAAAAAGCTTGTTGTCTCCATCCATATGAGAGGAGAATAAAATTCATTTTGTAGGCATGGCATGGGTGATTTTGTGGGTTGCCTTCGGTGAAGGGGGGGATAAAAGCCGCATTTGATAATTCTGAAATTTAACGATGACGACAGCGAGGACTTTGTTTGCATGTTGTAGGTTAGGAGTGTTTTTTGGAGTAGCAAATATGTAGAGAAACTCCCCGTTAACCAGAATAAAGCAAAGCATAAAACGGAAACTCAATAATAGAATGACAAAGCAGAGAATGCAAAAGCAAAAATGGGTTGAAATGTCAAAGGAAGCACATAGAAAAAAAGACGGTCAGAGGATATCAAAGAAATAAAATTCGATTTTTCACAAGTGTTTCTCTTTATCACCAATTACCCATGCTGCCTTTTTTCACTGTTGGTCAATGTGCCGAAAGCTGTATTGCGTTAAAACTGTCTTCTCGGAAGCAGGATTAATTGAAAAAGGTTTCTGCCTCTCACCTAAGTGAGGCATTGTGTTAATGAGAAGGGGCTCTACATTCGGCAGATTGCGGCCTTATTGAATACAAAATAAGCGACACGAATAATTCTACCTTCAAGCTGAACATTATTAAACGGAATACCTTTAATTTGAATGCCACCATAATAAGTACCTATTACGAATTTCACAAGCGAAATATGAGGCACTCCACTAGGAATCCTGAGAACTTTAAGGGTATATTGCGGCCTATTTGAATAAGATAGAAGGGACACGAATCATTCTACCTTTAAGCTGAACAGACGTGTTTTTATTGAACGGAATACTTTTAATTTGAGTGTCACCATAATAAGTACCTATTACGAATTTCACAAGCGAAGTACGAGGACCTCTACCCTAAAAACCTGAGCACTGTAGAGGGATTTCTAATGCATTATCATAAACGATGTAGACCGATTGACAGAATGTGATAGTACTCTGGCAATTTAGGGCTTTTTCCCAATATCCAATGGCATCATAAGTTCCCCGACCCATGATTACTGCTTAATTCAAGAAGAATTTAATATAATCACGTTTGCGAACCGGATCTCAATAATACCTCTTTAATTATACGACATCGGCTATATTTTGTTAGTGTCATAGCAATCCTTGCAATTCTCCCTTCGGACATTCAGCCTTCTCACACGTTATGAGCTTACAGGTTACCAGAGGCAGGATCAACAGATTCTAATTCCCCTAGAATATGTAAGGTATTTCCTAGCCTTGCTAAATCATCCGCTTCGCAGTTTCCTGGTATGTTCCTGTTGCTAGGCATCCATATTATACTACTTAGCTATCTCGCTAAGAGATTGGCGGCAGTCTATGGCCCTTTTCTAGCGTCCTTCATATTTTGCAATCAATTTCGAGAATGATCGATTTTTTTCCAATCGAAGTCTTCCCAGCTATCTGGGCCGTATATCCACATAAAAATATTCGAAAGTCATCAGCCCAAAACTGCTGGAAATAAAAGTCCTTTTACTAAGTCAGTGAGGGAGCACTCCCTATGCGAGGGCGGGGAAAGAACAAAAGAATCAGACATAAACAGTGCCATGGTTAAGATTTCGAAATCCTCGAAATGTAGCAAGATCTGCTGGACTCTGTGATAACGAAGGATGATGCGAAGGTCTTTATGACTCTATGTTGTCGTCCCGATACATCGTCCCCGTTGTAACGCTACATTCTTATTATTCAAGAGCCACATGAATCCAAGGGTTACGTACTGGAAACAAGAGAGCGGCAGTCTGGTTTGACGTCAATGGAGAGATAGCAGGTAGCAAAATAGAAATTTTACAACAGGTACAACGGACATGTAAGACCTATAGAAGTTCAGATGAAAAGCGAAGGCACCATGGTTGCGATAAGATTGAAGACGTTGGAGAGTGCACGAAACATAACGAACCATCAAAGGATAATGGCGGAGACGGTGGGAGTAATGGCGGATGCCGCAACAATCCAATGAAGACCACGTCAACCATAGCCTTGGCAATACTGGACTTACGACCTATAGAGGTTCTGATCAAAAACGAAGCCGATGGCGGATGCAGCAACAATCCAATGAAGGCCACATCAACCAGAGCCTTAGCGATACTGGACTTACGACCTATAGAGGTTCAGATCAAAAGCGAAGGCGTCATGGCTGCGATGAGATTGAAGATTTCGGGAGATTACAGGAAACATGACGAACTATCAAAGGTTAATGGGGGAGAAGGTGGCAGTAATGGCGGATCCCGCAACAATCCAATGAAAACCACGTCAAACAGAGCCTTGGTGGTACTGAATTTACGACCTATAAAGGTTCAGATCAAACGCGAAACTGACATGGCTACGATGGGATTGAAGATTTCGGGAGATTACAGGAAACATGATGAACCATCAAAGGAAAAAGGGGAAGACGGTGGGAGTAATGGCGGATACCGCAACAATCCAATGAAGGCTATGTCAACCAGAGTTTTGGAGACGATGCTGGACGTAAGACCTATAAAGGTTCAGATCGAAAGCGAAGCCGCCATGGCTGCAATGAGATTGAAGCTGTTGGGAGATTGCGCGAAACATGAACTATCAAAGGATAATATGTGATACAACAATCCATGATCGTATACCATTGGTGGCCATAGCTGTCGAGTGTGACATTCTGGCGCTAGTAAGATGATCCTGGGATCCAATAGGACCCCGAAACAGGGAAATAACTGCTATAGGCGATGGCCATAGCTTACGAGTGTAACATTCTGACATCAGAGAGATTGTTGTGGGAGAATGGGATGCCTGAAGAAGATGGGTGAGAGGAGGCGACTGGATCTATATGTGGAGTACCCAGACAACCGAGATCCTGTTCCGATTACTGGACCACAGCATAATCCTGCAAGCAGAAGGGCGTCCCATAGCGGAATGTCCTAAATGACTCGGAAATAACACAAGGCCACAAAAAGTGAAAATTTTCACAAATTGCCTGAGAGAAATGAAAACTTTAGGATACAGAAAAAAATAATTTTCGTCTTCAATCACGAAATTAATTGATCCAATTAATTTTTAATTGAAATGTCTTCAATCGGAATTGATAGTATCAATCACCAAACTCAATTGAAAATTTTATTGATCCAATTAAAAAATGAATTGATACAATACATTTTTGAGATTGATTTTTGTTTCAATTAAAAAATTTTTTGAATCAATTAAAATTTTAATTGAATATATTTTTTTAATTCGATAGCGAACGGTACTATAATGCAAAAGAATGATCAATGAATTCTCGGAATATAGCAGGGTCTATAGAGGCAAACGCGGGCTTAGTTGGTTGAGTGAATACGGGAGGCACACAAAACGCGATGTCGTCCAATGCAATGGTCGGAAGGACGACGAAAATTCTATTAAGTGACCCAGACAAGAAAAAGCCTGAAGGAATAATAAACGGTCACTTATAATTGAGAGCCCATATGTGCCGAATGGGATCAGCAGAGTGATTTGAAGAATGAAGAGACATTGGAACACTACTTTAGTCAGTCACTACATTGCCTTTACTAGGGACAGACTTAAGCATATCGGTGGAGACTTGGTTTGGGACCTGGTTCAGCAAGGAATGGAAAGAAATTTAGGCAATACTTAAAGTATGGAATTTAATGCCACAAGAAAAAATGACACAAAATGTATGTATGCTTATGTATCCTCCATCATGGATTGCGTAGAAACTTCTTCTAAACACTGCCATCCACAATCTAATTACTTAAGTTGCGGTAACGCTTGCCGATGGCAAGGTATCTTAAAACCTCCTAACACCATCTTCTAAATTGTATGTAAGTCCATACGTGGTATATATTAAATCAAAAAGATCGATCCAATACGTATATAATTCAGTTTGACAAAGTAGACATAAAATTTTGACAAAATTTCCTACAGAAATAAAATTTTAACAAAATTTTCTATAGAAATAAAATTTTCACAAAATTTTCTATAGAAATAAAAATTTTGACAAAATTTTCTATAGAAAGAAAATTTTGACAAAAATTTCTACAGAAATAAAATTTTAACAAAATTTTCTATAGAAATAAACTTTTGACAAAATTTTCTATAGAAATAAAATCTTGGTAGATTATTTTTGGCTCGAGTGGCAACCATGATTATGAACCGAATAAAATTTGAACAAAATTTTCTATAGAAATAAAATTTTGACAATGATGAAAATTTTATTATGAACCAAATAAAATTTTAACAAAATTAATTTAGAAATAAAATTTTGACAAAATTTTCTATAGAAATAAAATTTTAACAAAATTAATTTAGAAATAAAATTTTGACAAAATTTTCTATAGAAATAAAATTTTGACAAAATTTTCTATAGAAATAAAATTTTGGTAGACTATTTTTGTCTCTAGTGGCAACCATGATTATGAACCGATATGGACCAATTTTTGTGTGATTGGACCAATTTTGGTATGGTTGTTAGCGACCATATACTAACACCACGTTCCTAATTTGAACCGGATCGGATGAATTTTGCTCCTCCAAGAGGCTCCGGAGGTCAAATCTGGAGAACTTTTTATATGGGGGCTATATATATAATTATGGACCGATATGGACCAATTCTGGCACGCTTGTTAAAGATCATATACTAAGACCATGTTCCAAATTACAAACGGACTGAATGAAATTTGCTTCTCTTGGAGACTTCGCAAGCCAAATCTGGGGATCGGTTTATATGGGGGCTATATATAATTATGAACCGATGTGGACCAATTTTTGCATGGTTGTTAGAGACCATATACCAACATCATGTACCAAATTTCAGCCGGATCGGATGAAATTTTCTTCTCTTTGAGGCTCCGCAAGCCAAATCTGGGGATCGGTTTATATGGGTGCTATATATAATTATGGACCGATGTGGACCAATTTTTGGATGATTGTTAGAGACCATATATCAACACCATGTACTAAATTTCAGACGGATCGGATGAAATATGCTTCTCTTAGAGGCTCCACAAGCCAAATCTGGGGTCGGTTTATATGGGGGCTATATATAATTAAGGACCGATATGGACCAATTTTTTGATGATTGTTAGAGACCATATATCAACACCATGTACCAAATTTCAGACGGATCGGATGAAATATGCTTCTCTTAGAGGCTCCACAGGCCAAATCTGGGGATCGGTTTATATGGGGGCTATATATAATTAAGGACCGATATGGACCAATTTTTGCATGATTGTTAGAGACCATATACCAACATCATGTACCAAATTTCAGCCGGATCGGATGAAATTTTCTTCTCTTTGAGGCTCCGCAAGCCAAATCTGGGGATCGGTTTATATGGGGGTTATATATAATTATGGACCGATGTGGACCAATTTTTGCATGGTTATTAGAGACCATATACTAACACCATGTACCAAATTTCAGCCGGATTGGATGAAATTTGCTTCTCTTTTAGGCTCCGCAAGCCAAATCTGGGGATCGGTTTATATGGGGGCTATATATAATTATGGACCGATGTGGACCAATTTTTGCATGGTTGTTAGAGACTATACTATACCAACACCATGTACCAAATTTCAACCGGATCGGATGAAATATGCTTCTGTTAGAGGCTCCACATGCCAAATCTGAGGGTCCCTTTATATGGGGGCTATACGTAAAAGTGGATCGATATGGCCCATTTTCAATAACATCCGACCTACATCGATAACAACTACTTGTGCCACCTTTCAAGTCGATAGCTTGTTTCGTTAGGAAGTTAGCGTGATTTCAACAGACGCACGGACGGACGGACATGCTTAGATCGACTCAGAATTTCACCACGACCCAGAATATATATACTTTATGGGGTCTTAGAGCAATATTTCGATGTGTTACAAGCGGAATGACAAAGTTAATATACCCCCATCCTATGATGGAGGGTATAAACAGGAGGCAAATCTGCCACTTTTCGAAATTCACAAGCTGGTTGGGGTTGCAGGGAATTGTGTTCTCCGATGTAGTTGTGGGCTCTTATAAATTTTATGGTATATTCACCTATCTCATACGAAAAATATCGGTATTCTCGTTTTAACTACGCAAAGACAAATATCTTTCTTTGAAATATCATTATTATAAAAAAAATATAAAAAATAATGCAAAATTTAAAAAAAATGCATTTTGGAGTACAAATCAATGCCAAAATCTTAACTCTGAGGTCAAGTCAACTTTTTCGCTTGTAATGGAGTAGGATATATAAGTTTCGACCTGGCTATATCTTACGGCCGTATTAACTTGTGTTTCATCATATCTTCCTATACTATGTTAAGGTATTTCATAATACACAATAGAGTAACAATGAGCATGAACAACAAAAAAAAAGGAATCAAATGATGAGACCAAAATCGCTTTACGGGAAACCAAAAATGGCTTACATTTCTAGGGCAAAGATTTTGTGAGCCCAAAAAAAACTAAAAACATTTAATTATAAATTTTATATTACCTTTGTTGTAAGCTGATTTACTTGTTTCTCTATATGTATAGTATATATTTTTTTTTATTTAAAGATTTTTCTTATGCTGGTGTTTAAATCTAGCACATATTTTTGAGGGGTTTTCTTGACTACCGAAAAAAAATCGCAAAATTGTCTTACAATGGATGGAGAAGAAAAAGCGTTGAATTTTTAATTTTTTTTTTCACGATTTAGTTTTTTGCTGTGACTGCGGCTATTTTACGTATATATAACTTTTAGCTTTGAAGCGTTTACTTTTGGTTTTCAGGCAATTTTTGTTATTTTTTTTTAAATATTTTATTTTTTTTTACACTTAAGCTCTAAACACAAAAATGGACTTTGCTTTTAGTATACGGTTGTCTAGATAGCTAAAATGGAGTTTTTTTTTATTTAAAGTTGGTTTTTTGATAATTTTTTTATTATTTTATATTTTTAGTTTTGAAAACTTTTATATTCTTCAATGAAAAGAAAACTCATAAATAATTTAATTTTATTGGTTTTATTTTTTTTTTCTATGACGAAACCGAAATAAACTTTAGACGGATATTGATTTTTTCATGTGCTAATCTTTTGAAGAACTCGAGTGATTTTTTTGCTATGGTTGTTAGGGCTGGTTTTTTTGTCGTCCTTTCTTGGCGTTATGCCCTGATTTTCCTGCGGTTAGTGCAATAAATTATCAGTCTTTTTCCCAAGAAAATTGTCTGATGTCGTTTTTTTGGCTGGAAATCTCTATAAATTTTCACAAAATCTTTAACATATTTATTTTTTTTTGCTTCTTCGCTTAGACACACGATTTTTTCTCTTCTATACCCTTTCCACTGATTTATTTGGCTTTTTCCTTTAACCGGCTTTATATTGATGTAATTGTTGTTATTTTTGGGTTCTGCCTTTTTAAGCTCACAGTTCGCTTAATACTGAAATGGTTGCTATAGCTTTTGGCAGTTGTACTACCAGGTCGAAGCTTTTCTATCCCAAAAAAAACAAAAAAAAATGTATAAGCGCCTTTCCCTGCGCACCCTATTTTAAGAGTTTTCCTTTTCTTTTTGCGTTTTTTTTTGAGGGGAGAGAAGGGGCTTATTTTATTACTTTCACCAAAAAGGCAAGGGAACTGAAGGAGGCAAGGAGGGCCTATGAAAAGGCAACACTGTTGGTAAGCTGAGTTCTCTATGGTTTGCTATCTTCCTCAATTTTTGTTTTCTCCAATTTTACTGTAGCATTTCTCTTACTCAACATGTGATACTTTTCAAAAAATTTTCTTCTACCTTCTTATGTGTGTAAAAGATTTTAATGCGCAGGTTTCTCTTTGGTTTGCCTAAGTGTTCGTGTGTGTGTGTTGGGGGTCTTCTTCTTGCTTCATAGCTTTTATCATGGCATTCGTCGGCATTCATTTATGCGAACAGCTGTTTTTCGTTAGCAATCAGCTGTTCTGTAGCCATGTAAAGGAATTTCTTTGGAACTACCCAAAATATTGGTCAAGGCAGTATTATTCAAATTCAAGGATTTTTCATTTGTTTTCAGTGTTTTGGAAAACAAATATAAATAAAAAGGATTATTTTAAATATAACATAAAATAATTTTAGGAAGTAAACTGTAATCTGTTATTTTTATGTGAAATATCATACCATTCAAATCGCGTAAGAAGTCACTAAAGATAGACAGTCTACATGATATTATATCTGGCCTAAAATAAAAAAGTAAGAATTAATAAAATAGTAGTTATTAATTAAATATTGCCACAAATTGCTAAATGCATAGAATGATTACGAGATTTCGAAAATATTTGTCAAACGATAGAATGCTTTAAAAAATCATAAAAAATATAAAAACGATTTATTTGGCAAAATATCACAAAATTTTGTAAAAATTTTATTTCTATAGGAATTTTTGTCAGAATTTTATTTGAATAGAAAATTTTGTCAAAAATTTTTTTTTATAGAAAATTTTGTCAAAATTTTATTTCTATCGAAAAATTTGGAAAAATTTTATTTCTATAAAATATTTTGACAAAATTTTATTTCTATACAAAATTTTGTGAAAAATGTATTTCTATAAAAAATTTTGTCAAAATTTTATTTTCATAGAAAATTTTGACAAATTTAATTTCTATAGAAAATTTTGTCAAAGTTTCATTTCTATAAAAAATTTTGTCAAAATTTTATTTTCATAGAAAATTTTGACAAAATTTTATTTCCGTAGAAAAATTTTACAAAATTTTATTTCCATAGAAAATTTTGACAAAATTTTATTTCCATAGAAAATTTTGGAAAAATTTTATTTATATCGAAAATTTTGGAAAAATTTTATTTATATAGAAAATTTTGACAAAATTTTATTTCCATAGAAAATTTGACAAAATTTTATTTCCATAGAAAAATTTTACAAAATTTTATTTCCATAGAAAATGTTGACAAAATTGTATTTTTTTTCAAAATTATATTTCTACACAAAATATTGTAAAAATTTTATTTCTATAAAAATTTTTGTCAGAATTTTATTAGAATAGAAAATTTTGTCAAACTTTTATTTCTATTGAAAATTTTGTCAAATTTTTTTTTCTATAACCAATTTGTCAAAATTTTATTTATATATTATAAGGAAAAGAGATATGTTTGTTTCGAATTTATTTCGGCATAAGCCGGCTATCAATGTAAAACCTTTTTTCGGAGGGTTCAAGTGTGGTTTTTGTTGGGTTTAATAAACTGCCTGAATTTATTCTGATAATTGGTTGATAGTTTTGCTGCAAGTAGAGGATGCTGATGAGGAATGTGGTAATTCCGAAACGTGCGTCCATCCAACCATCTTGCAGTCTATAGGGCTTTGCCCAAATAAATTTGACAAACATTCTTTTCCTCTGTTGGTTAAGCTACTCTTGTAGTTTAGTCAATGTATGGTTTTAAGCTGAAATAAAAAAAAACAACAACAATGCTTAAAGAACAAAACCAACAATAACAAAACAAAACAAATGGAAATTTCATTTCCATAGAAAATTTTGACAAAATTTAATTTCTATAGAAAATTTTGTCAAAGTTTCATTTCTATAAAAAATTTTGACAAAATTTTATTTCCATAGAAAATTTTGACAAAATTTTTTTTTTATAGAAAATTTTGACAAAATTTTATTTCCATAGAAAAATTTGACAAAATTTTATTTCCATAGAAAATTTTGGAAAAATTTTATTTATATCGAAAATTTTGGAAAAATTTTATTTATATAGAAAATTTTGACAAAATTTTATTTCCTTAGAAAATTTGACAAAATTTTATGTCCATAGAAAAATTTTACAAAATTTTATTTCCATAGAAAATGTTGACAAAATTGTATTTTTTTTTTTTTTCAAAATTTTATTTCTATACAAAATTTTGTAAAAAATTTTATTTCTATACAAAATTTTGTAAAATTTTTTTGTCAGAATTTTATTAGAATAGAAAATTTTGTCAAACTTTTATTTCTATTGAAAATTTTGTCAAAATTTTTTTTCTATAACCAATTTGTCAAAATTTTATTTATATCGAAAATATTGACAAAATTTTAACTTCATAGAAAACTTTGTCAAAATTTTATTTTTACAGAACATTTTGTCAAAATTTCATTTTTATAGAACATTTTGTCAAAATTTTATTTTTATAGAAAATTTTGTCAAAAATTTATTTCTATAGAAAATTTTGTGAAAAATTTATTGCTATAGAAACTTTTGTCAAAAATGTATTTCTATAGAAAATTTTGTCAAAAATTTATTTCTATAGAAAGTTGTAACAAAATTTTATTTCCATAGAAAATTTTGACAAAATTGTATTTCTATAGAAAATTATTATTATTTCAAAATTTTATTTCTGTTTTTTTTTTTTTGTCAAAATTTTATTTCTGTTTTTTTTTGTCAAAATTTTATTTCTATAGAAAATTTTGCAAAAATTTTATTTCTATAGAAAATTTTGCAAAAATTTTATTTGTTAGACAATTTTGAAGATTTTATTTCTATAGAAAATTCTGACAAAATTTTATTTCGATAGATTTTTGTCCGAATTTCAGTTCAATAGAAAATATCGTCAAAATTTTATTTCTATTGAAATTTTTGACAAAATTATATTTTTTTGTGGAAGGCTTGAGGTCATGTTGTAATAAAACAAAATAAAATCTTAGTTTTTTATAGTGTTTTATTTTTAATTAGAGTTTACGTTTTTAAACTCAAAAGTAGTGGCGACCAAGTCACAACAAGACTTGCTCGCCACTTCCCTGAAGACGGACAGATGGTTTTCGAAATATTGGAAATAATTAAAAATAAAACACTATAAAAAAGTTAATATTTTATTTTGTTTTATTACAACAAGACCTCAAGCCTTACAAACTCCACAAATAATTATACTAAAAGGTCAACTATACAACAACTATAAAATTTGATTTCTATAGACAATTTTGTAAAATTCTATTTCTATAGAAAATTTGGTCAAAATTTTATTTCGTATAGAAAATTATGTCAAAAAAATTTTAGAAATTATTGCCAACATTTTATTTCTATAGAAAATTTTGTAAAAGTTTTATTTCTATTGACAATTTTTCCAAAATTTGTTTTCTATCGAAAATTTTGATAAAATTTCTAAAATTTAGAAAATTTTGTCAAATTTTATTTTCAATAGAAAGTTTTGTCAAAATTTTATTTCCATGGAAAATTTTGTCAAAATTCTATTTCTATAGAAAATTTTCTCAAAAATTTATTTCTATAGAAAATTTTGCCAAAATATTATTTTGACAAAATTTATATAGAAAATTTTGTCAAAACAAAAATTTTATTTCAATAGGAAATTTTGTCAAAATTTTATTTCTATAGAAAATTTTGACCAAATTTTATTTCTATAGACAATTTTGTCAAATTGTATTTCTATTGACAATTTTTCCAAAATTTTTTTTCCACAGAAAATTTTTCAGAATTTTAATTCTATAGAAAATTTTGTCACACTTTTATTTCTATAGAAAATTTTGTCAAAATTTTATATCTATAGACAATTTTGTCAAAATTTTATTTCTATTGATAATTATTCCAAAATTTGTTTTCTATAGAAAATTTTGAGAAAATTTTATTTCTATAGAAAATTTTATCCCAATTTTCTTTCTATAGCAAATTATGTCAAACTTTTTTTCTCTAGAAAATTGTATATTAAGATTTTACTTCTATAGATAAATTTTTTGTCAAGAAATTATTTCTAAAGAAAATTTTTTTTAAAAATTTATTTCTATAGAAAAGTTTCTCAAAAATTTGTTTCCATAGAAAATTTTTTCAAAATTTTATTTTCATTGAAAATTTTGTCAAAATTATATTTCTATAGAAAAATGTTTGTCAAAAATTTATTTCTATAGAAAATTTTTTCAAAAATTTATTTCTATAGAAAAGTTTCTCCAAAAATTTGTTTCTATAGAAAATTTTTCAAAATTTTATTTCTATAGAAAATTTTGTCAAAATTTTATTCCTATTTATAATTTTTCCTAAATTTGTTTTCCATAGAATATTTTGTCAAAATTTTATTTCTATTGTCAATTTTTCCAAAATTTGTTTTCCACAGAAAAATTTGTCAATATTTTATTTCTATAGAAATATTTGTCAAAATTGTATTTCTATAGAAAATATTGTCAATATTTAAATTCTATAAAAAATTTTGTCAAGATTTGCTTTCTATAGCAAAATTTTGTCAAAATTTTATTTCTATAAAAAATTTTTTCCAAAATTTTATTTCTATAGAAAATGTTGTCAAAATTTTATTTCTATAGAAAATGTTTTCAAAATTTTATTTCTATAGAAAATTTTGACAAAACTTTATTTTTATAGAAAATTTTTTCAAAATTTTATTTCTATAAAAAATTTTGTCAAAATTTTATTTCTATAGACAATTTTGTCATAATTTTATTTCTCTAGAATATTTTTTCAAAAATTTATTTCTATAGAAAATTTTGTCAAAAATTTATTTGCATAGAAAATTATGTCAAAATTTTATTTCTTCAGAAAATTTTGTCCAAATTTTATTTCTATAGAAAATTTTTTCGAAATTTTATTTCTATAGATATAATTTTTCAACATTTTCTGTAGAAAATTTTGTCAATATTTAAGTTCTATAAAAAATTTTGTCAAAATTTTCTTTCTATAGCAAAATTTTGTCCAAACGTTATTTCTATAGAAAATTTTGTCAAAAATTTATTTTCATAGAAAATTATGTCAAAATTTTATTTCCATAAAAAATTTTGTCAAAATTTTATTTCTATAGAAAATTTTGTCAAAATTTTATTTCCATAGAAAATTTTGTCCAAATTTTATTTCTTTAGAAAATTTTGTCCAAATATTATTTCTATAGAAAATTTTGTCAAAATTTTATTTCTATAGAAAATTTTGTCAAATTTTTATTTCTATAGAAAATGTTTTCAAAATTTTATTTCTATGGAAAATGTTGTCAAAATTTTATTTGTATAGAAAATATTGTCAAAATTTTATTTCTATAGAAAATATTGTCAAAATTGTATTTCTAGAGAAAATCAAAAATTTTCAAATTTTAAATGAAAACCCACACTACTTTCAAAACCCCAAATTTTTTAAGCACTCTGCCAAGGACTTTAAAAACCCAAGACACACAATCCCAAACATTTCTGTTGACTTTAAACATCATTATTTTCCAACTCTCTTCTTTTCCCTCTCGATTCTAAGTAATCCCTTAAGTAAAACCCAGACTTTTTGATATTTGATGCCCATTTGTGTATATGTGCAACATGTGCTTTAATGATTTGTTATTAATCTTAATGTATGCTATTAATTTTTGGAATTGTAGCTGCTACCTGTAAGTATGCTTCAGTATATGTACGAATGTGCTTCAATATATGTATATATGTGTTTGCATGTGTGTTCTTCTCTACTTTAATCGTGTGTTGGTGTAATTTGTGGTGGTTTTAATGTTTCATAAGATGGACTTAATTTCATTTAATGTGTAATAAAATAACCACAAAAGGTATTACACTAAAATTATATCAGAACATTAGAGACAATTATCTTGTATCAATAAAATTCTATTTGTATTGAGAAAATAACATCGTAAGAATATAGAGAATTTAAAGAAAAGAATAAGATTACAAATTAAGTTTAAGTGTAGGTTTAATTTTGCAAGAAATTTATTGATAAAATAAATCTACAAATGCCTTCATATAAAGGTTGGCGTAATATAATAAGACTCAGACTTAAGGGCATCGAAAGACTTTAGAAATTCACTTAATGGATTAAAAATTCAATGTTTGTAGATGAGAAAATTTGCGATTATGACAAGTTTTTGGTAATTATGATAAAATATTTTATAGAAATAAAATTTGAACAAAATTTTCTGTATAAATAAAATTTTGACAAAAATTTTCTATAGAAATAAAATTTTGACAAAATATTTTTATAGAAATAAAATTTTGACAAAATTTTTTATAGAAATAAAATTTTGACAAAATTTTCTATAGAAATAAAATTGGGACAAAATATTCTATAGAAATAAAATTGGGACAAAATATTCTATAGCAATAAAATTTTGACAAAATATTCTATAGAAATAAAATTTTGACAAAATTTTCTATAAAAATAAAATTTTGACAAAATTTTCAACAGAAATAAAATTTTGACAACATTTTCTACAGAAATAAAATTTTGACAAAATTTTCTGTATAAATAAAATTTTGACAAAATTTCAAATAGAAATAAAATTTTGACAAAATTTCAAATAGAAATAAAATGTTGACAAAATTTTCTACAGAAATAAAATTTTGACAACATTTTCTACAGAAATAAAATTTTAACAAAATTTTCTATATAAATAAAATTTTGACAAACTTTTCTATAGAAATAAAAGTTTGACAAAATTTTCTATAGAAATAAAAGTTTGACAAAATTTTCTATAGAAATAAAATCTTTTATGCAAATTGTATCAGCCTAAAAGTATGCTTTAAGGTCTTCCTTTTGTTAAGCCTTCTTATTTTATTTAACTGACAGACTAGAGTCCATCCATCTGCTGTCCTAATGAAACCACACTACTCCCATATAAGCAACCATATAAATCGTCCCAAAATCGGACTTCAACTACTGCCAATGAATTTTAAATTGCCTTGAGCTATTTTTTACCAGCCTAATAGTATGCTTTAATTTCTATAAGATGTAGAGATAAGTAACTAAATCACTACTGTCAATTGAATTTTAAATAGCCTTGAGCTATTTTTTATCAGCCTACTAGTATGCTTTAATTTCTATAAGATGCATAATCTTGTAGAGATAAGTTACTAAATCCCACTGGCATCTATCTCTGTTTCAGATATACTATTTAATAGAGGCTTCTTGCTGCAGAATTGTCAATAAGGTATGACACCATACCGATTATGACAAAATATTCTATAGAAATAAAATTTTGACAAAATATTCTATAGAAATAAAATTGGGACAAAATATTCTATAGAAATAAAATTTTGACAAAATTTTCTATAGAAATAAAATTTTGAAAAAATTTTTTATAGAAAAAAATTTTGACTAAGCTGTCTATAGAAAAAAAAAATTGACTAAATTATCTATAGAAATAAAATTTTTACAAGTATTTCTATAGAAATAAAATTTTGACAAAATTCTCTATAGAAATAAAATTATAAAAAAAATTTCTATAGAAATAAAATTTTGACAAAATTTTTTATAGAAATAAAATTTTAACAAATATTTCTATAGAAATAAAATTTTGAGAAAATTTTCTATAGAAATAAAATTTGGACAAAATTTTCTATAGAAATAAAATCTTTTATGCAAATTGTATCAACCTAAAAGTATGCTTTAAGGTCTCCTTTTTGTTAAGCCTTCTTATTTTATTTAACTGACAGACTAACGTCCATCCATCTATCCATCCGCCCTCCTAATGAAACCACATTTGAATTTATTGAATTTATTGAATTTTCAAGTTTCACATACAACAAGATATTAATAATCTTATAATTACAGTAGGTGAGTCAAGTTGAATGCTAGTTAACAAGGTGATAATAAACAAGGAATAAAAAATAAAAAATTTTAAATATGCTTGAGCGATTTTTTACCAGCCTAATAGTATGCTTTAATTTCTATAGGATGCATAATCTTGTAGAGATAAGTTACTAAACAACACTGGCATCTATCTCGGTTTCAGATATACTATTTAATAGAGGCTTCTTGCTTCAGAATTGTCAATAAAGTATGATACCATACCTTGACCAAATTTAAATGGTATTCACATTCTATATTTGTCATAACCTTGGCGCACAAGGAGGAATTTTTCAACAGTCTTTATGATCTAAACCTGCTGTTAGCTAGGTTTGAATGGTCTTCTGTCTCTTAGGAATAATTTTACCTAGCCCAACAGTATGCTTTAAATTTCTGTTTCCTTTAAGCCCATAAAATAATGGTTCATTGTTTTGTTTTTCTTCTTTCTAAGCCATAACGTATAATTAATAGTCCAATTAATGGGTCTTATAATTAACATTTTTGCTGCTATTTATTGTATCTGGAATCATAATAGATTTTTTACACTTTCATTGTTTATTCTGGGCGAAGAAAGGAATGAAGTCTATTTGCTATTAATGCTTGCGGCAATAGAACTTCTTGATCCCAATAGTAATTTAACTATAATCGAAATTTTTAAAAGGCTTATTTATGCCCTTGGAAAATAGCCTTTAAGTTGTTTGCGATGCTACACTTTGTATGTGTCGTTTTTAATTATCTCTAATTGCTTTTGGTAGTGTCAACTAGACTCTCTAAAGTTATCATACCTTACGGCCTTGCATAATTATTATAATTATGTTGCCTAACCATTAGGAGTAAATGTTAAATAATGAGGTATGTGTTGAATTAAAATCAATTCAAGGTGATTGTTTAATTGGGGTAAACGATTTATAAAATTTAAAATTCAAGTTGATGGTCTACTTACGACTTACGCAAATAAAGAAATTATATTAAAAACAAAGATAATTTCAATAAATACCACAATTTCATTTTTTTCCAAAATTTTATTTCTATAGAAAATTTTGTCAATTTTTTTATCGAAAATTTGGCCAACATTTTATTTCTATAGAAAATTTTGTCAATTTTTTTCTACAGAAAAAAATAATGATAATTTCAATAAAAACCCCAATTTAAATATATCTTAGATAATTTCCCCTAATATTAGGCTTATTCTTTATGGCATAAATGATTTTTTGAATTGCCTAACATTCCAAAATACAATACAGAATACAATTATTTTAAAGGTAAAATTACTTTTAAAATAATTGTATTCTTCAACACTTTACAGTTTTTTTAATACCCTCGAACCATATGTCTTCTACCAAACCTCACTGGTGGTTTGGTAGAAGACATATGGTTCGAGGGTTCGATGTGATGCCTTAAATTATGCTTTAAATTGTTTATCGCCAAAAAATATACTCACAGTTTATTATCACTTTGACTTTGTGCTTCGTAGCTTATATATTAAGTATTATTTTTCCATCACATTTTAGTAACCAACCTCAATGATGAGAAGGATTAAAAATAATGAATCTTTCAGACTGAAAGCTTTTAAACTTAATTTTCTCATAATTTATTATGTCTCGTACAACAGCAGAAATTCTCATTTGTCTGCAGTTTTCAAAACATATTATTAATTTGGCAATCACTTTTTTGTCTGTTCGGGACATGGTAATCCTTTAGTGAAAGCCCTTCATATACATACAATAAAGAAGGACAAGCCAAAAAGTATGCTTAAGTTTTTTAATATTTGACAGAGAACTTGTTTGCCGACTGCTTAATTTCAGCTACCATAACAATGGCAAAAATATGTGTCTTTGATATTTAAATAGTAAAAGTTATATACATATGCATATTATCATCATAAGTTCATCTAAGTATCTAAAGTACCCTATAGAAATAAAATTTTGACAAAATTTTTTATAGCAAAAAATTTGGACAAAATTTTCTATAAAAATAAAATTTTCTTTAGAAATAAAATTTTGACAAAATTTTTCTACAGAAATAAATATTGACGAAATTTTCTATAGAAACAAAATTGTACAAAATTTTTCTATAGAAATAAACCTTTGACAAAATTTTCTATAGAAATAAAATTTTGATATAATTTTGTATGGAAATAAAAATTTGACAAAATTATATATGGAAATCAAATTTTGAAAAACATTTGTTTTTGATATTTAAATAGTAAAAGTTATTTACATATGCATATTATCAAAAGTTCGTCTAAGTATCTAAAGTACCCTATAGAAATAAAATTTTGAAAAAATTTTCTATAGAAATAAAATTTTAACACAATTTTCTTTAGAAATAAAATTTTGACAAAATTGTCTATAGAAATAAAATGTGGACAAAATTTCTATAGAAAAAAATTTTGACAAAATTTTCTATAGAAATAAAATTTTGACAAAATTTTCTATAGAAATAAACTTTTGACAAAATTTTCTATAGAAATAAAGTTTTAACAAAATTTTCTATAGAAATAAAATTTTGACAAAATTATTTATAGAAATAAAATTTTGACAAAATTTTCTATAGAAATAAAGTTTTAACAAAATTTTCTATAGAAATAAAATTTTGACAAAATTATTTATAGAAATAAAATTTTGACAAAATTGTCTATAGAAATAAAATTTTGACAAAATTTTCTATAGAAATAGACAAAATTTTCTATGGAAAAAAATTTTTACAAAATTTTCTATAGAATTAAAATTTTGACAAAATTTTCAATAGAAATAAACTTTTGACAAAATTTTCTATAGAAATAGAATTTTAACAAATTTTTCTGTAGAAATAAAATTTTGACAAAATTTTCTTTAGAAATAAAATTTTGACAAAATATTCTATAGAAATAAAATATTGACAAAATTTTCTTTAGAAATAAAATTTTGACAAAATTTTCTTTAGAAATAAAGTGTGGACAAAATTGTCTATAGAAAAAAATTTTGACAACATTTTCTATAGAAATAAACTTTTGACAAAATTTTCTATAGAAATAAAATTTTGATAAAATTGTCTATAGAAATAAACATTTGACAAAATTTTCTATGGAAATAAAATTTTGAAAAATATTTGTTTTTGATATTTAAATAGTAAAAGTTATTTACATATGCATATTATCAAAAGTTCGTCTACGTATCTAAAGTACCCTATAGAAATAAAATTTTGACAAAATTATCTACAGAAATAAAATTTTGACAAAATTTTCTATAGAAATAAAATTTTGACAAAATTATCTATAGAAATAACATTTTGACAACATTTTCTATAGAAATAAAATGTGGACAAAATTTTCTATAGAAAAAAATTTTCACAAAATTTTCTATAGAAATAAACTTTTGACAAAATTTTCTATAAAAATAAAATTTTAACAAAATTTTCTTTAGAAATAAAATTTTGACAAAATTTTCTTTAGAAACAAAATTTTGACAAAATTTTCTATAGAAATAAAAATTTGACAAAATTTTCTATTGAAATAAAATGTGGACAAAATTTTCTATAGAAAAAAATTTTGGCAAAATTTTCTATAAAAATAAACTTTTGACAAAATTATCTATAGAAATAAAATTTTGACAAAATTATCTATAGAAATAAAATTTTGACAAAATTTTCTATAGAAATAAAATTTTGACAAAATTTTCTATAGAAATAAAATGTGGATAAAATTTTCTATAGAAAAAATTTTGACAAAATTTTCTATAGAAATAAAATTGTACAAAATTTTTCTATAGACATAAACTTTTGACAAAATTTTCTATAGAAATAAAGATTTGACAAAATTTTCTATGGAAATAAATTTTGAAAAATTTCCTATAGAAATAAAATCTTGACAAAATTTTCTATAGGAATAAAATTTTGACAAAATTTTCTACAGAAACAAAATTTTGGATTATTCAAAATGCTTCATATACATATAATAAATAAGAGCATAGCAGTAAGCCAAAAAGTATGCTTCAATTTTAAAATGTTTCACAGAGAACTTTTTGGTCTGCTATACACTTTCATGTATCATAATTTTATTTTTTTTTTAAATATTAAAATAGAAAAAACAATAAATACAATATCAAGAATTGTATACCATAAATTGTCCTAAAGACATAAACCGGTAACGCCAAATTATATGAATTTTTATGTAGAAAATTTTTATTGCAGGCATTAGTATAAGGTCTCAAGAAGATTGTAAGTATATTGTAGAATTTTTACCAGAAAATCCTGCCCTCTAGCCCATGATGGAGCATATAATAAACCAGAAATCTAATTCAATGCCAATATTTCCATTTACCATTCAAATACATGCTACAAATATTTTCCCACAAATGTAAATCAATTTTATTTGTTCTAGCATCCATTGCCTTCGCATTATAGTTAATAGCAATATCGATAGTCAAAATATAAGTTAATTTGATTTTTGCTGACCAAATAGAAAAATTGAATATTTTACTCCTAATATTATGCAATATTTTATTTTGTATAATTAAGGCATCAACAAAGCAACAATAAAAGCTTTACATAAAATTGACTTCTATATTCCATTGATGTTTATACAGTGCATATAGATTTTGCTAAGGCATAGACAATAGTGAATCAATATTATTCGATAGAGAATTATTTCTAGGACATTTAATAGGGTTTCCATTTAGAGCTCTTATTTTGGTATTCAAAGAAAAATATGTAATATGTTAAGATAAATGGTCAAATATTTTTTTCACAATGAGGAGAAGGGTTTATAGATTACAAAATAAAATTTTAAATATGTTGTAGTAGATTTTCAGAAATCTAAGAGCCATAAAATATGCTTTAAAATCTAGGAATATTTTTCATGTAAAAGAATATTTCAAATTCTCAAAATATTAGAACCAAAAAATATGATTTCAAAATGCAGCAACAATCTATTAATCCTGTTAAAAAATTGTTTACATTATTTGCATAAATATTACAGCCAAAAACTATGTTATAAAAAATTTAGTCAAAATTTTATTTCTACAGAAAATTTTGACAAAATTTTATTTCTATAGAAAATTTGAGCAAAATTTTATTTCTATAGAAAGTTTTGACAAAATTTTATTTCTACAGAAAATTTAGTCAAAACTTTATTTCTACAGAAAATTTGGTCAAAATTTTATTTCTATAGAAAAATTTATTTAGAATTTTATTTCTATAATAAATTTTGCAACAATTTTATTTCTATAGTAAATTTTGTAAATTTTTTTTTCTATAGAAAATTTAGTCAAACTTATATTTCTATAAAAAATTTTGTCAAAATATTATTCCTACAGAAAATGTTGTCAAAATTTTATTCCTATCAAAAATTTTGTCAAAATTATATTTCTATAGAAAATTTTGTCAAAAATTTATTTCTACAAAAAATTTTGTAAAAATTTTATTTCTAAAGAAAATTTTATTTCTAAAGAAAATGTTGTCCAAACTTTATTTCTATAGAAAATTTTGTCAAAATTTTATTCCCATGGAAAATTTTGTCAAAATTTTATTCCCATGAAAAATTTTGTTAAAATTTTATTTCGATAGATAATTTTGTCAAAATTTTATTTCTGTAGTAAATTTTGTAAACAATTTATTTCTAAAGAAAATTTTGTCAAAATTTTATTTCTAAAGAAAATTTTGTCAAAACTTTATTTCTATAGAAAATTTTGTCAAAATTTTATTCCCATGGAAAATTTTGTCAAAATTTTATTCTCATGAAAAACTTTGTCAAAATTTTATTCTCATGAAAAACTTTGTCAAAATTTTATTTCGATAGATAATTTGTCAAAATTTTATTTCTGTAGTAAATTTTGTAAAAATTTTATTTCTAAAGAAAATATTGTCAAAATTTTATTTCTAAAGAAAATTTTGTAAAAATTTTATTTCTATAGAAAATTTTGTCAAAATTTTATTCCCATGGAAAATTTTGTCAAAATTTTTTCCCATGAAAAATTTTGTCAAAATTTTATTCTCATGAAAAACTTTGTCAAAATTTTATTTCGATAGATAATTTGTCAAAATTTTATTTCTGTAGTAAATTTTGTAAAAATTTTATTTCCAAAGAAAATATTGTCAAAATTTTATTTCTAAAGAAAATTTTGTAAAAATTTTATTTCTATAGAAAATTTTGTCAAAATTTTATTCCCATGGAAAATTTTGTCAAAATTTATTCCCATGAAAAATTTTATCAAAATTTTATTTCGATAGATAATTTTGTCAAAATTTTATTTCTGTAGTAAATTTTGTCAAAATTTTATTTCTAAAAAAAATTTTGTCAAAATTTTATTTCTAAAGAAAATTTTGTCAAAACTTTATTTCTTTAGAAAATTTTGTCAAAATTTTATTCCCATGGAAAAATGTTGTCAAAATTTTATTTCTATAGCAAATTTCGTCAATAATTTATTCCTATGGAATATTTTGTCAAAATTTTATTTCTATGGAAAATGTCAAAATTTTATTTCTACAAAATATAAAAAATATTTAAAATTTTCAAAATATAAGAGCCAAAAAATATGATTTCAAAATGTAACAAAAATCTATGAATATATATTACAGGATATAAAATCGATTTATCTTGTAATAATTTTTTTTTTTCACAGATATTACAGCCAAATATAGGCCTTCAAAATGTGAAAAAGAAAATGTTAGAATTTTTTTCTGTATTAAAATTGTTTACATTTTCACAAAATGTGCTGTATAAAAATGTAAAGAAATTAGAAATAGTTTTCCTGTAATAATATATTTGTTTTTTCAACAAATTAGTACCAAAAATATGATTAAAAAAAATATAAATAGCTATAGGAAGTTTTTTCTTGCAATAAATTGTTTTCACAGATATTACAGCAAAATAAAGGCTTTCAAAATTTTAATAAGAAAATTTTGGAATAATTTTCTGTACAAAATTTGTTTACATTTTCACAGATATTACAACCAAAAAATATAATTACAAGAATAAGATATTTTAAATTTTCTCAAATATTAAGTAAAAAAATGTCTTCAAAAAATCTAAGAATATTTTTCTTGTAATAAATTTTTTTCACAAATATTAGAGCTTATAATAGGCTTTCAGTATGTGAAAAAGAAAATCTTGGAATATCTTTTTGTAATATTATTGTGCACATTTTCACAAATATTACAGCCGAAAAATATGCTGTATAAAAATATGAAAATCTTTTATAATAAAGAAATATATAAATTTTTAATTTTTAATAATCAGTTCTATTATATTTCCTGTAATAAAACTGTTTACATTTTCACAAATATTAAAGCCAAAAAACATGCTTTCAAAACGAGAAAATTTAATAATATTTTTCCGATAGTAAAACATTTTACATTGTCACTATTATTAGAGCCAAAAAGTATGCTTTCAAAAAATAAAAGAAAATAAGAATATTTTTACTGTAAGAAAATTTCATTTTCAAAAAGTATAAAAAATTTAAAAATACTTTCGCCTATTTCATTTTTGTAAATTTTCACAAATATTAGTACTAAAAAATATGCATTCAAAACGAAACAATCGAGGAATATATTCAATGTAATAAAATTCTTTACATTTTCAAAAAACAAGAAAAAATTCAACCAAAAAAATACTATGTTTTCATAGCATCTAGAAATCTAGAATCTAGAAATATTTTTTCGTAACATTTTTTTACATCTTCACAAATATTTTTGCCATAAAACAGGCTGTATAAAAATAGAATATTTTCCAGTTTGAAAATTAACACAAATTAATATTCCATTTATTACAATCAAAAACTATTTTGGATATCTTAAAAATCGCATTTCAATATACATCCTATCACCCTGAAATGTTAATGACGTTTCCCTTTCCCAAAACCCAAACAAAACTCATAGTCTTGTTATAAAGCTTAAACACCATATTGGGTCATATTCTTTTGTCTCCCATTCAGGAAATTAATTATGCCAAAGAAAGACATACCAGCATAAAGTATATTTCAATAATGAAACCATTTGTTATTCCCATCAAGTAGGCTAATACCATATCTATTGGCCCAAAAAAAGAGTTAATTCTGATTGTGCTGGATAAGAATGTCCCAAAAGTATGCTTTAAGTTTTGATTGTAATAAATTGGGTTGGTATTGTTGTTTATCACATCCATCTATTAAGAAATTCTAGCATTTGTTAACTTCCAGTTCAGTTATCCTTTCGTTATATGTTACTTAGTTTGTCATGACAAACAGGACAATTTACATTACTAATTAAGTTGGTAACGAAGGAGTGCTCTATAATATTTATGCAAGTCGGGGACAACAAATGGCCCTTTGAGATTTAGAGACTTATACGATGATGACGTAGTGAAGAACTGTAATTCCTACAGAAAGCAAAATCGAAATTAATTGAAAGTATTAAATAAGATAAGATGTATAGTTATAAATAAAAATATAGTCTCAAGAGTTAATATTCCTTTGTAATTTATAATTTAAAAAATATATCATTTTAGGCTTTATTCTTAGGAAAATTTCCCCACTTTAATGCTCTATAAAAAATTCCACTCAAAGTAGAAAATTAATTTGCTTTTATATATTTTATTTCTGTAGACAATTTTGTCAAAGTTTATTCCTATAGAAAATTTTATCTAAATTTTATTCCTATAGAAAATCGTGTCAAAATTTTATTTCTATAAAAAAATGTTCTCAAAATTTTATTTCTAAGAAAATTTTGTCAAATTTATATCAAATTTTTATTTCCATATAAAACTCAGTGAAAATTTTGTTTCTATAGTAAATTTTGTAAAAATTATATTTCTATAGAAAAATGTGTCAAAGTTTTATTTATTATTGTTGTTTTTGATTTCAGCCCACAACCATGCATTGGCTAAGTGTAGCCTAACCAACAAAGGAAAGGTATGTTTGTCAATTTTATTTAGACTGCAAGACGGTTGGATGGACAGCTGTTTCAGAATTACCACATTCCTCATAAGCATCCTATACTTGTAGCAAAACTGTCAACCAATTATCAGAATAAATTCGGGAATTTCATTAAACCCATAATGAACTACACTCGAACCTCCCGAAAAAAGTCGGCTTTGGCTGGGTTTGTTTTTGAGCGTGCTTCCTCTATTTTCATTCGTTTTTCTTTATAGAACATTTTGTCAAAATTTTATTTCTATAGAATATTTTGACAAAATTTTATTTTTATATAAATTTTATAAAAATTTCATTTCTATTAAAAAATTCGTCAAAATTTTATTTCCATAGACAAGTTTGTCAAAGTTTTATTTCTATAGCAAATTTTGTCCAAAATTTATTTCTACAGAAAATTTTGTCAAAAATTTATTCCTACCAAAAATTTTTTCAAAAATTTATTTCTACCAATAGTTTTATCAAAATTTTATTTCTATAGAAAAATTTAATATAAATTTTATTTCCAAAGAAAATTTGTCACAATTTTATTTCTATAGAAAATTTTGTCAAAATTTTATTTCTATAGAAAATTTTGTCAAAAATTTATTTCTACAGAAAATTTTGACAAAATTTTATTTTTTAGAAACTTTTGTCAAAATTTTATTTCTATAAAAAATTTTGTCAAAATTTTATTCCTACAGAAAATTTTGTCAAAATTATATTTCTATAAAAAATTTTGTCAAAATTTTATTTCTATAGAAAAGTTTGTCAAAATTTTATTTCTATAGAAATTTTGACAAAATTGTATTTCTGTAGAAAATTTTGTCAACATTTTATTTCTATAGAAAATTTTGTCAAAATTGCATTTCTACAGAAAATTTTGTCAAAATTTTATTTCTATAGAAAATTTTGTCAAAATTTTATTTCTATGGAAAAGTCCGTCAAAATTTTATTTTTATAGAAAATTTTATAAAAATTTTATTTCTATTAAAAAATTTGTCAAAAGTTTATTTCCATAGACAAGTTTGCCAATGTTTAATTTCTATAGCAAATTTTGTCAAAATTTTATTTCTACAGAAAATTTTGTCAAAAATTTATTTCTACCAAAAATTTTGTCAAAAATTTATTTCTAACAAAAATTTTATAAAAATTTTATTTCTATAGAGAAATTTAATAAAAATTTTATTTTCAAAGAAAATTTTGTCAACATTTTATTTTTTTTTAAATTTGTCAAATTTTTATTTCTGTAGAAAATTTTTATCAAAAATTTTTTTCTACATAATATTTTGACAAAATTTTATATTTATAGAAAATTTTGTCAAAATTTTATTTCTATAAAAAATTTGTCAAAATTTTTGTTCTATAGAAAATTTTGTCAAAATTTTATTTTTATAGAAAATTTTGTCAAAATTATATTTCTATAAAAATTTTATCAACATTTTATTTCTGTAGCAAATTTTGTCAAAATTTTATTTCTATAAAAATTTTGTCAAAATTTTATTTCTATAGCAAAATTTGTCAAAATTTTATTTTTATAGAAATTGACAAAATTGTTTTTGTGTAGAAAATTTTGTCAACATTGTATTTCCATAAATATTTTTTATAAATTTTTATTTATATAGAAAATTTTGTAAAAATTTTATTTCCATAGAAAATTTTGTCAAAATATTATTTCTATAGAAAATTTATTCAAAATTTTATATCTATAGAAAATTATGTCAATGTTTTATTTCTATAGAACATTTTGTCGAAATTTTATTTCTATAGAAAATTCTGTCAAAATTTTATTTCTATAGAAAATTTATTCAAAATTTTATTTCTATAGAAAATTTTATCAAGATTTTATTGCTATAGAAAATTTTGTCAGAAATTTATTTCTACCAAAAATTTTATCAAAATTTTATTGCTATAGGGAAATTTAATAAAAATTTTATTTCCAAAGAAAATTTTGTCAACATTTTATTTTTGTAAAAAAATTTTGTCAAATTTTTATTTCTATAGAAAATTTTATAAAAATTTTATTTCTATAAAAAATTCGTCAAAATTTTATTTCCATAGACAAGTTTGTCAAAGTTTTATTTCTATAGCAAATTTTGTCAAAAAATTATTTCTACAGAAAATTTTGACAAAATTTTATTTTTATAGAAAATTTTGTCAAAATGACATTTCTATAAAGATTTTATCAACATTTTGTTTCTATAGCAAGTTTTGTAAAAATTTTATTTTTATAGAAATTGACAAAATTGTTTTTGTGTAGAAAATTTTGTCAACATTGTATTTCTATAAAAATTTTTTAAAATTTTTATTTATATAGAAAATTTTGTAAAAATTATATTTCCATAGAAAATTTATTCAAAATTTTATTTCTATAGAAAATTATGTCAATGTTTTATTTCTATAGAACATTTTGTCGAAATTTTATTTCTATAGAAAATTCTGTCAAAATTTTATTTCTATAGAAAATTTATTCAAAATTTTATTTCTATAGAAAATTTTATCAAAATTTTATTGCTATAGAAAATTTTGTCACAAATTTATTTCTACCGAAAATTTTATCAAAATTTTATTTCTATAGGGAAATTTAATAAAAATTTTATTTCCAAAGAAAATTTTGTCAACATTTTATTTTTATAAAAAAATTTTGTCAAATTTTTATTTCTATAGAAAATTTTATAAAAATTTTATTTCTATAAAAAAATTCATCAAAATTTTATTTCCATAGACAAGTTTGTCAAAGTTTTATTTCTATAGCAAATTTTGTCAAAAAATTATTTCTACAGAAAATTTTGACAAAATTTTATTTTTATAGAAAATTTTGTCAAAATTTTATTTCTATACAAAAAATTTGTCAAAATTTTGTTTCTATAAAAAAATTTGTCAAAATCTTATTTCTATAGCAAATTTTGTCAAAATTCAATTTCTATAGAAAAATTTGTCAAAATTTTATTTTTATAGAAATTGGCAAAATTGTATTTCTGTAGAAAATTTATATAAATTTATTCTATAAACAAATTTGTCAAAAATTTTTTTCTATAGAAAATTTTGTCAAAATTTTATTTCTATAAAAAATTTTGTCAAAATTTTATTTCTATACAAAAATTTGTCAAAATTTTATTTTTATAGAAATTGACAAAATTGTTTTTGTGTAGAAAATTTTGTCAACATTTTATTTCTATAGAAAATTTTGTCAAAATTTTATTTCTACAGAAAATTTTGTCAAAATTTTATATCTGTAGAAAATTATGTAAAATTTTTATTTCTATAGAAAATTTTGTCAAAATTTTATTGCTATAGAAAATTTTGTGAAAATTTTATTTCCATAGAAAACTTTAGCAATATTACTCTATCAATCATAATACAAATTTGAGATTAGCCATTCATTTGTCACATGGTGTTCGTTGCCTTCTTTGATTCATCACAGAAGTATGCTACAATTTTCATATATGGAATACAATTTGAAGCATTGCCTATAGATTAGTAATTTCTCTAATTCGGTGGTCTAACACTACATTAATATGATTTAATTTGTCTTACCTTTTCGAATTACTAATAATAAGGCTAATAAGAATATTCCAATCGATTTAGTACTCCATTCTCTGTATCGTTCTAATATTTTTGTTTTTTTTTTTTCTTAAACTAAATAAATTATACCTAAAACCTAAAAAAAAAAACAATTATTATTAAGTTATTAGTTGAATAGTAGGTGTTAATTAATTTAATAAACAGATTATTATGGCCATAATAAATGTAGATTATTTTTTTGCCCACTGGAAGGTTTTAATTAATATATGAAATACTATAACAACTACAAAAAATATAATTTACTCAAATACTTTTTGCGGCGTATTTTTAATCCTTCATTTATATGATTTTCTTTAGCATTTATTATTATTATTGTTTTTTTTTTTTCTTTGTAACTGACCTAATGGTTTCCCATTAATATGTCTTCCATTAATGAAGCACATATTTAGGATTAATCAAAAAGCATGTACTCGTAATACTAAAGCATACTTTACGGAGTCCAAACAACCGGCCACAGCAAAAGAGAACAAATAAATTGTAATTAATTAGATTTTGCTTTGCAAAGCAGAAATAAATTGAACTATGGGATATCAATGGCAAAAAAAAAAAATACATTAAATCGTGTCGGGAATCTTAATTACTATTAAAGTTTTTTGAGATTAAGAGAATGTAAGTAAAAACCAAAATGTTATGTAATTTAAAACTTACAAAAGTACATTAAAAAAACTGTAATAATTTGTTTAAAAAAGGGTTTACACCATATTCGACATATCTACTTATGAATGTAAAAGATCGCCATAACCGATCGATGAGGCTGTAAAACTAAATGAACCGCTTAAAAAACTTATTTATTTATATACTTTATTTATTTAAAAAAAATCGTAATACAGAGCCCATAAGGGCAATTACTTCATTATACTTATAACAAAAGCCTGAGTAAATCATTATCATATCTATAAAATTGTCCTTTAAATCCTTTTATGAATCTATTTGAAATTTCCAAACCATATCCCAATTATTATTAAAGTATAATAACAATAGACATACACATCACTAAATCATCTCAGAATTTCATACTAACTTATCGGATACCAATATTACAATGTGTCACAAAATTATCCTATGAAGGCAAGACTAAAAATCCCACAATTAAATTATATAATGAATTCCTGTACATACATTGTATTTTTGCTTCTCTCTATTGCTACAAAAAACATTTTTACTCAACCTCACAAATACATGAGCATTCATAATTTATAGCTTTTCCTAAAAGTATGCCACACAATTTCATGGTTAATCGAAAAAGCCAATCAACGGCTACCAAGCAAAAGAAAAAATTTGCGCTACATGCAAAATAAAAATCCAAATTGGGATTAAAGCATGACCAAATAAAAAACGAAACGAAAGAAGAGTATAGCATGAATATTTTTAATTAATTTCAATGACTGCAAAAGAAAAAGCTACTGATAAAAGACTTCGCTAAAAAAAATAAAGATGAAACTATAACATTAACCAAAATTTTCTTTTCTTTTCTTTACAAAATTTTCTATAGAAATAAAATCTTAATTTTCTATAGAAATAAAATTTTGACAAAATTTTCAATAGAAATAAAATTTTGAGAAAATTTTCTATAGAAATAAAATTTTGAAAAAATTTTGTGTAGAAATAAAATATTGATAAAATTTTCTATAGAAATAAAATTTTGTTAAAATTTTCTATAGAAATAAATTTAAAAAAAAATCTATAGAAATAAAACTTTGACAAAATTGTCTTTGAAAATAAAATTTTGCCAAAATTGTCTATGGAAATCAAATTTTTCACAAAATTTTCTATAGAAATAAAATGTTAACAACATTTCCAATAGGAATAAAATGTTGACAAAATAAATAATAAAATAAATTTTTAAAAAAATTTTGACAAAATTTAATTTTTCTATAGAAAAAAAAATTTGATAAAATTTTCTATAGAAATAAAATTTTGTTAACACTTTCTATAGAAATACATTTAAGAAAAATTCTATAGAAATCAAACTTTGAGAAACTTTTTTATAAAAATAAAATTTTGGCAAAATTTTCTATAGAAATAAAACGTTGACAAAATTTTCTACAGAAAAAAATTTTTGGCAAAACTTTCAATAGATATAAAATTTTGACAAAATTTTCTATAGAAATAAAATTTTGACAAAATGTTCTACAGAAATAAAATGTTGACAAAATTTTCTATAGAAATAAAATTTTGACAAAATTTACTACAGAAATAAAAATTTGACAAAATTTCTTATATAAATAAAATTTTGGCAAAATTTTCTATAGATATAAAATATTGACAAAATTTTCTATAGGAATAAAATTTTGACAAAATTTTCTATAGAAATAAAATTTCGACACAATTTTCTATAGAAATAAAATTTTCTATAGAAATAACATTTTAACAAAATTTTCTATAGATATAAAATGTTGACAACATTTTCTATAGAAATAAAATTTTGATAAAATTTTCTATAGAAATAAAATTTCGACAAAATTTTCTATAGAAATAAAATTTTGATAAAATTTTCTATAGAAATAAAATTTTGATAAAATTTTCTATAGAAATAAAATATTGACAAAAATTTCTATAGAAATAAAATTCTTAGAAAATCTTCTATAGAAATAAAATTTTGCCAAAATATTCCCAAGAAATAAAATTTTGACAAAATGTTCTATAGAAATATAATTTTGACAAAATATTCTCAAGAAATAATATTTTAAAGAAATAAAATTAAAAAAAAAATCTATAGAAATAAAATTTGACAAAATATTCTCAAGAAATAATATTTTATAGAAATAAAATTTAAAAAAATCGATAGAAATAAAATTTTGACAAAATTTTCTGTACAAATAAAATTTTGACAAAATTTTCTATAGAAATAAAATTTTGACAACATTTTCTATAAAAATAAAATTTCGACAAAATTTTCTATAGAAATAAAATTTTGATAAAATTTTCTATAGAAATAAAATTTTGACAAAATTTTCTATAGAAATAAAATTTCGACAAAATTTTCTATAGAAATAAAATTTTGATAAAATCTTTTATAGAAATAAAATTTTGATAAAATTTTATATAGAAATAAAATTTTTAGAAAATGTTCTATAGAAATAAAATGCTGAAAAAAATTTTCTATAGAAATAAAATTTTGACAAAATTTACTACAGAAATAAAATTTTGACAAAATTTTCGATAGATATAAAATTTTCTATATAGAAATAAAATTTTGAAAAAATTTTCTATAGAAATAAAATGTTGACAAAATTTTCTATAGAAAAAAAAATTTTGCCAAAATATTTTCAAGAAATAAAATTTTGCCAAAATATTCTCAAGAAATAAAATTTTGACAAAATTTTCTATAGAAATAAAATTTTGACAAAATGTTCTAGAGAAATAAAATTTTGACAAAACTTTCTATAGATATAAAGTTTTGACAAAATTTACTATTGAAATAAAATTTTGACAAAATTTTCTATAGAAATAAAATTTTGACAAAATTTTCTAAAGAAATACAATTTTGAAAAAATTTTCTATAGAATTAAAATTTTGACAAAACTTTCTAGAGAAATAAAAGTTTGACAAAACTTTCTATAGATATAAAGTTTTGACAAAATTTTCTATTGCAATAAAATTTTGACAAAATTTACTATAGAAATAAAATTTTGACAAAATTTTCTAAAGAAATACAATTTTGACAAAATTGTCTATAGAAATAAAATTTTGATAAAATTTTCTATATAGAAATACAATTTTGACTACATTTGCTATAGAAAAAAAAATTTGCCAAAATATTCCATAGAAATAAAATTTTGACAAAATTTTCTATAGAAGTAAAATTTTGACTAAATTTTCTATAGAAAAAAAATTTGCCAAAATATTCTCAAGAAATAAAATTTTGACAAAATTTTCTATAGAAATAAAACTTTGACAAAATGTTCTACAGAAATAAAATTTTGACAAAATTTTCTATAGGAATAAAATTTTGACAAAACTTTCTAGAGAAATAAAAGTTTGACAAAACTTTCTATAGATATAAAGTTTTGACAAAATTTTCTATTACAATAAAATTGTGACAAAATTTACTATAGAAATAAAATTTTGACAAAATTTTCTATGGAAATACAATTTTGAGAAAATTGTCTATAGAAATAAAATTTTGATAAAACTTTCTATATAGAAATAAAATTTTGACAACTTTTTCTATAGAAATAAATTTTTTAGAAAATTTTCTATAGAAATAAAATTTTGCCTAAATATTCTCAAGAAATAAAATTTTAAAAATGTTCTATAGAAATAAAATTTAGACAAAATCTTCTATAGAAATAGAGTTTTGAGAAAATTTTCTATAGAAATAACATTTTGACAAAATGTTCTATAGAAATAAAATGTTGACAAAATTTCATATGACAATAAATTTTATATAGCAATAATTAATAGAAATAAAATGTTGACAAAATTTCCTAAATATTGGCTATAGAAAAAAATTTTTGACAAAATTTTCTATAGAAATAAAATTTTGACAAAATTTTCTAAAAAATGTTGACCAAATTGTCTATAGAAAATAAATGTACCGACAAATTTTTATAGAAATAAAATTTTGACAAAATTTTCTACAGACATAAAATTTTGACAACCCTATGGACGGACGAGCTAGTTTCTCGTAGTTTACATAACTTAACTGCCCGATGAAACAACGTTTACCTTATGGCCTATAATTATAAACAGTACATCCATACCCATCGAAATCATTAGAAACTTTCAGAAATTGAGTTTCAAAACAAATCTTTGTAATATCTATCATCAACGATTAAAATCTGTGTTTAGCTAAAAGAAAAGTTTCCACTAATGTATAAATTACAATGCAACTTTATTGTCTTTGCCACCCACACATTGGCAGACGCCCTAAAATATACAAGGATTGCTTTGTATGAGTGTGTGTGTGTTTGTATGTTTTTCTCTCCACACAAATAAATAATTAATGATGTTAGTGGGATTTAGTCTACCGTTAAAATACTTCACTCTCGCTATAACCATGAAATGAAATTATTTGAAGCCTACTTTAGGGCATAACAATTAATTGAGTTGTGCTTTTCAGCGCCAAAGACCATAAGGAAGGTAAGACGGTGGCTAGATGATGGAAACTTTTCCAAAGTGATGTATATGGTATAGGTACGACGATTTTGGCCACAAAACGAAGAAAACTATTCTGGTAATTTCTTCTTGGGGGCTTTGCTTTTGTTTGTATCCTTAGCTAACTTTTTTGTTGTTTTTTGTTTCGCTGGTCTTTTTAGGTATAACAGCTCTCAGCCATAAATAATCGTTTTGAATGTATTAATTCATGGCATATTTTTAGTTATAATTCTCTATTATTTACCATGACTTTCAAGGTCATTCTAGGCCATAGCAAAGAAACGTTTGGACTAGCAAGAGGCAGGAAATAATGCAGAATTACCACTGAACCAAAACAAGAAAGGAAGACAAATCCTATGAGAAGGATCAGAGGGAGAAGACAATTTATCGTGGCATTAAATGTAACTTTTATAGCACTTACAATATAGCCAACAAAGTTAAATCAGAAATGTGTGCGATTTTGTGTGTGTGTGTGTCTTTGTATACAGCGAAACCATTTGTAGGCAGTCAGTTAGGCATCAAGGCTTACAGCAGGCGTGTGTGATTGTGCGTTTTTATTATTTTATGTGATTTATTTACGTTAGACAGTGGTGACACGCAATAAACAACAGAAACCCCTCTCGCCCTCTTTCCTCCACCACTCGCCATCTCAAACCCCTAACAAAAAAAACCAACCATACAATCCTCCATTTGGGTTTTAGAAGGAATTTGCAGTAAACATTTTTCCATTGAGCTCACAATTGGCAATTCTTATTTTGGATATTTTTATCTTGTACATTTTGTGTAGCATACCTTAGGGCTGTAAAAGTAAATAATTTAGAAGTATAACATTAAGTGTGCTTAGATTTCATGAACAAACCATTGCCTCGCCTCCCCTCCCTCCCCTCCTCACCACTCACACAGCAGTTACCATTACCTCAAAGAAGACAAGTTCCTAAGTAAAATATAATTTCCCGACAGTTAAAATCGAAATCGTAAATACCCGGTGGAGGCAAAAAGGCCTCCTAGCTAACTATGGAGGACCATGATAGAACCTACGAAACAAGGTTTAATATATAAAAATTAATTACAATAAATATTTCACTAAGATGTAAAAATTAATTTCGTCTTATTTCTCTTCTTCGTTTTCTTAGATGTTTGCGAAAAAATAAGTGTGTAAATTGTCGGCTTACCGCTGTTTCCTATGACGTCAAACCCAAAAAAAATTTGGCCCACCAAAAAAAAAAACGTCTTGTAACGACGTCATTACTTCATTACCAGGAATGTCTAAGTGTTACGAAATTGGCTTATGACAAAACAAACATAGTCACAAAAGAATATGATCCCAATATGGTGGCTGTTGAAAGACACTACCCAAAGGATATTCACTGAAGAAAAGATTAAATTCAGAGTGCAAAGAACGCTAGAATTCTTTAGGAAAAAATTTATAATATTTTATTTTTTTAATTGCATATTTTTAGGGTAAAACCCGATGGTGTTCAATTTAATAAAAATTAGTACCATCTAAGTAGCCGAGGGAATAACTTCATTGTCGTAAATACCTATTGGAGAATTAGATCATTTTCAATTTTACATATCCTTAGAATTAATAATGTACTATTTTTAGTACTAATTTGGTACCAAACTGTACCCTTTTGTTAATCAAATATGGGAATAAGGGATAATACCTTCACTTATGCATTCTAGAATCAAGACCACACACAAGTCTTCAAGTTTACATGACCACAGAATCAGTGCACTATGTATGCAACAATATATTTAATTCGTTTTAGTACTATTTTGGTACAAAATGATATCATTTTGCTACGCAACTATTGTAATTGAGGATAATACCAGCACTCATGTATATCAGAATTAAACCACACAAAACCAATCAATTCTACACAGCCTTGGAATCAATATACTATGCAAGGAACTACATGTTATATATAATTGGGTACTAATGTGGTACCAGATAGCACCATTTTGTTAGTTTTATATAGGAATTGAGCGTAATACCATAACTCAATCCTTCTGGAATATAGACCACACTATAATTTTCAATTGTACATGACTGGAATCAATATACTATCAATGGAACTACATATGGTATTTAATTAGTTTTGGTACGCATTATGTACCAAATGGTACTATTTTGTGTTGTCAAATATAGAAATTCTTGACAATATCGTAACACATGTATTCTAAATTCAAGACCAGACAATAACCAGACATGGCCTTGGAATCAATATACTATTAATAGAACTACATATTTAATTTGTTTTAGTACTAATTTTATACCAAATGGTACCATTTTGGAACTAAAATATAGGCATTGCGAATAATACTCACTCATATATTCTAGAATCAAGACCAAATTAAAAAAATGGTCTTTACACAGATCTGGGATTAATATACTATGAATACATCCATTCGCGAAGTAATCCCCCTGGGGGGAGGGCTTAGCCCCATCCAGGAAAGATTAGCCCCCCCCACCTAGAATGTGAAAACCTATATACGATTTTCCATTATATATTGTTACTGTGGTATAGATAGGGGGGCTATAGCCCCCCTGGTTACAATGTCTAGATACGGCAATAAATACATCTACATTTTTAATTCGCTTTAGTACCCATTTAGTACCAAATGGTACCATTTTGTGTTGTCAAATGTAGAAATTTTTAACAATACCATGTATGTTGTTCTAGATTCAAGACTAGACAATAATTTTACATGGCCTTGGAATCAACATACTATGAAAGGAACTATGTGCATGTTAGTACTAATTTTGTACCAAAAGGTACAAAATTAATTTTGTACCAAAAGGTACATGTTGTTAATCACATATAAGCGTTTCAGATAGTACCAACTGTCACTCATATATTCTCAAACCAAGACCACCCAACACATTTCAAGTTCATATCACCTTTTGTTAGATGTATTATAAATGGTACTGAATTTAGTTCATCTTAGTACTAAATAGGTACATAACTTTTATAGTTTTAAAAATTCCCCAAAAAATCCAGAAATAAAAGACCATCTTCTTGTTATCGATTTCAAGTTTATATCACCTTTTATTAGACGTAATATAAAAGGTACTATCTAGTTCATTTTAGTACTCATTTTGTACCAAAAGGTACCATGTTGTTAATCAAATAAATAAAGCGTTTCAAATAGAACCGACCATCAGTCATATATTCTCGAACCAAGACCACCCAACAAATTTTAAAGTTTTTATCACCTTTTGTTAGATGTATTATAAATGGTACTGAATTTAGTTCATTTTAGAACTAAATAGGTACATAAATTATATTGTTTTTAAAAATTCCCAAAATATTCCAGCCAATCTTACCAAAGCACATTAACAAAAATAAAAGACCATCTTCTTGTTATCGATTTCAAGTTTATATCACCTTTTGTTAGACGTATTATGAAAGGTACTATTTAGTTCATTTTAGTACTCATTTTGTACCAAAAGGTACCATGTTGTTAATCAAATAAATAAAGCTTTTCAAATAGTAAAGCGTTTCAAATAGTCACTCATATATTCTCGAACCAAGACCACCCAACAAATTTTAAGTTTATATCACCTTTTGTTAGATGTATTATAAATTGTACTGAATTTAGTTCATTTTAGAACTAAATAGGTACATAAATTCCATTATTTTTAAAAATTCCCAAAATATTCCAGCCAATCTTACCAAAGCACATTAACAAAAATAAAAGTCAATCTTCGTATTATCGATTTAAAACAAATGGTACTAATTAGTTCGTGTTGGTACTATTTTGGTACGTAAATTCTATTAGTAAGTCACGATTATGCTAATGATTATCCATTTGAAGAGTATCTCAAAATCAAGACAACAAAATTAATTTTCAGTTGCCATTATTTTATTCCATTTTCGATTTTATTGTCAACAATATCTTTGAAATGGTACAACACAAATCATTTTGGTACCAATTTGGTATATAAATGTATATAAAAATTACACTATCATCGAAAGACACATGCAAGAAAAATTGTCCATTTGATATTACTAAGACATATTTTTAAAATTTAAATGTGTATCTCTTTTTCCTTGGACATTTAAAAAATTGTACTATCTAGTTTATGTTAGTACTAATATTGTACACAAATGTCTTTGCAGGTAATTTTTAAATTATCCAAACACGATTAACGCAAGGCTTATTCTTTCAGAAAGAACTCATACATCCCACAACTATGAACACACAAACAATTTCCCATTGCCATGTTATGAGAACATAAAACGTACTATTTAGTTTGTATAAGAACTAATTTCTTACATAAATATATATGGATATTGAAATTATGAGCAATATAACGAAGACTTATGCTCATGAAATATTATTTCACAAGTTAGTGCCTTGTCATATTGCGAAATTTTGAATTTTCCACTTCCTTGTGATCGATTTAACATATTATAAATGGTACTATTTAGTTCTTCTAAGTACTAATTTTGGTGCGTCAATGTAAGCATTTATCCAGCATGATCGAACCAAGGCTAGGTCTTTGGCAAATACTCCGATATTCCAAAAAGTGGATATCAGAATAAATTTCAGACTTTCTTCCTTTTGTTATCGCAGGGTTGGAAAATATATTTTTTGATAGTACAAAAATGGTATGGTTTGATTAAAAAAGTACTTTTCAATAAATTTCAGTTTCTATTCAACAAAGATATGCTCAATAGAGGTATAAAAAAGCAAAAACAAAACAAATTTATTATTAATTTAATTTAATATAGTAAATATTTTAAGGCACATTTTTAATTAATTCTTTAAACCCCTTTAGATCTTTTGTACTCATGAAATCAATATCCATTAGATTTAAGATTTTATTTATTTATTTATTTATTTATTTATCAATTAATTACAATTACAATAAAATTATAAATATAATTGTAAGCTATGACTGCTAGGGTCTTAAGCTTGAGATTTAAGATTAAAAATTAAAAATATATTGAAACATCTTACAATCATACAAAATATCAAAGTTTTGTCAAAATTTTGGTACCATGAAAACTAATATGGGTTCAAAAGGGTATATATAGAAAAAGGTACTAAATCACACGCAGGGGTACTATGGTACTGGCAAGGGTTAAAAAGCATTTAAAAAAATGTACGATATTACTGTATTTTCCATCCCTGATAGCTTAAGAACCTAACATCCAAGGCTTACAATTATATTTATAATTTTATAGTAAATGTTATTAATAAATAAATCTCATATATATAATAAATAGCACTATTTAGTTCAAATTAGTACTAATTTAGTACGTCGTTGCTGGCGTTTTGAGCTGTATATGATGAATTTTGTCTCTTAAAGCCTTATATAGACCAGTCTTCCTATTTTACTCTTTCAGCAAATTTTCTGGGTAAACCATCTATCTTTTTAAAGCCTTCTCTCCCTACCTTGACCCTTATTTGGATTCTGTAATGTCATTTACATATAAAAGTTTCGCTTTGGTTAAAAAAGATATTGGGATATTTTGTGGGAATTTGGTGAGATAGATGTCCTTTTTTTCTATATGACAAAGGACATTGATAATTGTACCATTGAAAGGACACAAATTTGTAAAAGGAAATATAACAAAACAAATTTTTGCTAGCTTGGCTTTAAAATCAATAGAAAAAAGAGAAGAAAATGGGGATCTAACAAAGTCCATAACAATAGACCAGAAATGAGGAAATTCATAAATTGGACTTCAAAGCAAACAACAAAAAAAAGATTCAAATAAACACAAGAGCCAAATTAAAAGCAGCAGATATTTAAATAGGAAAACAACAAGAAAAAGTACCATGGTCAACAAACGAAAGTCTTTTAAATATGCCGGACAATAGTCAGTCGACGGATAAAACAAAACAAAAAATTTTTGTCATCAATGATCCAAAGACAAAGGATAATGACTAAGGCAGCCAAATATTGTATGTCTATCAGTTATAATAAAAACCAAGGAAATTTCAAAGGATTCTTTATTAAATGTAATTTATTTTATTTTTATTTTATTTATTTGTTATTATATTTTTCTTTGAGTTACACACTTTTATTTTTTGTTTGAAACTCTCTTCTAATTTTGAGATTTTATTTTATGTTTATGTAAATCAAAATTCAAAGGATTGTTTTTATTATTCATTTATTTATTTTTTTTCTTTTCATTTTTATTTATTTTATTTTAATTTATTTTTATTTTAATTATTTTTTTATGAAAAATCGTATAATAATTTTTGTTTTAAATTCTCTTTTATGTTTACTTTTATTTACCTCAAGAAGCAGACAAAATTCAAAGGATACTTTTTATTTTTTTTATTTATTCTAGTTTTAGTTATTTTTATTTTATTTATTTTTTGTTTAATAAAAAAATCTTGTCTTAATTTTTCTTCAAAATTTTCTTCTAATTTTCCAGATTTTATTTTATTATATTATTTTTTTATTATTATTTTTTTATTAATTTAGAGCATTTTATTTTTTTCATTTTTATACCCTCCACCATAGGATGGGGGTATATTAACTTTGTCATTCCGTTCGTAACACATCGAAATATTGCTTTAAGATCCCATAAAGTATATATATTCTGGGTCGTGGTGAAATTCTGAGTCGATCTAAGCATGTCCGTCTGTCCGTCCGTCTGTTGAAATCACGCTAACTTCCGAACGAAACAAGGTTAGGTTAGGTTGTAGAGGGTGACATCAATGTCTTGTATTGATGCCCACTTAGACCAGTATAAGTCCATTGTGATTCCTCGATGTGATTTTTCAATCTTTCTTCTTCCGAGGCGGCCGCTTTGTCCCAGACCAACCAGAGGCCCTGATGAAGGCAAGTATGTATCTTAAGCTGCACTCCCGTAGATCAGTGAGAGTCTGAAAGAAAAAGGAGCCCAGTATCTTGTTTCTTCTAAAGGATAAAGCTGGGCACTGACACAGGAAGTGGTACGAGTCCTCCGTAACTTCCGGGTCCAGGCACCATCTACAGATATCATCGTCTTTAAGTCCTATTCTTACCATGTGTTTCCCAAGTGTGTTGAGTCCTGTTATGATACCAATCAATGGCCGTAATTCCTCTCTGTTCATCGACAACAAAATTTCACAGTTCCTACGTTTCTTTTCATCCCATATCAACTTGGTTTGCTCTCAACCATCCGAAGAGACCCAGCGTCTTCGCCATTGGTCATCATATTTAACATCTATCCTGTAATGATAAGAAGATAATGGAGGACGAACGAAACAAGCTATCGACTTGAAACTTGGCACAAGTAGTTGCTATTGATGTAGGTCGAATGGTATTGCAAATGGGCCATATCGGTCCACTTTTACGTATAGCCCCCATATAAACGGACCCCCAAATTTGGCTTGCGGAGCCGCAAAGAGAAGCAAATTTCATCCGATCCGGTTGAAATTTGGTACATGGTGTAAGTATATGGTCCCTAACAACTGTGCAAAAATTGGTCCACATCGGTCCATAAGTATAAATAGCCCCAATATAAACCGATCACCAGATTTGTTCTCCGGAGCCTCTTGAAGGAGCAAAATTCATCCGATCCGGCTGAAATTGGGTACATGGTGTTGGTATATATTCTCTAATGACCATGCAAAAATTGGTCCATATCGGTCCATAATTATATATAGCCCCCATATAAATCGATTCCCAGATTTGTCCTCCGGAGCCTCTTGGAGGAGCAAAATTCATCCGATCCGGTTGAAATTTGGAACATGGTGTTAGAATGTCGTCTCTAACAAACACGCAAGAATTGGTCCATATCGGTCCATAATTATATATAGCCCGCATATAAACCGTTCCCCAGATTTGATCTCCGGAGCCTCTTGGAGGAACAAAATTCATCCGATCCGGTTGAAATTTGCAACGTGGTGTTAGTATAAGGCCGCTAATATCCATGCCAAAATTGGTCCATATCGGTCTATAGTTATATATAGCCGATCCCCAATCACACAAAAATTGGTCCATATCGGTTCATATTCATGGTTGCCACTCGAGCCAAAAATAATCTACCAAAATTTTATTTTTATGGCAAACATTGTCAAAATGTTATTTCTATAGAAAATTTTGTCAAAATTGTATTTCTATAGAAAATTTTGTAAAAATTTTATTTCTATAGAAATTTTTTTCCAAATTTTATTTCTATAGAAAATTTTTTCCAAATTTTACTTCTATAGAAAATGTTGTCATAATTTTATTTTGTCAAAATTTTATATCTATAGAAACTTTAAACTTAATTATATACATATTTAATCGGCCTTTTTTAGTTTAATATATACTACGTATGGACTACCTTGTAATTTAGAAGACGATGTTAGGAAGTTTTAAGATACCTTGCCATCGGCAAGAGTAACCGCAACCCAAGTAATTCGATTGTGGCTGACAGTCATCAGTAGAAGTTTCTACGCAATCCATGGTGGCTGTTTTGTTTGAAACTCTCTTCTAATTTTTGGATTTTATTTTATGTTTATTTAAATCAAAATTCAAAGTTTGTTTTTATTATTTATTTTTTAGTACATTTTATTTTTTTTTTTTCATTTTCATTTTTATTTAATTTATTTTTATTGTAATTATTTCTTTTTTTTTTTTGTTTAAGTAAAAAATCGCATCATAATTTTTGTTTTAAATTCTCTTTAATGTTTGCTGTTATATACCTCAATAAGCAGGCAAAATTCAAAGGATAATTTTTATTTTTTTTATTTATTATTTTTTGAGAATTTTTTTTTTAATTTTTCATTTTTATTTATTCTAGTTTTAGTTATTTTTATTTTATTTATTTTTTGTTTGAGTAAAAAATCTTGTCTTAATTTTTCTTTAAAATTCTCTTCTAATTTCCAGATTTTATTTTATTTTATTATATTTTTTTATTATTTTTTTTTTATTAATTTTGAGCATTTTATTTTTTACATTTTTCATTTTTATTTATTCCAGTTTTAGTTATTTTTATTTTATTTATTTTTTGTTTGAGTAAAAAATCTTATCTTAATTTTTCTTTAAAATTCTCTTCTAATTTTCCAGATTTTAGTGCATCCTTTACTATATGTAGGGGTCCTTTAGTGAAATGTTAATGTCTCTCACTTTTCTTTATGGTGACTCTTTAAAATTCTCTTAAGTCACCAAAATCTTCCATAAGTCATTATTTAAATAACACCCAAAGGCAAATGTGAAAATTTCACCGAAAAATGATACAAAAAAAAAAAACTTCAGTGTCAACTGAAAGACCAAACCTAACAAATAAGAAAGTTAAAAACCTTATTCAAAGGCAAAAAATAGATAAACAGAAACGTAGGGAAAAAATATCAAAAAGGGGATAAGCGAGGGGAATAGCATTTTTTTTCATTGGCCGGATAAAAGCGAACATTTAAAAAAATGGCAAAATTTTAAGAAAACATTACCTGGAAAATTCAGAATATTTAAATTTATTGCGAAAAATGCTTGAAACAAAGGATCTTTGTATATCACATCAATATGTTAGAACTTCTTGTGAAGTGGAAATTAATTCCACCTCTAGAAGAGAATTTTTTGACGCATATTAAAGTATTGACATTGGAAGATCTTCCAAACTTTTTCGCTAAATAGATATACTCACTATAGAAAATTTTCATTGCATACTTTCAGGCTATTCATGTTTCCACTAAGAATGATAATCAACATTCGTTTTCCACATACTTTTTTTGTGAGATTTTCCATAGCATAAATGCCCAACTCTACAAAGGAACTTTATTGCCCCTTCCATATAATTTTCTTATGGGACGCTCCCCCTCTTCAAAGTAGCTTCATTTATTATTACTTTTGAAGGCAAATCTAGCAAAGACAACGACTCGCATACTCATCAAAATTTAACGAGTGTTAATGAATTTTCACAGTCTACGTTTTCACATTGGATTTTCTACATTTTCTTTTTTTTTGCATAACCCCCGGATATGGAATTTCCAAGATAAAATATACGGTTCATTCAGCGTGGATGAGAACAACAACAAAAGATGACTAAAAATATTTGCTTCATGAAGCCTCTTCGTGAAATACTCTTTTTTTGTAGATTTCTAGATTTAAATGGCTAATAATGAAAAAGGCCATAAATTTCAGTTTTAAATGTCAAAAGAATTTTTGGTAAAGTGGTTTTGAGCCACTTCTTGTTTGTCTTATCCTCATCAAGTCAATGTGTACTGACATTGTGTTTGGTTGATGTTTTATAGGATTTTGCGGATATTCAAGGAAATATTGATTTATTTTTTCTTCAATCGAAAAAAGCTATGGTATGGGGGAAGGTAATAATGTACACAGAAAAAATTAATTTAATCAATCTACACAGAAAAAAAAATAATTTACCTTATCCAGCTTTCAGAAGGCGAAACTTTAATTTTTCAAATCTGAAATTAAGTTATTCATAAATTCTTTAAATTTACACAAAGAAAAAATTAAAATTTACAGTGTAGTTTTTATTTCCAAGCAAAACGCAAATGCCTATATATCTACAAATATGCCTATCGGTATACACTATGACCATTACACAGAGGCCTTAGGCTATAAGGTTATGCGTGTCTTGGTCTTAGGAAACGGATATCTTTAAACTGTCTTTGACCAACAAGGCATACACCAAAGTGATATGACTTGGCACGTGAATACAAAGGCATTTAAAACGGCCAGACCAAAGAGGCCAGAAGTTCGCCATTACAAAAAAAAACTGTTGTTCTTTATGGTATTTCAAAAGAAAAGTAAAAAAAAAATTGAAATCCAATTTAAGCTCAACAAATGAAACATGAAAAAAGTGATGTAATAGCATTAGGAAGATGTGAAGATTTCCTAAGAAGTTCAGGGGAAAGGAAGTGCTATTAGTGTAATTTTCAGATTTCTTCTTCTATGAATTATGATCTTAAGGCTACTACAATTTGGAATTTCTTATAAGAAGTCTGGATATCATGATTGTATAGCCGCCTACATAAGATACTATTCTTAGGAAGACTCAGAGAACATCAAAGGTCGAAAAATTTTCGCCTTGCATTACATTATATGGGTTGGACTCCTTATCCTACATACAACTGGCGCCCGGGCACAGTTTTCTATGACCTCAGAAAAGTTGTTGTAGAAGACCGCATAAAAAAATCCTTAAGATTTAGTAGGTCCGGTTATCACGACTGCACAGCACGGTTGCCACAGTTGGTAGAATTGGACCAAAAATGGTAGATTTTTTTCTGTATGGTAGATTGGTAAAGTTCTTGATGTTTTGGTAGATTTTGCTAACTACCCCTATCCAAATAGGTTAGGTTAGGTTAAAGTGGCAGCCCGATTAAGATTCAGGCTCACTTAGACTATTCAGTCCATTGTGATCCAACTAGAAAGTACTTCAATTTTTTCATAGAAATAAAATTTTGACAAATTTCTTATAGAAATTTTTCAACTAGGTGGATTATCAATTTTTTACAGACATACAGTTTAAAAACACAACTTTGGCAATATTTTCTATAGAAATAAAATTTTGGCAAAATTTTCTATAGAAATAAAATTTTGACAAATTTTCTATGGAAATAAAATTTTGGCAAAATAAATAAAATAGAAATAAAATAAAATAGAAATAAAATTTTGACAAAATTTTCTATACAAATAAAATGTTACAAAATTTTCAATAGAAATAAAACATTGAAAAATTTTTCTATAGAAATAAAATTTTGACAACATTTTCTATAGAAATAAAATTTTGACAAAATGTTCTATAGAAACTTATTTTGACAAATTTTCTATTGAAATAAAATTTTGACAAAGTTTTCTATTGAAATAAAATTTTGAAAAAATTTTCTATAGAAATAAAATTTTAACAAAATTTTCTATAGAAAATAATTTTGACAAATTTTCTATTGAAATAAAATTTTGACAAAATTTTTTATAAAAATAAAATTTCCCAAATTTTCAATAGAAATAAAATTTTGACCAAAATTTCTATAGAAATAAAATTTTGACAAAATTTTCTATTGAAATAAAATTTTGACAAAATTTTCTATTGGAATAAAATTTTGACAAAATTTTCTATAAAAATAAAATTTTGAAAAAATTTTCTATAGAAATAAAATTTTGACAAAATTTTCTATTGAAATAAAATTTTGACAAAATTTTCTATAAAAATAAAATTTTGACAAAATTTTCTATAGAAATAAAATTTTGAAAAAATTTTCTATAGAAATACAATTTTTACAAATTTTCTATGGAAATAAAATTTTAGCAAAATTTTCTAGAAAAATAAAATATTGACAAAATTTTCTATAGAAATAAAATTTTGACACAATTTTCTATAGAAATAAACTTTTGACAAAATTTTCTATAAAAATAAAATTTTGACACAATTTTCTATAAAAATAAAATTTTGACAAAATTTTCTATAGAAATAAAATTTTGACAAAATTTACTATAGAAATAAAATTTTGACAAAATTTACTATACAAATAAAATGTTGCCAAATTTTCTATAGAAATAAAATTTTAAAAAAATTTTCTATAGAAATAAAATTTTGACAAAATTTTCTATAGAAAATAATTTTGACAAATTTTCTATTGAAATAAAATTTTGACAAAGTTTTCTATTGAAATAAAATTTTCTATAGAAATAAAATTTGGACAAAATTTTTTAAAAAAATAATTTTGACAAATTTTCTATTGAAATAAAATTTTGACAAAGTTTTCTATAGAAATAAAATTTTGAAAAAATTTTCTATAGAAATAAAATTTTGACAAAATTTCCTATACGAAAAAAATTTTAACTACACTTTCTGTAGAAAAAAAATAGACAAAATTTTCTATAGAAATAAAATTTTGACAAATTTTCTATAAGAATACAATTTTTAAAAATTTTTCTATTGAAATAAGATTTTGAAAAAATTTTCTGCAGAAATAAAATTTTTACAAAATTTCCTATACGAATAAAATTTTGAGAAAATTTTCTATAGAAGTAAAATTTTGACAAATTTTCTATAAGAATAAAATTTTGACAAAATTTTCTATAAGAATAAAATTTTGACAAAATTTTCTAGAAAAATAAAACTTTGACAAAATTTTCTATAGAAATAAAATTTTGACAAAATTTTCTATAGAAATAAAATTGTGACAAAATTTTCTATAGAAATAAAATTTTGACAAAATTTTCTATGAAAATAAAACTTTGACAAAATTTTCTATCGAAGTAAAATTTTGGCAAAATTTTCTATAGAAATAATTTAATTTTCTATAGAAATAAAATGTTGACAACATTTTCTATAGAAATAAAATTTTAGCGAAATGTTCTATAAAAATAAAATTTGCCAAAATTTTCTATAGAAATAAAATTTTGCAAAATTTTCTATAGAAATAAAGTTTTGACAAAATTTTCTATAGAAAAAGAATTTTGATTGAATTTCACCAAAAATGTCAAAATAGGATTTTTAAATCTGGTAAAATTTTCTTGAAATGTTGGTAGATTATTTTTGGCACGAGTGACAACCGTGTTGTGCAGTCTCGGAATTAACTTCTTATCTCCACATTCGCTCTAAAACTGGCGCCCGAGCATAGATTTATTTGACAACCCTATGGAGGAGATGGAGAATATCAAAGGTAGAAACGTCTCTCGCCTTGTATCACCTTACAAGACTTCGACTCCTTATCTCTTAATTCCTTATACAATTAGCGCCCGTGCATAGATTTCTAGGACCTCGGAGAGGTTATTATAGCAGACCACATATCTCCAAATTCTACAGAGAACTGGCGCCCGTGTAAAGTTTTCTATGAACTCCAAGAGGTCGTTATAGCAAACCGCATTTGGGAGGCCCGGATTCTATGGTTGTACAGTCGTCATCATCAGATACCATTTCCCCACCCTCCTGCTTCGACCGAACACCAAAAAGTGTTTCAACGGTAGATTATCCCACCTCAGTAATGCTGGCGACATTTCTGAGGGCTTCAAAGCTCTTCTAAGTGGTTTCACTGCAATGTGAAACGTCGTTCGGACTCGGCTATAAAAAGGAGGTCCCTTGTCATTGATCTTAACATGGAATCGGGCAGCAGTCAGTGATAGGAGAGAAGTTCACACTGGACTGAATAGTTTAATTGAGCCTGATACATCGGGCTGCCACCTAACTTAACCTAACCTAACCTAACCCTCAGGAACAAGAGGAGAAGTACCTCACCTTACTTGGCTTTGACTTCTTATCACCAAATTCTCTGTACAACTGGCGCCCGAGCATAGTTTTCTATGACTACCCTCGGGAGGAGATGGAGTACTTTAAGGTGGGAAATTCCGTCGCCTTATATCACCTTACCTGGCTTATATCCACATAGAACTGGCGCCCGAACACAGGCAAGACCATAGAGAAGTTGTTATAGAAGACAGAAAAAATCATTAGGAGTTAGAAGGCGGTCAGCTTAAGATACCATCTCACCACCCTCAGGAGAAAGTGGAATATATTATTGGTATAAAAGTTTCCTCCTTGTACCGCCTTACTTGGTATCGACTCCATATCTCCAAATTCCCTGTACAACTGGCGCCTGAGCATAGTTTTCTATGACCATCCTCGGGAGGATATGGAGTACATCAATGGTGGGAAATTCCGTCGCCTTATATCACCTTACCTGACTTGGACTCCTTATCACCATATATAACTGGCGCCCGGGCATAGTTCTCTGAGAAGTTGTTATAGAAGAGCGCATAAAAACTTTAAGATTTAGGAGGCCCCGATATCATGACAGTACAATCGTCCACATAAGATACCATCTCATCACTCTCAGGAGGACATAATGATAGGAAAATCTCCCGCCTTATGTCACCTTACATGACTTGCACTCCTTATTTGTAAGTTCCACATAGAACTGGCGCCCGTGCACAATTTTCTATGACCTCTGAGAGATTGTTATAGTAGACCGAATAAAAAATATGATACGTATGAGAAGAGATTCTGGTCTGGTATGACCTCTGGTAGAAACATTTCTGATTCGGCTCTTTAACTCCAAATTCCCTACAACTGGCGCCCGGTCATAGTTTTCTGTATATTACGGGAGGAGACCTTAGGATAGAGGAGTATCCACCTTTACTCGATTCTATGTCAAACTTCAGTACTGGAATCAGTATACCCTTTTTCCACACATCGTGCGTGATTAGTGACTCCAAAGACAAACTGAGGAGTCAAGTCAATTTCCTGGAAGCCTAGGTATTTTCACTTCAGTATGGATATTCCGCCAGGGTAAAATCCTTCTTAAGTTTTCGGAACATTGACTACGAATGTGACAAATGGCACTTTTTGTCACTACCCGGATGGTTTGGGATTGTCACTAAAAACCTCTTTCGCATATCTTCCGCAAGGGTTTCCTTAAGACACAAAGTCCGTTATAGGGCATTTCTCTGATATAAAGATTTTTTTACTTGACCAAACATCGATAAACTTGGCATTGAAGGCGTTTATACTTCGGGTTAGGTAATTCAACTTTGAAATCGGTAGGTTAGGTTAGATTTAAGTGGCCGCCTGTATTGCGCAGCCTGAGACATATTAACAGATTCTAGTTCCCTCGGAATATTAAGATAGTACCCAACCTTACTAACTCATCCGTTTTCCAGGTCCTGTGAGCAAGCAAGTTCATGACGAAGGATTTTATTACAGCCTGAAAAATTTTGCCATATCCCTTATTGCTAATATTTCAGCCTGAAAATACTACAGTGATTGGGATATATTTTATATATTTTAAGTTCCAGGTCTATACTGCAAAACCCACTTGTCCATCCAATTTGGAGCCTTAGGTATATAGCATCTTAACAATTTCATTGGTTCAAGCTTAAATATTCTCTTTAACCATACTATCCTAAAGAGGTCAACCCTAACATACTGTAGAATTGCATGGTTTCTCTAATGATTTCTGTGCCTGAAAGATATGACCAATGTCTCAGCATGAATTCTTTTATTCTTATATGAATTTCTATTTCTTTCTTATTTATCTCCAATAGTTGGTCATCGTTGTCAGTATTAGCACAAAAAAAAGAAAACTAACAACGACAATACTTGGATGGCTGGACAGGTCATTACCAATCTAATGACAAACCTACAAGAGGATGGTCTAAGTTGCAAAAGGATGACTAGGGAAACAAAAACTCTAACAGATATACTACTATACTATTTTTCTGCTTTCAGTTCTGCTTGACAATAAACAGTAGATGGAAGCTAAGGGTCTGGACCCACATAATGATAGAGACGATTGTCACAAACAGAAAACAATAATAATAACAAATATTTTGGGAACATAGAAAAGGGTAACCTTGGAGATTGATAATAGGAAATGGTACAAAAACCAACAAGTGCCAAAAATACCAAAAAAACTGAAGACAATACTCGGTCATTGTTAGCATGAAATGGTTATTATTCTAGTTTCATTTGATCATCAAAAAGTTGTTCAACGGTAGTTTATCTTCTATCAATGAATAGGATCCCGAAGGATCGCAAATATATCTTCTAACATGGGTCATAAAATGTGGGAAGATGTATGGACAGATTGAGAAGGTCTCATCTCAAATCCTGAACTGATATATGTAGTACCCTCAAGAGTACATCTGAGGCTTCTAAACTAAGAAAGCTATTAGAATCCTCTCACTCGATTCCGTGTTAAATTTAACCAACGAAGCGTCATTGAAAATCTTATATTGCAGTAGTTAGAACCATGCCAATAGATACTAATTCCCATGGAATATGTAGGCTTGCTCCTCTTTTACAAGTTACAACGAATTTTCTTGGCCCAGCAACCCATGTTAGGTGAATATTGAACTATTTTACCATCTCGTTGAGAGATTTGTGGTAGTGAATAACCATTTTCGAGTTGAGGAATGCTGGGAAAGGTATTAATGATCTTATGGGAATTTATATTTCTTCGCAATTCCGATGGCTGACTTAACCCTACCCAAATTATTTAGCCCTAACTGTAAAGGGAAAATTCCCACACACATTTTGAGGTATCAAATAAGGACCCCTCCGGATAACTGGGAAGTGCTCAAGGGGTGAATTCTGGATAGACAGAATGTACTGCAAGGAACGTAGATTTCCGCATTTAAAACCATCTCATTGGTCTCTAATGAACGTCCCCAGTTTTAATGGACAAACTATGCTCAATATTTCAGAAAAAGTACGGAAAGCCACAGTGATAATAGCGCAAAAACAGGAGCCCAAAATGTTGTAGTCAAAGAGCAAGCGATTTTCGAAAAGTTTCCAATTTTGTTCAGGTGTCTGTGGTGACGCTTTTAGTTAATAGGGAAATAGAAGCCACAGTGATGCAATTGTACCCAAGCACCTTGCCTAAAAGAGTCAAGGTTTCATTCCCAGTTAGAGAAGCTTTGAAACAGTTTGAAGTATCACCAGTATTATTGAGAGGGATAATCCATCGATGCTGAAAAACTGTTTGATTTTCGGCCGAAACAGGGACCCTTTCTATACAAGGCTGGCAAATTAACTCTTGCACCTCGGTGGCTTCCACACTAGACCATAGTAAATCGCTTTTGTATCGGGCGGTTATACTAAGGCTCGCTAGTTCTCCGTCACATCTCTCCACGAGATGGCTGCGGAGTTCCATATTGGTTTCAAATCACATGCGAGAGAGTTAGCAAGTCTAGGAACTACATACACAAGGACACCAAAAATTATAAAATCATCGTTTCAATTTAAATGGGGTCATAAACGATATGGACAAAATTGTATATGATTGAATGTGATTATTTATAGCTCGATCTAATTTCGGGAAGGTTGCGAGCAAACCAATTTGATATGGGACGAAATGAAAATGAAGCCTCTTTCACTGACTGTTTACAGCAGTTATAAGACTTGTGGCTACCTATGGATGTCACGTCTGGTGGACGATTACGAACCTTCAGAATCACATACAGAAATTCAACAGAATAAAATGGACGACCATTATTTATATAACTTGTTGGAATTAGAACAACGGCCACCGCAGCTCTATAAGTACTAATAAGAGTGTGCCCACTTGATCTGCATATCAGGAAAACAGAGGAGGTGATACAAATGAGGCTGAAGAGCCTGGACTCGCTCGGAAACGCGGAATGCAGACACACGGAACTCGTAACTTCAGTTGGGCGAGATATTCGGACAGACTTTATGGCAACTTAGCCTGTATATGAGGGCCAGTTGATATCCATTAAACAAAGTATACAGGAGAGGAAAGAGGGACGCATACTGTTTGGAATCCTGAATATTTATACGGATGGTTCGAAACTGGAGGAAGGCATTGGCTGTGGTATTTACACGACAATCAGGCAGCAGTAAAGGCCTTGGGGAGGTTGCGAGCAAACCAATTTGATATGGAACGAAATGGGAATGAAAGCTCTTTCACTGGCTGTTTACAGCAGTTATAAGACCTGTGGCTACCTATGGCTGTCACGTCTGGTGGACGATTACGAACCTTCAGAATCACATACAGAAATTCAACAGAATAAAATGGACGACCATTATTTATATAACTTGTTGGAATTAGAACAACGGCCACCGCAGCTCTATAAGTACTAATAAGAGTGTGCCCACTTGATCTGCATATCAGGAAAACAGAGGAGGTGATACAAATGAGGCTGAAGAGCCTGGACTCGCTCGGAAACGCGGAATGCAGACACGCGGAACTCGTTACTTCAGTTGGACGAGATATTAGGACAGACTTTATGGCGACTTAGCCTGTATATGAGGGCCAGTTGAGATCGATTAAACAATGTATAGAGGAGAGGAAAGAGGGACGCATACTGTTTGGAATCCTGAATATTTATACGGATGGTTTGAAACTGGAGGAAGGCACTGGCTGTGGTATTTACACGACAATCAGGCAGCAGTAAAGGCCTTGGGAATTCCGAACTTAGCGTCGAAGGTAGGCAGCCGATGAGAGAGTGACATTATGCTGTTCGGCAGAGAGCTTAAAGCTCTCACCGAACAACATAATATCACTGCTTGGTACCTGAACTTTATTTATGAGGAGGCTTATGTGGTGGCTAAAGAAGGCGCACGCGAGAGGAATAACATCGATACAGATGTCTTGCCTTCAACATTTTATTTCTATAGAAAATTTTGTCAAAATTTTATTTCTATAAAAATTTTGTCAAAATTTTATTTCTATAGAAAATTTTGTCAAAATTTTATTTATACAAACAAAATATTATTTCTATAGAAATTTTATTTGTATAGAAAATTTTATCAAAATTTTATTTCTATTGAAAATGTTGTCAAAATTTTATTTCTATCGAAAATTTTATCAAAATTTTATTTCTATAGAAAATTTTGTTAACATTTTATTTCTATAGAAAATTTTGTCAAAATTTTATTTCTATAGAAAATTTCATTCCTATAGAAAATTTTGTCAAAATTTTATTTCTATAGAAAAAAATTGTGTCAAAATTTTATTTCTATAGAAAATTTTGTCAAAATTTTATTTCTATACACGCACAGAAAAACCATGTTTGGATATGGTTGCCGCATCCATTTAATGCTTATCTAGAGCATGTAATTGTCTTTGTAAAAATAGTTTTCGAGCGGAGAAAAATGTATGGTGGCAATAAGCATTTGAATGGTTCTCAAATACCGCAAACATGTTTTATCATTTAAATGATAGAATTTGAAACCATTAAATGGTCGGGAAAATCATGTTCCAGACCATTCCATTTTTTTACTTTTTTACAGGGAAAAAAGTATTTTTATAGGTTGAGTATAGACATGTCTAGAACCATTACATGGCCATAAAGACCATTTACATTTTTTTCGTGAACATTTAATTTTTTAACTTTTTTGCAGCGAAAAGAATTTTATAAAAACATTGACCAGGTACACACGATTTTCATTTTGCGCGTCAGTCGTGTATTGATTGTTTCTTGGAATGGACGAAGAATACGGATTTTTTGTGTTTTGTGTTAATTTATTTAAGTGGCACGTGGTTTTATGTGACCACAAAAAAAGGAAAGTGTAATTGAAAAAATGTACCTGTTTTTTGTACTGCATTTTGCTATATGGTATCATTTATTTTTATTTGCAGTTATATGATGTCTGCGTTTGTACATTTGATGAGCACGATGTAAATATGGAATAATTACTTATTGTTGAGATTGAAATAAAATAGAGTGTGTAAAAATATATGATGTTTGCTTGAACGGCATTATAAATACAAATAAACAATGAATTAGTTTATAAATAAATAAAAACCAATAAATAAAATTAATTTTGTGTGTTTCTTTTCTCAAGTGGCGTCCTTTTTTCGACGATGAAAAAAGTTTTTTCATAAAGATCAAAACATTTTAGGTTGTGACCATGTTCTTTTAACTAGGAGAAAAACATTTTTAATGAATACCATAACATTTTAAATTGTGACCATTGTCTTTTCATTCAAACAAAATTCTTTTTATCAATATAATAACATTTTAGATGAGGACAATTATATTTTTCTTAGAACCATGTTCACTGAGCCAACATGGTTGCAGGTTAAAATGTTACATGGTCGCCGCAAAAATAGCTCCTATCATATTATTTTGCTCTTCGAATATGATTGTGACAATCATGTTTCTTCTCTGCGTGTAGAAACCCTTGTCAAATTTTTATTTCGATAGAAATAAATCGTATCAAAATGTTTTCTATAGCAAATTTCGTCAAAATTTTATGTCTATAGAAAATTTTGTCAAAATTTTATTTCTATAGAAAATTTTGTGAAAATTTTATTTTTATACAAAATTTTGTCAAACTTCTATAGAAAATTTTGTCAAAATTGTATTTCTATGGAAAATTTCGTCAAAATGTTATTTTTATAGAACATCTTGTCAAAATTTTATTTCTATAGAAAATTTTGTCAAGATTTTATTTCTATAAACAAAAATTGTGTAAAAATTTTATTTCTGAAGAAAATTTTGTCAAAATTTTATTTCTATAGCAACTCTTGTCAAAATTTTATTTTTATAGAAAACTTTGTCAAAATTTTATTACTATAGAAAATTTTGTCAAAATTTTATTTCTTTAGAAAATTTTGTCAAAATTTTATTTCTAAAGAAAATTTTGTCATAATTTTATTTCTATAGAAAATTTCGTCAAAATTTTATTTCTATAGAAAATTTCGTCAAAATTTTATTTTTATAGAAAATTTTGTAAAAATTTTATTTCTATAGAAAATTTTGTCAAAATTTTAGTTCTATAGAAAACTTTGTCAAAATTGTATTTCGATAGGAATAAATTGTATCAAAATTTTATTTCTATAGAAAATTTTGTGAAAATTTTATTTCTATAGAAAATTTTGTGAAAATTTTATTTTTTAGAAAATTTTGTCAAATTTCTATAGAAAATTTTATCAAAATTTTATTTCTATAGAAAATTTTGTCAAAATTTTATTTCTATAGAAAATTTTGTCAAAATTTTATTTCTATAGAAAATTTTGTCAAAATTTCATTTCTGTAGAAAACTTTGTCAAAATTTTATTTCTATAGAAAATTTTGTCAAAATTTTATTTCTATAGAAAATATTGTCAAAATTTTATTTCTATAGAAAATTTTGTCAAGATTTTATTCTATTGAAAAAAATTGTGTAAAAATTTTATTTCTGAAGAAAATTTTGTTAATATTTTATTTCTGAAAATTTTGTTAAAATTTTATTTCTATAGAAACTTTTGTCAAAATTTTATTTCTATAGAAAATTTTGTCAAAATTTTATTTCTCTAGAAAACTTTGTCAAACATTTTATTTCGATAGAAATAAATTATATCAAAATTTTATTTCTATAGAAAATTTCGTCAAAATTTTATTTCTATAGAAAATTTTGTCAAGATTTTATTTCTATAGAAAAAAATTGTGTAAAAATTTTATTTCTATAGAAAAAAATTGTGTAAAAATTTTATTTCTATAGAAACTTTTGTTAAAATTTTATTTCTATCGAAACTTTTGTCAAAATTTCATTTCTTTAGAAAATTTTGTCAAAATTTTATTTCTTTAGAAAATTTTGTCAAAATTTTATTTCTTTAGAAAATTTTGTCAAAATTTTATTTCTATAGAAAATTTCGTCAAAATTTTATTTCCATAGAAAATTTCGTCAACATTTTATTTCTATAGAAAATTTTGTCAAAATTTTATTTCTATAGAAATTTTCGTCAAAATTTTATTTCTATAGAAAATTTCGTCAAAAGTTTATTTGTATAGAAAATTTTCTCATAATTTTATTTCTATAGAAAATGTTGTCAAAATTGTATTTCTATAGAAAATTTTGTCAAAATTTTAATAAAGTTAACAAAATTGTCTTGCCCCCGCTATCTTTATATACTTACAGGATCAATGTCAAATACAATGATTTATGGAAAGGATGTTGGACATCCTCAGCGAACTGCGAGCAAACCAAACTGATATGGGACATGAAGAGCCGTAAGAACTCTGATTTTCTGATGACGACACATAGAGATGATTTGAGACCACTGATAGCTTTCACAACAGGACAAGGTGGACATCCGAAAATTTCCAAGAAAAACTTGATCCCAATCCAAAGGGCTAACGGACATATGGAAAGTTCTCACTTTTAACCCCAAACCAAAGGACTGACTATTTGAAATGATCTTCTTAGATTATTTTTTTTGTCACTAAACTACCATTAAACCTTGTCATAAAAATACTAAAGTCCCTTTTTATTGCTCTTCTTTCGCATGTTTGCATCATTATTATGACTGTTTCTGTATGTTTTTTTTTGTTACACAAAACGAAAAAAAAAGAAGAAAAAAAATGATTCTTTCACAACGCCATCGAAATCATTAAGGACCTCGGAACGGAACAACATCAAACTAAAGAAGGGAGAAAAACAGCCAAAAAACGTTCTAACAGACATTTTTTGGAATAACCGCCTTTCAAGGTTATACTCATATGATGATGATTACGATGAGGATGAGGATGATGATATGAATGAAAGGCATCAAAATATTAAACACAAAGAGTCATACAAACCCATCCAAAATTATAGTCAGGCAGCAAAGCGGGCGAAAAAATTGCAATGAAATTAAATGGTTTTGAAGCATAACCTTAGGCGCTTATGATGGTGGTAGCAAGTTAAGAGAGAGAAAAAAAAAACAAAGAAATTTAATTTTCCAAAACATTCGGGTTTAATGATGCCCATTCCTTTTTGGGGGACACTGGCATATAAAAACAAATGATTATCCACACCCAAAATAAAACACAAGCGCAAAGGAAAACCTCCATTGAGTAATAATCATAACGAGCAAAAATAGAAAAAAAATTAAAATTTTATTGCCAAGTATTTTGTAACATTTAATCTCAAACGAATATTGAGGTGAAATGCCTTGAAACTCCAAGGAGATATACCAGCAGCTTGTTAGGGGAATTAATTATGCAAATGTTTTTTGGCATTTATTGGACATCTGATCCCCCTCACCAAGAAAGTAAATCCCATAACCTTTGACCTAACATTGTCGGTTACTATGTCTGTTGCCAGCATAGCTTATGGTTACCAGCCACCTTCTTGTCTTCACATAAACTTTTATGCGAACTTTCTTTGCTTTCATTAGGGTCCTTGTCTTTTTATCTGAATTAAAACAAAAAGAGGGGAAAAGTTGATGCCATATCCAATACCATTAATGTTTTTTAATAACTCAAGCAAACTAAATAACAGAAGTGAACTTTTTCTCCTGTGAACAGAGAATACTACTTATTTCTATAAATGATTACACTTACAGGAACTACTTCCACTAGGAAACATACTAAATGGCAACTAATAAACAATAACCGCCCCTATTGGGCCAAAGAAATAATAGTAATCAGGTTTATGTAATGAGCATTGAAGTTCAGAGAGGAAAGATACTTAAGTTAATTGGCGCCCGATTCAGGGGCACCAGATGTTTGTTTAATTGTTACCACAATATACATTTTTAAAACGTCAACTTCTTAGTTTTGAAATAAAGGTGAAATTGTAGAAATTTTATTTCTATATAAATTTTTTTCAAAATTTTATAGCTTTAGAAAATTTTGCCAAAAATTTTTTTCTATAGAAAATTTGTCAAAATTTTAAATCTTAATAAAATGTTATCAAAATTTTAATTCTAAATAAAATTTTATCAAAATTTTATTTCTATAGAAAATTTTATCAAAATTTTATTTCTATAGAAAATTTTGTCAAAATTTTATTTCTATAAAAAAAATTGTGTCAAAATTTTACTTCTATAGAAAACTTTGTCAAAATTTTGTCTCTATCGAAAATGTCACGATTTCATTTCTATAGACAATTTTGTCAAAATTTTATTTCTGTAGAAAATTTTGTAAAAATTGTATTTTTATAGAAAATTTTGTCAATGTTTCATTTCTATAGAACATTTTGTCATCATTTTATTTCTATAGAAAATTTTGTAAAATTTTTTCTCTATAGAAAATTTTGTCAAAATTTTATTTTCATAGAAAAGGTTTGCAAATTTTTATTTCTATAGAAAATTCTGTCAAAATTTTACTTATAAAGAAAATTTTGTCATTATTTTAATTTTATAGCAAATTTTGTCAAAAATTTATTTCTATAGAAAATGTTGGCAAAATTTTATTTCTATAGAAAATTTTGTCAAAATTATATTTCTATAGACAATTTTGTCAAAATTTTACTTCTAAAGAAAATTGTGTTATTATTTTATTTCTATAGAACATTTTTTCAAAATTTTATCTCTATAGAAAATGTTGGCAAAATTTTATTTCTATAGAAAATTTTATCAAAATTTTATTTCTATAGAAAATGTTGGCAAAATTTTATTTCTATAGAAAATTTTGTCAAAATTATATTTCTATAGAAAATTTTGTCAAAAATTTTATTTCTATAGAAAATTTTGTCAAAAAATTTATTTCTATAGAAAATTTTGTCAAAATTTTTTTTTAGAAAATTTTGTCAAAATTTTATTTCTATAGCAAATTTTGTCAAAATTTTACTTCTATAGAAAATTTTGCCAAAAATTTTTTCTATAGAAAGTTTGTCAAAATTTTAATTCTAAATAAAATTTTATCAAAATTTTATTTCTAAAGAAAATTTTATCAAAATTTTATTTCTATAGAAAATTTTGTCAAAATTTTATTTCTATAAAAAAAAATTGTGTCAAAATTTTACTTCTATAGAAAATTTTGTCAAAATTTTGTCTCTATCGAAAATGTCACGATTTCATTTCTATAGACAATTTTGTTAGAATTTTATTTCTGTAGAAAATTTTGTAAAAATTGTATTTTTATAGAAAATTTTGTCAATGTTTCATTTCTATAGAACATTTTGTCAACATTTTATTTCTATAGAAAATTTTGTAAAATTTTTTCTCTATAGAAAATTTTGTCAAAATTTTATTTTCATAGAAAAGTTTTGCAAAATTTTATTTCTGTAGAAAATTCTATCAAAATTTTACTTCTAAAGAAAATTTTGTCATTATTTTAATTTTATAGCAAATTTTGTCAAAAATTTATTTCTACAGAAAATGTTGGCAAAATTTTATTTCTATAGAAAATTTTGTCAAAATTATATTTCTATAGACAATTTTGTCAAAATTTTACTTCTAAAGAAAATTGTGTTATTATTTTATTTCCATAGAACATTTTTTCAAAATTTTATCTCTATAGAAAATGTTGGCAAAATTTTATTTCTATAGAAAATTTTATCAAAATTTTATTTCTATAGAAAATGTTGGCAAAATTTTTTTTTCTATAGAAAATTTTGTCAAAATTATATTTCTATAGAAAATTTTGTCAAAAATTTTATTTCTATAGAAAATTTTGTCAAAAAATTTATTTCTATAGAAAATTTTGTCGAAATTTTTGTTTAGAAAATTTTGTCAAAATTTTATTTCTATAGAAAATTTTACTGCTATAGAAAATTTTGCCAAAAATTTTTTCAATAGAAAGTTTTGTCAAAATTTTAATTCTAAATAAAATTTTAACAAAATTTTATTTCTATAGAAAATTTTATCAAAATTTTATTTCTATAGAAAATTTTGTCAAAATTTTATTTCTATAAAAAAATTGTGTCAAAATTTTACTTCTATAGAAAATTTTGTCAAAATTTTGTTTCTATCGAAAATGTCACAATTTCATTTCTATAGAAAATTTTGTTAGAATTTTATTTCTATAGAAAATTTTGTCAAAATTGTGTTTCTATAGAAAATTTTGCCAATGTTTTATTTCTATAGAAAATTTTGTCAACATTTTATTTCTATAGAAAATTTTGTAAAATTTTTTCTCTATAGAAATTTTTGTCAAAATTTTATTTTCATAGAAAAGTTTTGCAAAATTTTATTTCTATAGAAAATTCTGTCAAAATTTTACTTCTATAGAAAATTTTGTCAAAAGTTTAGTTCCATAGAGAATTTTGCCAATTTTTTTTTTAGAAAATTTTGTCAAAAGTTTATTTCCATATACAATTTTGTCAATTTTTTTAGAAAATTTTGTCAAAATTTTATTTCCTTAGAAAATTTTGTCAAAATTTTATTTCTATAGAAAATTTCATCAAATTTTATTTCTTTGGAAAATTTCGTCAAAATTTTATTTCTATAGAAAACTTTGTCAAAATTTTATTTCTATGGAAAAAAATTGTGAAAAAATTTTATTTCTGAAGAAAATTTTGTCAAAATTTTATTTCTATAGAAACTTTTGTCAACATTTTATTTATATAGAAAACTTTGTCAAAATTTTATTTCTATAGAAAATTTTGTCAAAATTTTATTTCTTTAGAAAATTTTGTCAAAATTTTATTTCTATAGAAAATTTTGTCAAAATTTTATTTCTATAAAAAATTTCGTCAAAATTTTATTTCTATAAAAAATTTCGTCAAAATTTTATTTTTATAGAAAATTTTGTCAAAATTTTATATCTTTAGAAAACTTTGCCAAATTTTTTTTTCTATAGAAAATTTTGTAAAAATTTTATTTCTATAGAACATTTTTCACAATTTTATTTCTATAGAAAATTTTATTTCTATAGAACATTTTGTCAAAATTTTATTTCTATAGAAAATTTTGTAAAAATTTTATTTCTATAGAACATTTTGTCAAAATTTTATTTGTATAGAAAACTTTGTCAAAATTTTATTTCTACAGAAAATTTTGTCAAAATGTTATTTCTATAGAAAACTTCGTCAAAATTTTATTTCTATAGAAAATTTTGTCAAAATTTTATTTCTATAGAAATTTTTTTCAAAATTTTATTTCTATAGTAAATTTTGTCAAAATTTTTCTCTATAGAAAATTTTGTCAAATTTTTATTTATATAGAAAATTTTGTCAAAATTTTAGTTTTATAGAAAGTTTTGTCGAAATTTTATTTTATTTCTATAGAAAAATTTATAAAAACTTTATTTCTATAGAAAACTTTGTCAAAATTTCATTTCTATAGCAAATTTAACCAAAACATTATTTCTATAGAAAATTTTTCCAAAATTTTATTTTTTGTAGTAAATTCTGTAAAAATTTTAGTTCTTTAGAAAATTCTGTACAAATTTTATTTCTATAGAAAATTTTTGCAAATATTTTTTCTATAGAAAATTTTGTAAGTGATTTTTTCTATAGAAAATTTTGTCAAAATTGTATTTCTATAGAAACTTTTGTCAAAATTTTATTTTTTATTATTAATTCTTTTATTAACATATTGATTCATTTACATATGTTAAAATAGTGCCCTAGCGCCGCTTGGACATTGTTGGGGCGAGTTGGCGAATATATTCAAATTATAAGTGATATATTCAAATTTATTTCTATAGAAATTTTTGTCAACATTTCATTTCTATAGAAAATTTTGTCAAAAATTGTATTTCTATAAAAAATTTTGTCACAAAATTTTATGTCTATAGAAATTTTTGTCAGAATTTTATTTCTATAAAAATGTTTGTCAACATTTTATTGCTATAGAAAATTTTATCAACATTTTATTTCTACAGAAGATTTTGTCAAAATTTTATTTCTATAGAAAATTTTTCAAAATTTTATATCCATAGACAATTTGTCAAAATTTTAATTCTATAAAATAAAAGTCATTTAATTTTTATTCTTTAATCATTTCATCTACTCTCTGGTGTTAATAAAATTCACTGTAGTCAACACACTTTTCATATAACCATAAATCCCAAAAGTATGCCACATATAATTTTATACAATGATCCTGAATCTACCACACCTTAATATATTCCTCAGATCCCGCAAAATATGTATGTACTCTCATACAGCCGTTAAATTAGTAATACCTGTCCGTTCTTCAAATAGAATTTTTGTGTGCACCCTAAAAATATGCTTTATTTTTTAATCCTTGCACAAAATTAAATCGCTCAAGGTTATGTTACTTTTTTTCATCTCCCCCGCCCTATATAAGTTGACCACGAAATTTAATGAAAATTTAATTTGTTGTAACGTGCAAACACGATTATTTTCTCATTCACTTGTAAGCGAGTATTCTTCCTTCCTTCCTTCCTTTAAAATTCACTGGATTATTATAATTGCCATGAAGTAAAATCACCCCACCATGACGTTTGGTATGTGATGCCAACACAACCACTCAAATTTATCCAGTGAGATTTGCAGTCGACATTTCATTATATACTCATTTGACAATAAATTTTGACATTAAAGCTACACTGGTCTGGGAGAAAAAACGAAGCAATGCATTCATTTCCAAGTATGTTTCAAAGTGGATTATTGCTGATGAAATGCCTTCTCACAAACCGGTTAAGCCAAGGGGGAGGTATGGTGGCAAAGGAATTATTATTCAAAAGAATTTCAACAGTTACCATGACAGAAGTTCCCACTTGAGCCACCACCTCCAAATCACCGATGTGCCACCCATTTCAATTCTCTCGCCATATGCCTGGGGGCGCCTGAATAATTTATAAGTTCATATATGGCATTTAATATTTTTTTTCGGTTGAATGGTTTGATTTTCCGTTTTTCCCTGTGTTGCTGCGGTTGTTCGTGTATTGAAGTCAATTGATCATTTTGGATGGCTTTCGAATTTAGCAAAAAAAAAAACATTTGAAGAGGCGAGAATATGAAAAAATTTTATTATTGACTAAACGTTTATTTGAAAAGCCACAGGCTATGTTAAAGGTGGTATAATTTTGATGGAATTAAATAAATACCAATTAAGCATTGATTGGATATAAATGAGTTTGGTTGAGGTATTATTCGAATTAAATAAAAAAAACTATTAAATTTTAGGTAAAACGATTTAATTTTGATTAAATTGTTTTTAATTCATTTAAGAGTTTTTTAGATTCATTTAAAAATGTTAAGGCTTCCCCCCCCCCCCAAATTCATTCATTTAAATAATGACCTTGCATGTTCGGAATAATAGCAATACGCCTAACATTAGGCAATGGTTATTGTAGTTTTACATGCCTTTATTGTTCCGTGAATAAAAAGCTAAAGTTACGTGTTTTTATTAAATAGGGGAATAAAACTCATTCATTTGCCACAGTTAAATGTAAATGAAATTAAATAAATTATTCTTCACCCATATTGTACATTTTGCTTTCAACAAATGATCCGATGAGACCTAAGAAGATTTGATTATCATTTACTAATGGGATAATAGCCAATGAATACCATGATAATATTATATTATTATTATAGTTATAATGGTTATTAAGGTCATTTTATTCTACTAATTTTGCTACCAATCATGAAATTAGTGAAAATTTTATATTGCATACTTTTAGGCAAAATATGATGAAAATGTGTTTGCCTACTTTTGGGATTTAATATAAATATTAAATTGCATTATGATAATTGGCGCCCGATTCAGGGGCACCAGATGTTTGTTTAATTGTTACCACAATATACATTCTTTTAAACGTCAACTTCTTAGTTTTGAAATAAGGATTAAATTATAAAAATTTTATTTCTACATACAATTTTGTCAAAATTTTATAGCTTTAGAAAATTTTGTCAAAATTTTATTTCTATAGCAAATTTTGTCACATTTTATTTCCATAGAAACTTTTTCCAAAATTTTATTTCCATAGAAAATTTGGGAAAATTTTATTTCTACAGAAAATTTCGTCAAAATTTTATTTCTATAGAAAATTTTGTCAAAATTTTATTTCTATAGAAAATTTCGTCAAAATTTTATTTCTATAGAAAATTTTGTCAAAATTTTATTTTTATAGAAAATTTTGTCAAAATTTTATTTCCATAGAAAATTTTGTCAAAATTTTATTTTGATAGAAAATTTTGTCAAAATTTTATTTTACAGGAAATTTTGTCAAAATTGTATTTCTATAGAAAATTTTGCGAAAATTTTATTACTATAGAAAATTTTGTCAACATTTTATTTTATAGAAAATTTTGTCCAAATTTTCATTTGCCACAGTTAAATGTAAATGAAATTAAATAAATTATTCTTCACCCATATTGTACATTTTGCTTTCAACAAATGATCCGATGAGACCTAAGAAGATTTGATTATCATTTACTAATGGGATAATAGCCAATGAATACCATGATAATATTATATTATTATTATAGTTATAATGGTTATTAAGGTCATTCTATTCTACTAATTTTTCTACCAATCATGAAATTAGTGAAAATTTTATATTGCATACTTTTAGGCAAAATATGATGAAAATTTGTTTGCCTACTTTTGGGATTTAATATAAATATTAAATTGCATTATGATAATAAATTTAATTTTAAATTACTCGAACGATTTACAAAAAATTAAAAGAGATTGTTTGAATAATTCACTTAAACAGTTTGTGGATAATTTGTTAATAATTCCCGTAGGGATTTTCTTGATACATTGTGACAATCGGCATATCCTCCAGAGGAAGGTAATACCAAAATAATTGAGAATTAATTTTTTTTGTTAATAATTCCCGTAGGGATTTTTTTGATACATTGTGACAATCGGCATATCCTCCAGAGGAAGTTAATACCAAAATAATTGAGAATTAAATTTTGTTTTTTTTTTGTTAATCATTCAAATAAATAAATAAAATGAAAAATATAAATAATCATGAAAAATAAAAATATAAAGGATCAGCACTCAAAGATATCAGTAGCGTGTCTTACCCTTGAGAATTTCTAAACAGTAACACAAAAGCTGTAATTTATAATAAAAAACAAGTATATACGGCCGTAAGTTCGGCCAGGCCGAAGCTTATGTACCCTCCACCATGGATTGCGTAGAAACTTCTACTGAAGACTGTCATCCACAATTACTTGGGTTGCGGTAACTTTTGCCGATGACAAGGTATCTTAAAATTTCCTAATACCGTAATATATACCACGTAGTCCATACGTTTGCTTCTCTTAGAGGATCCGCAAACCAAATCTGGGAATCGGTTTATATGGGGGCTATATATATAATTATGGACCGATATGGACCATTTTTGCATGGTTGTTAGAGACCATATACTAATACCATGTACCAAATTTCAGCCGTATCAGATGAAATTTGCTTCTCTTTGAGGCTCCGCAAGCCAAATCTGGGGATCGGTTTATATGGGGGCTATATATAATTATGGACCGATGTGGACCAATTTTTGCATGGTTATTAGAGACCATATACTTACACCATGTACCAAATTTCAACCGGATCGGATGAATTTTGCTCCTCTAAAAATTCAAATCTGGTGATCGGTTTATATGGGGGCTATATATAATTATGGGCCGATATGGACCAATTTTTGCATGGTTGTTAGAGACCATATACTAATACCATGTACCAAATTTCAGCCGTATCAGATGAAATTTGCTTCTCTTTAAGGCTCCGCAAGCCAAATCTGGGGATCGGTTTATATGGGGGCTATATATAATTATGGACCGATGTGGACCAATTTTTGCATGGTTATTAGAGACCATATACTTACACCATGTACCAAATTTCAGGCGGATCGGATGAAATTTGCTTCTCTTTGATCAATCGCATACCAAATTTGGAGGTCCGTTTATATGGGGGCTATACGTAAAAGTGGACCGATATGGACCAATTTTTGCATGGTTTTTAGAGACCATATATTAATACCATGTACCAAATTTCAGCCGTATCGGATGAAATTTGTTTCTCTTAGAGCAATCGCAAGCCAAATTTGGGGGTCCGTTTATATGGGCGCTATATATAATTATCGACCGATGTGGACCAATTTCTGCATGGTTGTTAGAGACCATATACTAACACCATGTACCAAATTTCAGCCGGATCGGATGAAATTTGCTTCTCTTAGAGCAATCGCAAGCCAAATTTGGGGGTCCGTTTATGTGGGGGCTATACGTAAAAGTGGACCGATATGGCCCATTTGCAATATCATCCGACCTACATCAATAACAACTACTTCTGCCAAGTTTCAAGTCGATAGCTTGTTTCGTTCGGAAGAAAGCGTGATTTCAACAGACGGACGGACGGACATGCTCAGATCGACTCAGAATTTCACCACGACCAAGAATATATATACCACGACCAAGAATATATATACCCCCATCCTATGGTGGAGGGTATAAAAATTTAGTTTCAATTTTTCGAAAAATACTTATTTATTTTTATCACATGGCTTCAGTTTAAAATTTTTAAAATTAATTTAAATTTTTTTTCTCGGATGAATGTAATTTTTTTAAGTGGACAATTTCAAAATTATTTCCTTTCTAATTTCTATTTAGAGTCACTTAACATCTAATTAACTTATTCAAGTGAAAGCGAAATATATTATTCACGCATCAACCAAAGTATTGTCTTAATTACCTTACCCTATAAGGACATAAAATAAATCACACATTCATCTATCCAACCAACCATTCCCATTCATCTCACAAAACATTCATCATTATAAGGGCATGTTTAACATAGTGCTTACACCTGAAACCTATGGCCCCTAGATGACATTTAATTTCAATAAAATAAGGTCTTCGTTGTGTTGTGCTGTGCTGTTGAAATTGTTTTAGGTAAACAACATTAGAGAACACATTAATTACCTCCACTCATTTAGTTTGACGCACTAGAGCACAAACTTAAAACCCAAATAAAACCTATAGAAAATTCCTATAAACTAGGGACACAAACAAACACAACCTAACTAAACATGAAGAACATGAAGGATGAATGCCATCCATATACCACCATATAGAAAATGTACACATGTATATACACCTGGAAATTTCATAAAAATAAATATTTGTGAAAATTAAATAATTCACAAAAGAACGGAGATGTAATATAGTTCTATTGCTATAAGTATACCAGCAACCCCACCCACCCTCTCTCGTTCTCTGCAATCCAATTTGTAAACTATATCATATATAGAAGTACACGCATACCACCTGCATACCAAAAGTCTTTACCGGATATGAAACATACACAAGTACCTATCCCCATTTACACATGCTCACACGTACGTATTCTCATGCAATTGAATCCATTTTTAAATGGTAACACCTCATAGACTGACAAGAGCACAATGCTACTACAGTAGCAGTTTACACAAAATGTCATAAGTGAGTAGAACTGATTTGGTAGTAGATGGTTTTAAATGAATGTGTGAGTATATATGTGTGTAAGTGTACGAGTGTTTGTGTATGCAATTGAAACAAATGCTTGTTGTTTTTGTTGTTGTTGTCATTTTATGGCTCATTTTCCTGTCTGCCTCTAGATGTTCCTTTACTCTGTATGTATTTGTAAGTGTGTGCGTTTTAATTACAGTGGTTTTAGTTGCTATTGCATGCACAGTTGAATAATGTCAGAGAGATTGAAGAGTGAGAATAAGGATAAACAAAATATTTGCATACTTTAAGGCTTTAAAATAAAAATCCAATTGAGTTGTTTACATTGCCTGATGGTTGACTATGAAGTCTCAGTCATTATAGCTGAGTAAATAAATGGTAAAAAGCCAAAAACTACAATAAAAAAAAATTACTCATTGCAAAGTTTATATATTATTTTATGAAATATAAACTTTATTTTAGAATATAAGCAATGGAATTTCTGTGGGTATATATTTGCTTAGCTGATCACAAAAATGTCAATTAAATTATATGACCTTAGAGATATATAAATTAAATTAGGAATTATTCAATTATTTTAAATTGTTATTTTTTTATTTACATTAAATTAAATTGAGATATGTTAAATAAATTCAAATTAATTATAGTTTTTTATCTCAATTAAAATATTTTTAAATTATTTTATTTTATTATTTTTTGCTCTGACTATGACCACAGCTGGGGAAATAAATGGTAAAAAAACCAAATCGTTTGGAAAATATTTTTAAATTATTTTATTTTATTATTTTTTGCTCTGACTATGACCACAGCTGGGGAAATAAATGGTAAAAAAAAACAAATCGCTTGGAAAAATATATTTTATAATTTGAAATACAAACTTTATTTTAGCCTATAAACAATGTATATTAAGCGTGTATAAATAAAATCACAAAATTTTAACTAATTTCAGTTAAATTATAATTAACTAAATTATATTTAATTAATTGAAATTAAAAATATTTTTAATTAAATTAATTTAAATCGAACTTATAATATGAAATAAGTATAGTTTTTTTAAACTAAAATATTTTTGTATTATTTTTTGCATTGCCTGGTTGAATAATCAGCCACCATAGCTGGGTAAGTAAATGGCAAAAATAAAAAAAATAAATTTAAACTAATTCCAGTTAGATTAAATTAAGTTCAATTAAGAAATGCCCAATTAATTTAAATCAAATATAGTTTTTTTTTATCAAAATTGAAATATTTTTTAATTATTTTATTTCATTTATTTATTATTTTTTTTGCCATTGTAAATTATGATTAATCAGCTACCATAACTGTGTAAATAAATGATACAAAGCCACAAATTAAAAATCTTTTGCAAAATATATTTTATATTTTAAAATATAAACTTTACTAAAGCATATAAATATTTATACTCATCGTTTATAAATCTGATCAAAACATTTAAACTAAATTACATTAAATTATATGATATTAGATTAAATTAAATAAAATGAAGAAATATTTATTTAATTTAAATTAATTTAAATTTTAGTTAAAAAGTTTCTAGGTTTTAACAATGCTTTTTGGAAATCTCAAAACCATTCTATGGTGTTGGGTATAAAAACCAAAAAAAAAAAATTATATGAACAACTTATTTTGCTCATACTACTAAACTATGCCTTTAAACCTAAAGCAAAAATGCGCTTAATTCATGACCAACCCGAAAAAAAATTCAAAATTCCCTTCTAATTTTGAAAAAATCGAAATTTAATATGACTTTTTTAAATATGACTTTTACGTTAAAATATGGCATTTTGCAACTAAAATTCGGTTGGTCAATTTTGTCCAACACCAAAAGTCGTCTAGCCGCTTTGACTTGATTTTATAAAACACACGTAAATAAACTCGAAAGTCGGGCGGACCGACTATATCATACCCTAAACCATATTTATGGGAGCTTTATCTCAATATGAACAGATATGTGTTATATTAGAAGCTATACTTAATTTTGAACCTACAAAGTTAGTAAGTCACTAATATAGATTCCATTATTAAAAATTGCTCAATTTGTTTGGGGAAATGCTGCCACTTTACCCTTCTGGGGGGGGGGGTAAATTATATTGTGCCAAATTTGACGACAATCGGTTGGTAAAAAAGGGCAATGTACCCATGGTTACCACTCGAGCCAAACGTAATCTACCAAAATTGGGGAAAAATTTTACAAAAAAACTACCCAACAAAAAATTTTATTTTGCAAAATGTTGCCCCAATTTTATTTCTATAGAAAATTTTGTCAAAATTTTATTTCTATAGAAAATTTTGTCCAAATTTTATTTCTATAGAAAATATTGTCCAAATTTTATTTCTTTAGAAAATTTTGTCCAAATTTTATTTCTATAGAAAATTTTGCCAAAATTTTATTTCTATAGAAAATTTTGTCAAAATCTTATTTCTATAAAAAATTTTGTCAAAATTTTATTTCTATAGAAAATTTTGTCAATTTTTTTTTTTTCTATAGAAAATGTTATCAAAATTTTATTTCTATAGACAATTTTGTTAAAATTTTATTTCTATAGAAAATGTTGTCAAAATTTTTTTTCTATAGAAAATTTTGTAAAAATTTTATTTCTATAGAAAATTTTGTCAAAAATTTATTTCTATAGAAAATTTTGTCAAAATTTTATTTCTGTAGAAAATTTTGTCAAAAATTTATTTCTATAGAAAATTTTGTCAAAATTTTATTTCTGTAGAAAATTTTGTCAAATGTTATTTCTATAGAAAATGTTTTCAAAATTTTATTTCTATAAAAAATTTTGTCACACTTGTACTTCTATAGAAAATTATGCTAAAATTTTATTTCTTTACAAAATTTTGCGCAAATTTTATTTCTATAGAAAATTTCGCCAAAATTTTATTTCTATAGAAATTTTTGTCAAAATTTTATTTCTATAGAAAATTTTGTCAAAATTTTATTTCTATAGAAAATTTTGTCAAAATTTTATTTCTGTAGAAAATTTTGTCAAATGTTATTTCTATAGAAAATTTTGCCAAAATTTTATTTCTATAGAAAAGATTGTCAAAATTGTATTTCTATAGAAAATTTTGTCAAAATTTTATTTCTATAGAAAAGATTGTCAAAATTTTATTTCTATAGAAAAGATTGTCAAAATTTTATTTCTATAGAAAATTTTGTCGAAATTTTATTTCTATAGAAAATTTTGTCAAAATTTTATTTCTGTAGAAAATTTTGTCAAATGTTATTTCTATAGAAAATTTTGTCAAAATCTATTTCCATAGCAAATTTTGTCAAAATTATATTTCTAGAGAAAATTCTGTCAACATTTTATATCTATAGAAAATTTTGTCAAAATTTTATTTCTATAGAAAATTTTGTCAAAATTTTATTTCTATAGAAAATTTTGTCAAAATTTTTTTCTATAGAAAATGTTATCAAAATTATATTTCTATAGAAAATTTTGTCAAAAATTTATTTCTATAGAAAATTTTGTCAAAATTTTATATCTATAGTAAAATTTGCCAAAATTTTATTTTTTAGAAATTTTTGTCAAAAATTTATTTCTATATAAAATTTTGTCAAAAATTTATTTCGGTGTGAACAATACCGTTATGCTCAGTGCTTTGATAGAGTCCAATTGGTGAAATTGGAACCCTAACACGGAAACCGAGATGTGGCTGTTCAGTTTGGACGTCAACAATTTATTTCCATACAAGATTGTGTCGAAATTTTACTTCTATAGAAAATTTTGTCAAAATTGTATTTCCATAGAAAATTTTGTCAAATTTTATTTCTATAATTTTGTCAAAATTTTGTCAAAATTTTATTTCTATAGAAGATTTTATAAAATTTTATTTCTATAGAAAATTTTGTTAAAATTTTATGTCTATAGAAAATTTTGTCAAAATTTTATTTCTACAGAAAATTCTGTCAAAATTTTATTTCTATAGAAAATTTTGCTAAAATTTTATTTCTATAGAAAATGTTGTGAAAATTTTATTTCTATAGAAAATTTTGTACAAATTTTATTTCTATAGAAAATTGTGGCAAATTTTATTTCTATAGAAAATTTTGTCAAAATTTTACTTCTATAAAAAATTTTGTCAACAATTTATTTCTATAGAAAATGTTGTCAAAATTTTATTTCTATAGAAGTTTTTGCAAAAAAAAAATTTTCTATAGAAAATTTTGTCGAAAGTTTATTTCTATAGCAAATTTTGTCAAAATTTTATTTCTGTAGAAAATTTTGTCAAATGTTATTTCTATAGAAAATTTTGTCAAAATCTATTTCCATAGAAATTTTGTCAAAATTTTATTTCTATAGAAAATTTTGTCAACATTTTATTTCTATAAAAAATTTTGTCACACTTGTACTTCTAAAGAAAATTATGCTAAAATTTTATTTCTTTAGAAAATTTTGTCAAAATTTTACTTCTATAGAAAATTTTGTCAAAATTTTATTTCTATAGAAAATTTTGTCAAAATTTTATTCCTATACAAAATTTTGTCACAATTTTATTTCTATACAAAATTTTGTCAAAATTTTATTTCTATACAAAATTTTGTCAAAATTTTATTTCTATAGGAAATTTTGTTAAACATTTGTTTTTATAGAAAATGTTGTCAAAATTTTATTTCTATTGAAAATTTTGTCAGATTTGCGACTTTTATATCCCTAATCTAAAATGACTTAGCCCTGATATCTAATACATATGAAACTGTCACCACAATTTCAAAACTACATTGTCATTCAAATTATATCCCATTTGACATTTACGGCCTTTGTAGATTTCCTAATATTCTTTCCCTCTATTACCATCAAGTTTGGCCATTAACTTACTGAACTGTAAGTATTTAAGTTTGTTTTGGCAAGGAATAAAAAGCAACAAAAAAACTCTAGCTTAGAAAAAAAACGAATATTTAAACCAAAATTCCTTGCCATTCGTGTTGGCGTGTTTTTATTTCTTATCTTGTCTATATTATCGACCTTAGCAAAAAAAAAAAAAAAACAACAGACGCCCAGGAACAATGTGCAAACGTGTTTTGTTCGTTTCCTAAAAATAGGCAACGAAAAATGCATTTTGCTTGTATCATTTATGGGACCAAGTGAAATGAGAAACACGTGCAAAGTTTTGGCTTTTTTGTCTTTTGCTTTTTCATTTAGAAAGCCATGAATACTTGCTACCAGTATAAAAGTTAAGGAGGTGTTTTGTGTTAAATATCACTTCAAGTGTGGTGTTTTGTTGTATCAAAATGAAATTTATTGCCATTTATTGAAAATAAATTTTCCATGAACAAGTATAAAAACACTAACACACATACACATTTTTAATGCAATGCTGTTTTGTAGCTAAGGAATGTTGTTGCCTACTTTTGGGGTGTTGTGTTTTTCTTATTTATAGCTAAGGTTAGGGGAATTAGGTAGAATTTTAATTTCAATGTGATGCAATATAAAGTGCCTAGTTTTAGGGTGTTTATTTTAACTAAGTATAAAGAATTTGAATTAAATATGATTAAGAATTTCACTCTTAAAGAATCCATAATGGGTTTTTTGTCACTTAGGACTATTTCTTATGACACATCTCTAAGTTAAAGTTCTCTGTCTAAAATTAAAAAAAAACATACCAGGATTTTGATATAAATTCTTGTCAAATATCCCATCAGATTTAAAGGATAGGCTTTTGGCTTTTTCCAATCCATTGCTTTTCACTACTCCTCCAATCTCAATCAAACATCAAAGAGATTTTCTGTTGATTTTTTTTGTTTCTCCTGTTGGTAAAGCCGGCGACATTTCTATGGCAATAAAAAGCATGACCTTTAGCATTGAGCTAAATATAGAAACGGACAGCGCTGATTGGTAAGAGAAAACTCATCCAATGTGATATGATACTGGCTACATAGTCTAAGTGGCAGCCACCTTTACACTTTTTTTCCATCTGTGATACTTTTTGCCACTAAATGTCATTTTTTTCTCAACTGCGTCACTTTTTAATTGAATTTATTTACAATCGTAATATTATATTTCTTTTTTGCCATGTTTTCATTAGACCTGCCTAAAAGTATGCAAAGAATTTTTTCTATATTAAATAATCCTAGTTAATAACCTGAATATTTAATTGCAAGGAGTGTTTTTCAATGAAATTGAGATAAAATGATTGTTAGGTTAGTGTGAGAGCCACCGTTGTCCCTTGCATACAAAGTGTCCTGGGTTTAATCCCAGAATAGACCGAAAACCAAAAATATTTTCAGCAGTGGTTTATCTCCTCTCAGTAATGCTGGTGACATTTTTGAGTATTTTAATTCAACATAATGGGAGAAGGCGTTTGGGCCCTGCTATAAAAAGGAGATCCCTTGTCATTGACGTAAATGCGAAATCGGGCAGCACTCAATGATAAAAGATAAACTCATCACTGTGGTATCACAATGGACTGAATAGTCTAAGTGAGACTGATATAAACTAACCTAGTGAGTGGTCTAAAGTGAAGGAAGTTATTAGAGGAATCTACATAAAACTTATATAAATGCGTTTAATTGTTACCTTTCCTAAATGAAAAAGCGTGCCACTGTTTTACGACACTTTTGTGGCACTTTTGCGAAATTCTCAACGGTAATGGTGAGTACTATATTTTTACAAAAACTCTAAATCAAAAGTTCATATATGAACACGACTAATTTTTCTCAAGTCAAATTATGGATGGAAAATATGAAAGGCATTGATTGGGAAACGTTTTATATTTCTAATATTTATGGATTCAAAAAAGAGCTTGGTTTTCAGCTTGAAAATTGAACATAGTACTTACCTTAACGCTGCAGCCACCTTTCAGAATATAACCTCATATACCTTCAGTTTGTATCCCTGTCACCGTTGTGCCAGATTTGCCACTAAAGACCCTCTTTTTAATTGTGCCACTAAATGCCCTTTGTCTTGTTTATGCGACTTTTTAATTAATTTATTTTCTACTGCAATATTATTTTTTAAATTGGATCGCAAATCACTTCAAAAATATGGATGTGAGGTATGACTCAACAAATATTTGAATTACACCGACCAATACTATATTTGTAAGCACTTTTCCCTTCTCATATCAGGGCCTTCATAAGCAGAGACATGTACCGCCTGAAAGTAGGCACCGATTTTTTTCTAAATATAGGTTAGTCCGTACAGCTATCAATTTCTATGATAGATTGGCAATAACAAGGAATTAAAATAATTGTTTGATTCATTAGGGTATATATTTTCAATTTAAATTTACAATTTTGCCTAAAAGTAGACAAAGTTTTTTTTTATAAACTTTGTAAATCAGGTTACTCCGTACAGCTATCAATTTCTATGAATGATTTGCAATTAAATGGAACTAAATTAATTGTTAGATTCATTAAGATATAAATTATCATTGTGATTTCAGAATTCTGTACGAAAAAAACTAATATTAATGCGTTTAATTCGAAGTTTTCTCTATGACGAATTGTGGCACATCTTCTTTCATTGCAAATGCCACTTTTTAGAAATTCTCAATGGTAACGCTGTTTTGAAGTAGAATTTTAATTTCATAACATACATCAAACATACCATAAAAACCACCAATGAAATTTTCAGATAATTCATTTTATTTCAAATAAATTTCCTTCTGCAATTTAATTGATTGAAATAATCAATTGCCATACAAATTTGTGGTTTTACTTTAATTCACCAAAAAACAACCACAAACACATATTTTGCATGAACAACTTTAACAGATGATATGCTAGGAAAATTTATGACTTAAATTCAAAATAAACAAAAAACATGCCTCCTTAACAAGTTCTCATAATATGCCCCAAAGTAAGCATAATTTATCAACACATGTAATAGCCTAAAAGTAGGCTAAACCATATTTCATAACACTCACATTTTCACACATTCGCACATGATCAAATCCGTAACGCCTAAAAGTATACACCACAAACGCACACATGTACACCATATACAGTTATCGAATGATATACGAATTATCCTAATCACATTGACTATGGTATTGAGATTTCAATTTGATTGGCCCAGGGTGTGTGAACGGAAAGGCAATGTCAAAAGAGCAACCGAAAGCCACACATATTTCATGTGTTTTAGTGAATGATATAAATGATAGGATGGCACAGCCATAGCAATCTTTTCTAAATGGTTTTTGTAAGCTATACTGTCCAGTAATAGGGAGATGTCCATTGGTATTTGGGAAATGTAGGAACCAGTGTCACATTGACATTTGACTATTGAACATTGATGGAAGGCTTTTGAAATCAATAAGGCGATCAGACTTGCTAGGCTCATCAATTGAATTTGAAGTGAATGGCATATATTGCTTATTTGAAAAAGTCATTTCGCAATTTTGACAAAATTTTCTATAGAAATAAAATTTTGACAAAATTTTCTATAGAAATAAAATTTTGACAAAATTTTCTATAGAAATAATATTTGGATACAATTTTTTGTAGAAATAAAATTTAAGTTATTTATGATTATTTTGATTACGAAAAAAAAATTTTGAACAAAATTTTCTATAGAAATAAAATTTTGACAAAATTTTCGATAGAAATAAAATTTTGACAAAATTTTCTATAGAATTAAATTTTGACAAAATTTTTATAGAAATAAAATTTTGGCAAAATTTTCTATAGAATCAAACTTTTGACAAAATTTTCTATAGAACTAAAATTTAGACAAAATTTTCTATAGAAATAAAATTTTGACAAAATTTTCTATAGAAATAAAATTTTTACCAAATTTTCTATAGAAACGTAATTATGACAAAATTTTCTATAGGAATAAAATATTGACAAAATTTTCAATGAAAATAAAGTTTTGACAAATTTTTTTGTAGAAATACAATTTTGACAAAAGTTTCTATAGAAATAATATTTGGATACAATTTTTTTGTAGAAATAAAATTTGAGTATTTAATGATTATTTTGATTACGAAAAAAAAATTTGAACAAAATTTTCTATAGAATTAAATTTTGACAAAATTTTCTATAGAATCAAACTTTTGACAAAATTTACTATAGAAATAAAATTTTGACAAAATTTTCTATAGAAATAAAATTTTGACAAAATTTTCTATAGAATAAAATTTGGACAAAGTTTTCTATAGAAATAAAATTTGGACAAAATTTTTATAGACATAAAAATTTGGACAAAATTTTTATAGACATAAAAATTTTGACAAAATTTTTATAGAAATAAAATTTTGACAAAATTTTCTACAGAAATAAAATTTTGACAAACTTTTCTATACAATTTTGTTAACAGTTTCTATAGAAATAAAATTTTGACAAAATTTTCGATGGAAATAAAATTTTGGAAAAATTTTCAATAGAAATACAGTTTTGACAAAATTTTCTATAGAAATAAAATTTTAACAAAATTGTCTATAGAAATAAAATTTGGACAAAATTTTTATGAAAATAAAATTTTGACAAAATTTTCTATAGAAATAAAATTTTGACAGAATTTTCTATAAAAACAAAATTTGGACAAAATTTTCTATAGAAATAAAATTTGGACAAAATTTTCTATAGAAATAAAATTTGGACAAAGCTTTTATAGACATTAAATTTTGACAAAATTTTCTATAGAAATAAAATTTTGACAAATTTTCTATAGAAATAAAATTTGCGTATTTTTGAGTATTGTTGCCCTATTTTATGATTATTCTGATTATTAATTTTATTGTTATAACCTCAACAAAATTTGAAAGAAATAAAATTTGGACACAATTTTTATAGAAATAAAATTTTGACAACATCTTCAGAAATAAAATTTTGACAAACTTCTATAAAATGTTGTTAAAATTTTCTATAGAAATAAAGTTTTGATACAATTTTCGATGGAACTAAAATTTTGGAAAAATTTTCTATAGAAATACAGTTTTGACAAAATTTTTTCTATAAAAATAAAATTTGGACAAATTTTTTATGAAAATAAAATTTGGACAACATTTTTTATGAAAATAAAATTTTTGAAAATTTTTGCATAGAAATACTATTTTGACAAAATTTGCTATAGAAATAAAATTTTTGCAAAATTTTCTATAGAAATAAAATTTTGAGGAAATTTTTCCTTGAAATAAAATTTTGACAAAATTTTCTATAAAAATAAAATTTTTGACAAAATTTTCTATAGAAATAAAATTTGGACAAAATTTTGTATAGAATTAAAATTTTGACAAAATTTTCTATAGAAATAAAATTTGGACAAAATTTTCTATGGAAATACAATTTTGACAAAATTTTCTATATAAATAAAATTTGGACAAAATTTTGTATAGAATTAAAATTTGCGTATTTTTGAATATTGTTGACCTATTTTATGATTATTCTGATTATTAATTTTGTTGTTATGACATCAAGCCGAACAAAATTAATAGTCGAAATAAAATTTGAACAAAATTTTTATAGAAATAAAATTTTGACAACATTTTTATAGAAATAAAATTGTGACAACTTTTTTATAGAAACAAAATTTTGACAAAACTTTCTATAGAAATAAAATTTTGACAAACTTGTCTATAATTTTTTTTTTTAATTTTCTATAGAAATAAAATTTTGAAAAAATTTTCGATGGAAATAAAATTTTGGAAAAATTTTCAATAGAAATTCAGTTTTGACAAAATTTTCTATAGAAATAAAATTTGGACAAAATTTTCTATAGAAATAAAATTGTCAAAATTTTCTATGGAAATACAATTTTGACAAAATTTTCTATAGAAATAAAATTTGGACAAAATTTTCTATGGAAATACAATTTTGACAAAATAATTTTGTCCAAATAGAATTTGGACAAAATTTTGTATAGAATTAAAATTTGGATATTTTTGAATATTGTTGACCTATTTTATGATTATTCTGATTATTAATTTTGTTGTTATGACCTCAAGCCGAACAAAATTAATAATCGAAATAAAATTTGGACAAAATTTTTATAGAAATAAAATTTGGACAAAAATTTTATAGAAATAAAATTTGGACAAAATTTTTATAGAAATAAAATTTTGACAACATCTTCTATAGAAATAAAATTTTGACAAACGTTTCTATAAAATTTTGTTACAATTTTCTATAGAAATAATATTTTGATAAAATTTTCGATGGAAATAAAATTTTGGAAAAATTTTCAATAGAAATACAGTTTTGACAAAATTTTCTATAGAAATAAAATATGGACAACATTTTTTATGAAAATAAAATTTTCGAAAAATTTTCAACAGAAATACAATTTTGACAAAATTTTCTATAAAAATAAAATTTTGACAAAATTTTCTATAGAAATAAAATTTTGAGGAAATTTTTCTTAGAAATAAAATGTTGACACAATTTTCCATAGAAATAAAATTTTGACAAAATTTTCTATAAAAATAAAATTTTTGACAAAATTTTCTATAGATATAAAATTTTGACAAAATGTTCTATAACAATAAAATTTTGATAAAATTTTCTATAGAAATACAGTTTGGACAAAATTTTCTATAGAAATAAAATTTTGACTAAATTTTCTATTGAAATAAAATTTTGTCAAAATTTAATTTTCTACAGAAATAAAATTTTGTTAAGATTTAATTTTCTATAAAATAAAATTTTGAAATGTTGAATTGGGAATTGGGAATTATCACCAAAGAATTAAGAAAAAAAATATCGCTATCGCAATTCGGATTTATTGAAATATACGGGAATAAGAAATTTTCTACTAAAAACAGCTTTTGTTGCTAAACATGACAATTCAATAAAGAAACCAAGTATTTTCTAAATTTATAAGCCTATTTTTAGGATACAAAATTTATATAAACACACATACAAAATATCCTATTCGTTAAAATTTCTACATATCCTTTCCATCATATTAAGTATTCTAGTAAACCTGCAAACAAACTTGGAGCATATATTTGGGCCAAAAATTTCAAATTTCAAAATATTTTACTTCTACTAACAATAATTATTCATTCCTTACATACAATGATCTCCTTTCCAATTGCCTCATGCTACATACTTAAATGTTTTATATAATGAACCCATGTACTTCAATTTCGATTTTTCTTTTTTGCTATTCTCGTTAACCTCTCTTGCCTAGGACAATTTCAATTTATGTCCCATCCATATATGGCCTCATCATCAACAGCAAAGTATCGTTCTTGTGGTCATGTATGGATTTGTCCAAATGTATATCCTTGAAATGTGAAACTAATTATGTGATATACTTTCTGATTGCAATACAAAAAACTTGTCAGTGAGCTAGATTTTTATTTTTGTGTCTTGCCGGAGAGTAGTACCATCACCATTATCTCTAGCTAAAAATATCACAGATATCCATTCATTGAATATGACAAAAGTATTTTGGAGGGGAATTGTAGAAAAGGATGAAGGGCACGAGGAACAACTTGACAACTGGTAATTGATGTCATTCCATATCAAAAACCATATATATGGGATTGATGGTTTGTTAAGACCAAGCATTGCAGTTTTAGTCATATAAAGGCAATGAAAAGGACCTTATAGGTCCTTAACACTAGGAAATTTTTGTGTTTGACCCTATATAATGTGGGAAATGCTAGGAGATCCATTCATTGAGGTCTTCATGGATCATTGGTTAGCATGCCCGCCTAGCATACAAAGGGTCGTGGATTCCCTCCTTGTTTAGGCCGAACTCTAAAAATACTTATGGAACGAATTATGGCCTTCAAATGGCGAATAAATCTATCACACTCTGCATGGAAGTGACTATGCAGTATTTTTGTCTATTCCGCTGTCTTGAGATGATTGACTCTTTAATATGTTTTAATGCCATCTAAAACATGCTCCAGGTGTCCAAGTCCAACGGATTGAAATCCAGAGATTTTGGTGAGGTAGAAAAAAAAGCATGGAACCTCCTTTTTTAAGACATTCTTGGTTGGCACGTGCCGAGTTCGATGGTACTGAGTCCTGTTGGAATATCCATGTGCAGTTCGGATATGTTCGATGGGGCAACCTTTGACACGAATTATGGCTTTCAAACGGTGGAGAAAGCCACTATACGCTGATTTTTGTCTATTACTGGCAAAGTGACGTCTTGAAATGAATGACACTTTGGTATGTTTTAGTGTCATCCATACTCTCTACATGGCACCCGATGCAAAAGTTCAACGGATTGAGATCCGGATATTTTGGTGGTCATTGTGAGGTAGAAAAAAGCGAGGAAACTCGTTTTTAAGGCATTCTTGGTTGACGCATGCTGAGCACGGTTGCTACAGTTGGTAGATTGCTAGAATTCTTGATGTTTTGGTAGATTTCGCTTAATATTCTTCTCCAACTAAGAGATATATAAATAAAATTTTGACTAAATATTCTATAGAAAAAAAATTTTGATAACATTTTCTATGGAACCAAAATGTTGACAAAATATTCTATAGCAATAAAATTTTGTCAAAAATTTCTATAGAAATAAAATTTTGACAAAATTTTCTATAGAAATAAAATTTTGGAAAAATTTTCTATAGAAATAAAATTTTGTCAAAATTTTCTGTAGAAATATAATTTTGACAAAATTTTCTATAAAAATAAAATGTTGACAAAAATTTCCTTTAGAAATAAAATTTTGACAAAATTTCCTTTATTTTGACAAAATTTTCTATAGAAATAAAAATTTGATAAAATTTTCTACAGAAATAAAATTTTGATAAAATTTTCTATAGAAATAAAATTTTGACAAAATTTTCTATAGAAATAAAATTTTGACAAAATTTTCTATACAAATAAAATTTTGACTAAATTTTCCTATAGAAATAAAGTCTTGACAAAATTTTCTATAGAAATAAAATGTTGACCAAATTTTCCTATAGCAACAAAATTTTGACAAAATTTTCTATACAAATAAAATTTTGACAAATTTGTATAGAAATAAAATTTTGACAAAATTTTCTATAGAAATGAAATGTTGACAAAATTTTCTATAGAAATAAAATTTTGATAAAATTTTCTATAGAAATCAAATATTGAAAAAACTTTCTATAAAAATAAAATTTTGACAAAATTTTCTATAGAAATAAAATTTTGACAAAATTTTTCTATAGAAATAAAATGTTGACAAAATTTTCTGTAAAAAATAAAATTTTGACTAAATTTTACTATAGAAATAAAATCTTGACTAAATATTCTATAGAAATAAAATTTTGAAAAAAATTTTTATAGAAATAAAATTTTGACAAAATTTTCTATAGAAATAAAATTTTGACTAAATTTTCCTATAAAAATAAAGTTTTGATAAAATTTTTTATAGAAATACAATTTTGACTAAATTTTCCTATAGCATAAAATAGTTGAAAAAATTTTCTTTATTTTGACAAAATTTTCTGCAGAAATAAAATTTTAGCAAAATTTTCCTATAGAAATAAAATCTTGACAAAATTTTCGATAGAAATAAAATTTTGACAAAATTTTCGATAGAAATAAAATTTTGACAAAATTTTCTATAGAAATAAAATTTTCTATAGAAATACAATTCAGACAAAATTTTCTATAGAAATAAAATTTTGACAACATTTTCTAAGAAAAAAAATGTTGACAAAATTTTTTATAGGAACAAAATTTTCTATAGAAATAAAATTTTGACAAAATTTTCTATAGAAATAAAATTTTGACAAAATTTTCTAAGAAATAAAATGTTGACAAAAATTTTTATAGAAATAAAATTTTCTACAGAAATAAAATTCTGACTTATTTTTCTACAGAAATAAAATTTTGACAAGTTTTCTATAAAGGTAAAATTTTCACTAAATTTTCTAAATTTTTGACAAAATTTTCTATAGAAATAAAATTTTGACAAAATTTTCTATAGAAATAAAATTTTGACAAAATTTTCTATAGAAATAAAATTTTGACAAAATTTTCTAAGAAATAAAATCTTGACAAAATTTTCGATAGAAATAAAATTTTGACAAAATTTTCTATAGAAATAAAATTTTGACAACATTTTCTAAGAAAAAAATGTTGACAAAATTTTTTATAGGAACAAAATTTTCTATAGAAATAAAATTTTGACAAAATTTTCTATAGAAATAAAATTTTGACAAAATTTTCTAAGAAATAAAATGTTGACAAAAATTTTTATAGAAATAAAATGACTAAATATTCTATAGAAATAAAATTTTGAAAAAAATTTTTATAGAAATAAAATTTTGACAAAATTTTCTATAGAAATAAAATTTTGACTAAATTTTCCTATAAAAATAAAGTTTTGATAAAATTTTCTATAGAAATACAATTTTGACTAAATTTTCCTATAGCATAAAATAGTTGAAAAAATTTTCTTTATTTTGACAAAATTTTCTGCAGAAATAAAATTTTAGCAAAATTTTCCTATAGAAATAAAATCTTGACAAAATTTTCGATAGAAATAAAATTTTGACAAAATTTTCGATAGAAATAAAATTTTGACAAAATTTTCTATAGAAATAAAATTTTCTATAGAAATACAATTCAGACAAAATTTTCTATAGAAATAAAATTTTGACAACATTTTCTAAGAAAAAAAATGTTGACAAAATTTTTTATAGGAACAAAATTTTCTATAGAAATAAAATTTTGACAAAATTTTCTATAGAAATAAAATTTTGACAAAATTTTCTAAGAAATAAAATGTTGACAAAAATTTTTATAGAAATAAAATTTTCTACAGAAATAAAATTCTGACTTATTTTTCTACAGAAATAAAATTTTGACAAGTTTTCTATAAAGGTAAAATTTTCACTAAATTTTCTAAATTTTTGACAAAATTTTCTATAGAAATAAAATTTTGACAAAATTTTCTATAGAAATAAAATTTTGACAAAATTTTCTATAGAAATAAAATTTTGACAAAATTTTCTAAGAAATAAAATCTTGACAAAATTTTCGATAGAAATAAAATTTTGACAAAATTTTCTATAGAAATAAAATTTTGACAACATTTTCTAAGAAAAAAATGTTGACAAAATTTTTTATAGGAACAAAATTTTCTATAGAAATAAAATTTTGACAAAATTTTCTATAGAAATAAAATTTTGACAAAATTTTCTAAGAAATAAAATGTTGACAAAAATTTTTATAGAAATAAAATTTTCTACAGAAATAAAATTCTGACTTATTTTTCTACAGAAATAAAATTTTGACAAGTTTTCTATAAAGGTAAAATTTTCACTAAATTTTCTAAATTTTTGACAAAATTTTCTATAGAAATAAAATTTTGACAAAATTTTCTATAGAAATAAAATTTTGACCAAATTTTCTATAAAAATAAAATTTTGACAAAATTGTCTATAGAAATAAAATGTTGTCAAAGTTTAATTTTTAATAGATTTTGAGAAAATTTTCTATAGAAATACAGTTTTGAAAAAAGTTACCATAGGAAAATTTGCAATACATATTAGCCACCCCCGTATTCCTTGTTCTTCGATTTAGTAATAATCTGCTATCATTCTACCTCCCCATTACGTTTAGAGCTACACCAATTCTAGACAAGTCATATGTAGTATACACAACACTTTACACAAAAAGTTCATTAAATTATAGCCTACATTTAGGCTGGAGCCAAATTGTTTAGTTGTCATTACTGTTGTTGCTTTGGCTCTTTCCTACAATGTCTCACATAAAATTACCACTGCATTGTGACGACTACATTGACCATTAGCCATTGGCATTGGCCAAAAAAAAAACAAAAATCCAATGAACAGAAATGTTCGTATAAGCAATCACGAAATTAAATTAAGATATTTTCCCCTGATTATATCGAAGAGAAAAAATTAAAGCATACTTTTGGGATTGCATGCAAGAAGTTTATCTACATTGTATCATTGTTAAAGAGCCTATTTTACGGGGATTTCAGATATATGTAGTTACTTACTTACTCAAACTAGATTTTGCATTTACTTTATAGGAAATTTATTTATTTCCTACTTGTTGGGCTCAGGTGTAGGTATAGAGCTTTGGGGTTAGCATTTTATATTCAAAATTATTCCATTAGAAGCTTTAAGGGTATTACAAAAAATATTTTATCTCTGTCAAACCTTAAAGTATACTACACCCTTTAGAATTCTTATTTCCCGTTTGGCTTTGGTTTGTTTTTGTTCTTTTTTTCGAGAAATATATTTTCTGCATACGAATTCCTTTAATATGTGTGTGTGTGTGCGCGCTTTATAAAACTGACAGTTTAGTTATCCGGACTGGTTTTGCCTTATGGGTATGGAAAATATTTTATACATTTTATTATGGATTTCACATACATGAATATTGGATGACATACCAATAGGGTGAATTTTTTGGGATGATGGATATTTGATTGAAAATTTTAGAGGGGGACAGCAGCCCCGAAGATCTCAGTGTGGAAACATTGGGCTTAGGTTAGGTTAGGTTAGGTGGCAGCCCGATGTATCAAGCTCACTTAGACTATTCAGTCCATTGTGATACCACATTGGTGAACTTCTCTCTTATCACTGAGTGCTGCCCGATTCCATGTTAAGCTCAATGACAAGGGACCTCCTTTTTATAGCCGAGTCCGAACGGCGTTCCACATTGCAGTGAAACCACTTAGAGAAGCTTTGAAACCCTCAGAAATGTCATCAGCATTACTGAGGTGGGATAATCCACCGCTGAAAAACTTTTTGGTGTTCGGTCGAAGCAGGAATCGAACCCACAACCTTGTGAATGCAAGGCGGGCATGCTAACCATTGCACCACGGTGGTGGTGGGCTTGAATGTCTCAGTGATGGAGTTGAAGATTGGAAAATCTCAGTAGAGCAACTGTAGTCATAAAGATCTCAGAGATGGTGCTGAAGGGCAGAAAGTCTCAGTGGTGTAACTGTAGCCCCGAGGGTCTCAGTGATGTGGTCTCAGCAATGGAGAAGAAGGGTCAACGGTCTCAGTGGTTCAGCCTCAGTTGAAATTTCGAAGGTCAGTGATGGAACTGTAGGATCGAAGGTTATAGTGGTAGAACTGTAGAAAGGTCTCAGTAGCAGAAATGCAGACCCGATCATTTCAGAGGTGGATCTGTCAACCCGATGTGGTGGAACTGTAAGATGAAAGGTCACAGTGATCTGATTGGGGGTAACTATAGGCCCGAAGGTCACATTTGGGGGACCTGTCGGCCAAAGGTCTCAGTGGGGCAACTGTAGACACGGAGGCGTCAGAATAACTGTATAAACCTCATTAGGGAACTGTACGTCCGGAGGTCTGAATGGTTTAGACCCGAATGTCTGCAAAGCACGTTGAGAGGAGCTCGATTTCTTCAGAACATTACTATAAACAGTCTTTAGTTCTTTCAACAACAGAATCAATTTCAACAGAATCAATTGATTTTGCACCAACACTCAAGGGAAAATTCACAGAAATTTTTCTATCATTCTTCTGCCTTAGTAGACTCTTTCCAATCATGTATATAATTCACATAACATTATTGAAAACGTATTTTCAATTTTTCATCATTGTAAAGCAACCAAACCATATCGAAGAAACCTCTTCCTCAATGATATGCCTCTGTACATAAAGAAGATGCTTCACCCGAGGGCAAACTGTGGAATTCAATAGATTTTCTTCGAAAGTTAAGGCAGTATTGCCTGCATTGTGACCAACACGATCTACCTCTTTTTTCCATTCATATGATGTAGCGTGGTTGGTAAACCCTTTAATGGCCATAATATAGATGACAAATATGCAGAAAGATACTTAAAAGTGTAAACAAGAAATGTGCAGATGAAAATCGAAAAGAAACTCGAAGGGAGGAAATTTCTTTAGGATATATGGGAAGTAAAAAAATCGCAAATCCTATGAAATGAACACTACAAAGCAATAGAATGTTGTGAGTAATATAATATTGGAGTAATAATAGCATTGAACTTTTTACATGATGGGAGAAAAGTTAATATATGAAAAGCCATAGTAGACCCATCATCTTCTCGTTAGAATAGTAGAGGACGCCGTTTTGTACTCGATTTCTATGAAATTTTGTCTAGTGTACTCTTTGCGAAGAAAATTGGAAAGATTTTTTTATATTTAGAAGGGGATGTTTTAAAAATTGTATACAGAAAGAAAATGTTATTAAAATTAAGAAATAAAATGTTGACAAAATTTTCTATAGCAAAAAAATTTTGACTAAATTTTCTATAGAAATAAAATTTTGACAAAATTTTATATAGAGATAAAATTTTCTATAGAAATACAATTTTGAAAAAAATTTCTATAGAAACAAAATTTTGGCAACATATTCCAAAGAAACTGAATTTTGACAAAATTTTCTATAGAAATAAAATTTCTACAGAAACAAAATTTTGGCAACATATTCCAAAGAAATACAATTTTTACAAAATTTTATATAGAAATATAATTTTGACAAAATTTTCTACAGTACTAAAATTTTGATAAAATTTGCTATAGAAATAAAATGTTGAAAAAATTTTTTCAAGAAATAAATTTATCACAAAATTTTCTTTAGAAATAAAATTTTGGCAAAATTTTTGTACATAAATAAAATTTTGACAAAAATTTTTATAGAAATAAAACTTTGACAACATTTTCTATAGAAATAAAATTTTGACAAAATTTTCTATAGAAATAAAATTTTGACAAAATTCTATATAGAAATAGAATTTTGATAAAAATTTCTCTAAAAATAAAATTTTTACAAAATTTCTTTTAGAAATAAAATTTTAACAAAACATTCTTTAAAAATAAAATGTTGACAAATTTTGTCTATAAAAATAAAATTTTTGCAAAATTTTCTGTAAAAAAAAATTTTGACAAAATATTCTTTAAAAATAAAATGTTGACAAACTTTTCTATAAAAATAAAATTTTTGCAAAATTTTCTATAGAAACAAAATTTTCTATAGAAATAAAATTTTGCCAATTTTTCTATAGAAATAATTTTGACAAAACTTTCTACAGAAATAAAATTTTGACAAACTTTTCTATAAAAATAAAATTTTGACAAAATTTTCTATGGAAATAAAATTTTGGCAAAATTTTCTATAGAAATAAAATTTTGACAAAATTTTCTATAGTAATAAAATTTTGATACAATTTTCAATAGACAAAAAATTTTGACACAATTTTCTATAGAAATAAAATTTTGACAAAATTTTATATAGAAATAAAATTTTGATACAATTTTCAATAGAAATAAAATTTTGACAACATTTTCTATAGAAATAAAATTTTGACAAAATTTTCTATAGAAATAAAATTTTGACAAAATTTTCTATAGAAAAAAAAATTTGACAAAACTTTCTATAGAAATAAAAATTTGACAAAATTTTCTATAGAAATAAAATTTTGACAAAAATTTCTATAGTAATAAAATTTTGACAAAATTTTTTATAGAAATACAATTTTGACAAAATTTTCTATAGAAATAAAATTTTGACAAAATTTTCTATAGAAATAGAATTTTGACAAAATGCTATAGAAATAGAATTCTCACAAAATTTTCTAGATAAAAAAAACAAGTAAGTAAAGTAGAAAGTCGGGCGGGGCCGACTATATCATACCCTAAACCACCATTACAGAATTAGTAATCATAAGCATTTGTGGTGAAACATATAGGTCTGGGAGATAAACCGCAGTTGCATATTTAAGAAAATTAAGGGGTACATGTCTATGGGTGCGTTGTGTCAATCTGACTATAGCTCATAGTTAATGTTGCCAGGGAAAATGTTCGGTTTACCATACAAGAACAAAAAAGTTCCTTACTTTCCCATACATTCCCAAACAATTTTCCCTACTATATTTTTCGTTAAATTTAAAAAATTTTACAAAACAAAAATGGTTCTAAGTACTTTATTATCTTAAAACATGAATATGCAACGTATATAACTTAGAATATAAAATTGTATTACCACCACGGTTGCCATAGTTGGTAGAATTCTACTCAAATTAGTAATCTTTTTTGTTAAATCTCTATAAAAATAAAATTTTGGAAAAAGTTTCTATAAACAAATTTTTGTGAGAAATTTTTCTATAGAAATAAAATTTTGACAATAAGTTCTATAGAAATAAATTTTTGAGAAAAAATTCCACAGAAATAAAATTTAGAGAAAATTTTTTATAGAAATAATATTTTGAAAAAAAATTTTATAGAAATACAATTTTGACAAAATGTTCTATAGAAATAAAATGTTGACAAAATTTTCTACAGGAATAAAGTTTACCACACATTGTTAAAGATCAAGCCTTGCCGGCTTCTAATTTCCTCCTCTAGAGCCACCAAAATGTAAAAATTATTACAAATTGTGTTGAGTGAAAATGTCCTACATTGTGGCCCTACGTCCCTACAAGACGCTAAATATTAGAAAAACCCTACATATAGGGAATTTCCCCTACTTCTAGCAACACTGGTCGTGTTGATATTGCACCTACGGAGTTAGTATGCCACTAATATTGAGCCCATTATTAAAGAAGAGAAAATCGTTCAATTAGTGTGGGTAATAAATCAAAATTTGCAAAATTTGCAAAAAATTTGAGTAAGATCAGTTACGAAATGAGGCCTGTATGGTCAAACATAAGGTTATTAGGGCGAATTTTTCAAAATCGGGTGATACATATATGGGAGATATCTCTACATCTGAACCGATTTTTGCACATATAGTAAGTGCTATAGAAGACCACATTTAGCCAAATATGAGTAAGATCGGTTGATAAATAAGGGTTTTATGGCCAAATTTAGAAAAATCGGGCGATACATATATATGAGAGCTATATCTAAATCTGAACCGATTTGGATGAAATTTTGCAGACTTGAAGGGCGATGGAAAAGATTACCTTTCGCCGAATTTTGTGACGATCCGTTAGAAAAAGAGCGCAACGTGCCCCCATTTGTCAAAATCGGGCGATACATATATATGGGAGCTATATCTAAATTTCATCCGATTTCTTCCAAATTCAATAGCGTTCGTCCTTGTGCCAAAAAAGCTGCCTATACCAAATTTCATCAAAATCGGTTAATAATTGCGACCGGAATCCTGTGAACAACAAATTCATGGACAGACGGACGGACACCAAGCGCTAGATCGACTCAGGAGGTGATTCTGAGTCGATCGGTATATATTTTATGGGGTCTAAAATCAATATTTCTGGTAGGTACATTTTTTGGCCGATCAAACTTATTATACCCTGACCACTATGTGGTTTAGGGTATAAAAATTGACAAAGTTTTCTATAGAAATAAAATTTTGGCAAATTTTTCTATAGAAATAAAATTTTGACAAAATTTTCTCTAGAAATAAAATTTGGACAAAATTTTCTATAGAAATAAAATTTTGACAAACTTTTCTATGGAAATAAAATTTTGACAAAATTTTCTATGGAACTAAAATTTTGACAACATTTTCTATAGAAATTATATTTTGTCAAAATTTTCCATACAAATAAACTTTTAACAAAATTTTCTATAGAAATAAAATTTTGACAAAATTTTCTATAGTAATAAAATTTTGATACAATTTTCAATAGACAAAAAATTTTAACAACATTTTATATAAAAATTAAAATTTGACAAAATTTTCTATAGAAATAAAATTTTGACACAATTTTCTATAGAAATAAAATTTTGACAAAATTTTATATAGAAATAAAATTTTGATACAATTTTCAATAGAAATAAAATTTTGACAAAATTTTTGATAGAAATAAAATTTTGCCAAAATTTTCTACAGAAATAAAATTTTGCCAAATTTTTCTATAGAAATAAAATTTTGACAAACTTTTCTATGGAAATGAAATTTTGACAAAATTTTCCATGGAACTAAAATTTTGACAAAATTTTCTATAGAAATTAAATTTTCGCAAAATTTTCTATACAAATAAAATTTTAACAAAATTTTCTATATAAATAAAGTTTTGACAACATTTTCTTTAGTAACAAAATTTTGATAAAAAATTTCAATAAAAATTAAATTTTGACAAGAATTTCTATAAAAATTAAATTTTGGCAAAATTTTCTTTAAAAATAAAATTTTGACAAAATTATCTGTAAAAATAAAATTTTGTCATAATGTTCTATAGAAATACATTTAGACAAAATTTTCTGTTAAAATAAAATTCTGACAAAATGTTCTTTAAAAATAAAATTTTGTAAAATTTTTCTACATAAATACAATTTTGACAAAAACTTCTATAGTAATAAAATTTTGACAAAATTCTCTATAGAAATAAAATTTAAACAAAATTTTCTGTAAAAATAAAATTTTGACAAGATGCGTTAAAAATAAAATGTTGACAAATTTTTTATAAAAATAAAATTTTGACAAAAACTTCTATAGAAAAAAAATTTTTGCAAAATTTTCTATAGAAATAAAATTTTGACAAAATTTTCTATAGAAATAAAATTTTGCCAAATTTTTCTATAGATATCAAATTTTGACAAAATTTTCTACAGAAGTAAAATTTTGACAAAATTTTCTATAAAAATAAAATTTTGACAAAATTTTCTATAGAAATAAAATTTTGAAAAAATTTTCTATAGAAATAAAATTTTGAAAAAAATTTCTATAGGAATAAAATTTTGAAAAACAAAATTTACAAAAGCGTTAGTTAAACTGCAATGAAGATTTTGGGCATTAAGTAAATTCCATAGGTCTTGTACAGTAGGCTCGTCCCCATATTAACGGTAGACCACACCTTCGGCATTTGGGATGGCTACATTATTCAACTTGTATCCTTCACTATGAGTTCGCAATGAATTCCTGTTATAGAATGTATGTCCCATTATCAATACCCTGAATTATGGCGTAAGTCTTTACTTACTTCTTCATCCCAACTACAATTACACATTCACTCCTTGATTAAGCACTTAAATCACATCTAAATACTTTGCACTTTCTTGAAACATGCTTTTATAGCTTTAATTGAATTTCGTACAATTGCCATAAATTATGGCCATCTTTCACAATGCACTGTACATTGTACAATTCAACGCCATCGCATCGTATGCCAAATCGGTCACATATTTTATTAGATTTTATAGCATTTTCCATTTTTTTCTCCATATGACAATAATCTCTTAACGTACCAGAACAAAAATTCAATACATACAAAACATAAAGGTAAAATAGGGGGGAGGGGAGTTGGATGAAAATACGGTAATTGTTGTACAGCAATTCAATAATTTCACATTCAATAACCCTATATGCCTACGATAGATCAATGGACTGCAGCAGACTGCAGTCCTCTATAAGAACTTGGACGAATGCTAAAGGCTTTTTGAAGAATTTATGAATATTAGCATAATTCTTAACATTTGTGGCATGTGTGACTGGCGCACTGATGGTGGTCGTTGTTGGTAGTTCCTCCATAGTGGCCATATCTTCTTCAAAATCTATTAAGGATTTGTAAGGATGCTTTGGAAAATTTATAGTTTCTCGTTACACAAGCCATCAACTGATAAGAAATCACAAAAAGAAATAAAGTGAGAACGAGAACTCATATTGCATTATGATATTGCCATGGCAAATTGTGTCATAATCGGCTCCAAACATTGTTGAGAATTTCACTTATCATTGGTTTTGCATCTAATATTGGTTGGCAAACCATCACTACATCGGGGAAAATGAAACAAGCTGATATATAAGCTTTGCAAGTGTGTATTTGTGGGAAGGTATAAATGGAGACCTGCCGAATAGAAACGTAGGCTGCCGAAACCGAAACTATGGAGGAATAAGCCCCAAAAAGTCAGACCAATAACAGAGTTTCAGTATTTTTTTAGCTCTTCAGTATATGCTGTTTAGAAAAGCTTACTGTTAGTAATACTGAGTTGATTTCAAGAGTACCAAAAAAATCGTCAGATTTCTTGAAATTCCCAAATCGTCTATTAAAAAAATGTGGCAAAACTGCACTTCACTAGCATCCTTAACAAATATCTTAAAATTGTCTTTCTAATCCCCATGTTCTCGACTAAAAAACTGTGTCCCTATTTACGAAAAAACAATCACCAATTTGGGGAAAATTCCCATTAGTGGCAACACTGGAACACAAGGTGAACATGATACCACAAAACTTCTCTCACATAAAAGGAGACATATCAAATAGGAGGAACTATGGCCAGGGCGTTGGGTCTCTTCAGAAAGTTGCGAGCAAACTATGGTGAAATGGAAAGAAAAGGACCATAGCAATTGCGAAAATCTAATGACGGCGAACATACCAGAATTTAGGCCTTTTATTGACATTATAACTGGTCACAGCACACTTGGGAAACATATGATAAGAATAGGCCTTAAAGATTATGACATTTGCAGATGGTCTCTGAAATCGGAAATTACGGAGAACTGGTATCATTTCCTTCGCCAGAGTCCAAAATTATCCCTTAGAAGAAAGAAACTACTGGAATCAATTTTCTGGCGGGTTCTCATCGATCTGCGGAAGCTTAAGGAAGATGCTCGACTTCATCGGGACCTCTGGTTGGAAGTTTCTCAGCATCTTTAAAGAAGACGGATAAATCAAAGTTCTTGAGCATCTTTAAAGAAGGCCACAAAGCAGAAGAAGAGAAACTAACCTAGGAATCACAAAGAACCTAAAGAAGTCTAAATTCTCTCTTGATATATGTACAAAAAAACCGGGAGAAATAAATTCAAATAACTTTCGATTTATTGATTTTCCAGCGAAAACCCCATATATTTTGCGCCTCAAAGGTCTTTAAGATCCATAGGGGCCCTTCCTCCAAGAACAATGCTTCTCTGAGAGGAGGAGATCATCTTCTAAACCGCTGCCGTTTGCACGGCTTCCAATTCCGCCCTTATTCCCTTATCATTGTCAACACCGATCTGAAATCAGAGCGGATGACCTTGGCTCTATCAGAGGGTACCGTCCTGAAAGTGGCATGGTTCAAGTGGTTTACAACCCTGCACTTTATCAGGTTTTGTTGGGTCGCAATGTTGTTCATCGGCAGCATTTTGGACTCATGCAGTAGATGCTGTTCCGGTGTCTTCGGGTTACATCCAGTGGCTATCCACAGAACAGTATTATGTACCTCGTATAGATTCCCCATTGAAAGTACTTATATGGTTTGCACGGCCTCCAATGCCGCCCTTACTTCCTTAACACTGTCATCGCCGATCAGGTGATTTTTGTTCCCACCTCAGTAATGCTGGTGACATTTCTGAGGGTTTCAGTGGCTATCCACAGAACATTATTATGTACCACGTAGAGATTCCCCCATTGAAAGTACTTATATGGTTTGCACGGCTTCCAATGCCGCCCTTACTTCCTTAACACTGTCATCGCCGATCAGGTGATTTTTGAAGTTCCCACCTCAGTAATGCTGGTGACATTTCTGAGGGTTTCAAAACTTCTCTAAGTGGTTCCACTGCAATGTGGAACGCCTTTCGGACTCGGCTATAAAAAGGAGGTCCCTTGTCATTGAGCTTAACATGGAATCGGGCAGCACTCAGTGATAAGAGAGAAGTTCACCACTATGGTATCACAACGGACTGAATGGTCTAAGTGAGCCTGATGCATCGGGCTGCCACCTAACCTAAGTCCCTTCTGAAATCAGAGTGAATGGCCTTGATTCTTTCAGAGGGTACCTACCTAGAAGTGGCATGGTTTGAGTGGTTTACAACCCTAAACTTTATCAGGCGCTGTTGGGTACGACGGTCGCAATGTTGACTAACCGTAAGCATTTTGGACTCATGGAGCAAATAGTGTTCCGGTGTCTTAGAGTGGCATCCAGTGACAATACAAAGAAACTTATTCTCCTGGGGATTCCTGCATTGGGTTTTGCTTATACTGGGAGTGATCATATGGTCTCATTGTCCCTCTGGCCTAATACAAAAAAACACGGGAGCAATAAATTCCTCCCATTTTCGATGTATTGATTTGGAAGGGAAAACCCCCATACCTCTTGCGCTTCAAAGGTATTTAAGCCTCATATCTATTTCTAGAGGCCCTTCCTCCACGAACAATGCTCCTCTGATAGGAAGAGATCACCTTCTGAACCGCGGCTCCCAATGCCGCCCTTATTCTCATCACTGTCATCGCCAATCAGGTGATTAATTGATTGTACGTCTCTTCTGAAATCAGAGCGGCTGGCCTTGGCTCTATCAGAGGATACCCTCCTGGACATGAAATGGTTCGGGTGGTCTACAACCATGCACTTTATCAGGTGCTGGTGGGTAAGAGGGTCGCAATCTTGACTCACCGAAAGCATTTTGGACTCATGTAGCAGATACTGTTCCGGTGTCTAAGAGTGACAATCCACGGAACAGTATTCTGCACTTCCTAGGGATTCCTGCATTGGGTTTCGCTTATACCAGGAGTCATCATAAGGTCTCATTGTCCCTCTGGCCTAATACAAAAAAACATGGGAGAAATAAATTCCTCCCATTTTCTATGAATTGATTTGGAAGGGAAAACCCCCATACCTCTTGCGCTTCAAAGGTCTTTAAGCCTCATATCTATTTCTAGAGGCCCTTCCTCCACGAACAATGCTCCTCTGATAGGAAGAGATCACCTTCCAATGCAGCCCTTATTCCCTTATCACTGTCATCGCCTTGATTATAAGTAACTTCTAAAATCAGAGTGGAGCCTTGGCTCTATCAGATGGTACCCTCCTGAGAGTGGCATGGTTTGAGTGGTTTACAACCCTGTACTTTATCAGATGCTAGTGGATACTAGGGTCGCAATGTTAAGTCACAGAAAGCATTATGGACTCATGTAGCAGAAGCTGTTCCGGTGTCTTAGAATGACATTCAGTGGCAATCCAAAAAGCAGTATTCTACACCTCCTATAGATTACCCCAATATCTTTTGCGCTTCAAAGGTATTTAAGTCACATACCAATATAAAGAGGTCCTTACCTAATCTACACAAATCGGCTTCGGTATATATAATTTTGAACACATCCTCTATTACTCGAAGATGGTTTCCTTGTTATTACATCTACCATCTTCCATTTTCTCCAATATCTTTAATATCTTAATGCGGATTTATTTCCTCTTGTTTGTGTTTACACCAAACGACTGGTGCTGCTTTGCCTTCAAAGCTACCTTGCAATCGATGTCTTTGGGGAAAGATAAACACACTCTTGAAAATTTTATACAAAAACTGAAGGCCTTTACGTTGTCTGGTTACATTTCGTTTATTTCCTTTCAGCGTTTTCCCAAACCAGACCAGGAAACCTGGTCTAAAGTCAGTCATCGAAGTAGGATCCTGAGAAAGAGGCTAAGAATTTTTGTGTGTGCTTGTGTTATTAAACATTTAATTTGCCCAGCATGATTTCTTTCTTTATTTCTTGCAAGAGGAAATAAAACATTTTCTTTATGGCTACCAACACAGACACACAGAAAAGAAACCTCTGCGTGCATTAGATCGAAACAGTCGACGTGAAATATCAGAGAATAAAGTATTTAAGAAATTTCCAACAATTGCATGTATTTGACATAAAAATTTAACAACCCCAAATGAGAGGAAACCAACGGAATTTCGTAATCGAATCTAAGTTAATAACAACTGAAAGAATTTCAAAGCATTGACAAGTGAAATGGAACAAAATGATATGATGTAGTTGGGGTACTTGGCAAAATAGAATCTGACATGACCATGTGGGTAGACGATAATCTCCTGTTTTTAAATGAAATTTCAATTTCACTTACATTTATGTAATATTTTGAGTGTTTAATGTGGTAACATTTCCTTTCATCCATTGAAAAGTAGTTTTTTTTTTTAATTTATTTGAAAGGTATTTCAATAGAAAGAGATTTGATGGAGAAAAATCAATGAAATAGACTTCACCAACCAGAATGACCATGAAAAGGTAGAGTGGACAATGATTCGTAGCCTCTGAACCCCCAAATGCTGTATTACATTTGAGATGCTACATTGAGAACTACAAGGAGCAACACCCAGCCCCTTCCGCCTTCTGACCCGGACCTGAGGTGATGAATGATACTGGAGAATCCCTGGATAAAGGAATCCGTCCCAGTTTTTATTCTGTCTACAGAAACTCGATTCACCATCATTAGATGTCAATGTACTTGCGGTCTAATAAATCTGTCCATTAATCCAATCCAAGCCACATGGCTAGATCACGAACAAAGCTTAAGATCGGTTATAGATATCTTATGTTAGGGAGATGAACGGATGATGGATTGCTGGCATGATGGTGGAACAAGAAGAATGCTTCGATTCCGGCCATCTAGATGCTAATTTTGAAATATCTACCGGGAGTTGGGTACCTAAAAAGATTTTTGAATTTGTTGCTGACTCACTCATTAAAACTGATGTCTTGAGAATGGGCAGAGGAAATATACTAGAAGGCATCTAGGGATACCTGGAGGTAGTACTTGGTCATGCTCTTTAATTTGTTTCTGGATTCATTGCTCAAAAAGAGAAAGAGTTGTTCCGATACTGCTCTTCTATATGTCATTGCTCAGAGAGAGAGGCAGAGAGTGATTCCCCTACTGAAGCCAGACAACGACTCGTAGTCGAACAGGTGATCTCCTTTTCTCTCATCAGTAGCCAAGACTCAAGATGGCATCCGGGGATACAATGAGTTGAATACCTGACCAGACTTATTAATTTGTCATTGGACGCAATGCTAACGATTTTTGGAGAATGGATAGAATGGGCAGATACTAGAGGGAATCTTGGAATACCTGGAGATCATATCTGATCATGGTCTACAATTTGTGCCTCTCAAAGAGAGAGAGTGATTCCGCTACTATTCTTCTATATGTCTGCGGACTCATTACACAGAGAGACAGAGACTACTAGTCGAACAGGCCATCGCCCTTTCTTTCAGCGGTAGCCATAAGTCTAGATGTCTAGAGATAATATCTGATCATGGTCTTCAATTTGTACATCTCAAAGAGAGAGAGAGAGTGTGATTCCGCTACTGTTCTTCTATATGTTTGCGGACTCGTTGCTCAGAGAGACAGGGACTAGTAGTCGAACAGGCGATCTCGCTTTCCTTCAGCTGTAGACATAACTCTAGATGTCATCTGTGGTTGAGTACCTGATCAGTCTTATCAATTTGTCATTGGACTCAATGCTTTGGAAAATGGATATAATGGGCAGATACTAGAGGGAATCTGGGATTACCTGAAAGCATTACCTGACCATGGTCTTCAATTTGTGTCTGGACTCACCCACCAGAGAGATTGATTCCGATACTGAAGCAAACAAAGGTTTATAGTTGGACAAGGCAATATCCCATTCTTTCAGCATTACCCAAGATACTAGGAGCAAAGAAAGCGATTCATGGCTTCGATCCCGCTGATTTTGAAACACCTGTCAGCAGATGAGTACCTAACCAGATTTGCCAATTTTTTTCTGAATTATTGCGTCTCTGAATCTAGGCACGGATTCGTCTAGCCTTATCTCAACTACATCTACGAATATCCTGGAGATAATATATGATCGTGCTCTTTAATTTGTCTCTGGAGATAGACTACCGAAGCCATTTGGCTCGGGTAGCCCAATTTCCCTTCCTTTCATCAGTAGCCAAGACAAGAGAAGGAATACGCAGCTAGAGGCCAAGGCATGTCCCAAAAAGATACATGTGGTTCTTGACCCTGGTATCTGGCAACCAGAGTAAGGTAAGGGTTAGATTAGTTGGGTTCGCAGGCCAGGCTATATAAGGAAAATGTTCACTCTTCGGGAATTCATCTTTAACCGCTGGGTTTAGATCTGAGAGGTACATATTCTGGTATCTGGAGATACCAAAAGGTAGCTGATATAGCGCCGTCTACACATCTGTCTCTCCTTGTTGGTGATCTTCCTCCAAGAAGAATGCTCCTCTGATAGGAAGGATCGCCTTTTGAACTGTCTGCACGGCTTCCAATGCCGCCCTTATTCTCTTGCCACAGCCATCGCCGATATGGCGATTAATTGATTGTAAGTCCCTTCCACCGGGAGCCATCGTGGTGCAATGGTTAGCGTGCCCGCCTTGCATACACAAGGTCGTGGGTTCAATTCCTGCTTCGACCGAACACCAAAAATTTTTCACCGGTGGATTATCCCACCTTAGTAATGCTGGTGACATTTCTGAGGGTTTTAAAGCTTCTTTAAATGGTTTCACTGCAAAGTGGAACGCCGTTTGGACTCGGCTATAAAAAGGAGGTCCCTTGTCATTGAACTTAACATGGAATCGGGCAGCACTCAGTGATAAGAGAGAAGTTCACCAATGTGGAATCACAATGGACTAAATAGTCTAAGTGAGCCTGATACACGAGCTGCCACCTAACCTAACCTAAGTCCCTTCTAAAACCAGGGCGGATGGTCTTGGCTGTATCAGAAGGTACCCTCCTGGGAGTGGCATTGTTCAGGTGATTTACAACCAAGCTCTTTATTAGGTGTTGGTGGGTATGAGGGTCGCAATGTTGTCTCACCGAAAGCATTTTGGGCTCATGCTGCAAATGCTGTTCCCGTGTTTTAGAGTGACATCGTGTGGCAATACGCAGTATTCTATACTTTATCAAGAGGTCGCAGTGTTGCTTCATCGAGAGTATTTTGGACTCCTGTGTCTAAGAGTTACACCCAGTGGCAATCCACAAAACAGTGCTGCTTCATCGATCCACAGAACAGTATTCTGTACCACCTAGAGATTCCTGAGTTTCGCTTATACTGGACGTCCAAACGGAGGCATAATCGATTCGTAAGTCTTCCTTATCTTTCCCCCAAGCATGCCAATGCCTTCAGGATCTTGTTTCTACTCCTAACGGTGGCCGCAAAAACGACGACAAATCAACTCGTAAGTCTTCCTTATCTTCCACCAAGTACTACAAATCAATGCCTTCAGGATCTTGTTTCTACTCCCAACGTTCTTAGCAACCATTTCCGCATGTTGACCAAACATCACGGCACGAACCCTGAGTTTTTTGGCCATGTAAATGCTCTGGCCATGAATATGAATGTTGAGCTTGAGAGAGAAGTTCACCAATGTGGTATCACAATGGACTGAATAGTCTGAGTGAGCCTGATACATCGGGCTGCCACCTAACCTAACCTGAGCTCCTGATTCATCTCTTGATCCCACAATTTAAGGGCAGAAATGTCTGTGTTTGTAAAAACTCACAGAATGGCCAAAAGCTACAAATTGTTTCCGATAAGAAAAATATCGATAAATTTGTCATCGATCACATTAACAAGCTGCAATACCGATGTCTTCGAACATAACTTATAGTGTGGCCAATATCTGGGATATATCTCGAAAAGCATTATCGTCCCGATAAACTTACATGAACGACGCATAAGTGAGACACTGATTAACCTTCAGATCAAGCCCCTTGACATCTCTACCTAACGTAACTGTGGAACAATCATGCGCTTAGATTATAAGATGGGCAATTGGTGATGATAGAGAAGCCATTGCTTGGACCCATCTGCATCGACGGCGAATATCGGCGACATATGAACCACGAGCCTTACCATTTATAGTCAGACATCGACATAGTTAGACTTATGGATCTACGCTGTTTGGGTCACGTCATGAGAGTGGATGAAACTGAGCCAGTTCAAAAAGCATATAAGAACGAGTTTATTGAAGGAGTAGTCCAAGGATCCAATGCAAACTTCAGGTGGAAGAAAATATCTTGGTGGTAATAGAGAAGCCTTTGCCACATAAAAGTTAAAAATGTTTAGCATACCCGCCTTGCATACAAAGGTTCGTGATATCACTCTCTGTTTCGAGCGAATGCCAAAACGTTTTACAGCAATGAGATATTTCTTCTCAGCAAAGCTGGTGACTTTTCTGAGTATTCCAAAGATTCTCGCCTATAAAAAGGATGTCCCTAGTCATTGACTAGTTCAATATCTGTGATACCACAATTAGCTGAATAATTTAAGTTAAAATGGGCTACCACTTCACCTAACATAACTATTCACATCGACTTGTCCATATTTTGCTCTATTCTATACTAAAATGATTTCGTTTATAAACTAAATAATTTCCATTAACATATTTCTAAAAATGAAAATATTTTCACAAGTCCATTTGAAAATATGTTAACAAGTCGTTAATTTTGATACACATGTGTCGTAGCACACCACCAACAGCAACAACAACAGCAAGGATAACCCTTAGTAGGATTTAAATGGACGATGAACGATCAATTAATAACCAAAGAACTCAACACACAAGTACGAATATCCTTTTCAAAATAGACACAGAAGCATATACACACACATTTGTATACATACGCATGTATATACTAAAATAAAACCATAAGCCTACAATGATGATGATGTCTTTTATGACCAGCAATAACCAACCAACCAACAACAACAACTGGTCATAGGAATGAAAATCCAATACCAGCTATAATTTACACAAATTTACAATTAAGAATTTTTTTAGCTTTAAGCTGTTTGTATGTGTAAATCCCTCATAAAAGAATTGTTAGCCATGTTAAGACAACCTCAACTACTGCAACAATCAATAGCCAAAGTCTGACTTGCATGTCTCAATGCCTGAACAAAAGCCAAGTGTACCAAATATACAAGCAAACGACAGAACCAATAAAAACCAACTGAAATGGGGGCCCCAGATCAGGGACGTAGTCCTTCACATAAAGAAGGAAAAACACAAAAAAAACAATTTTGATAAAATTTTCTATAGAAATAAAATTTTGAAAAAATTGTCTATAGAAATAAAATTTTGACAAAATTTTCTATAGAAATAAAATGTTGACAACTTTTTCTATAGAAATAAAATTTTGACTAAATTTTCTATAAAAATAAAATTTTGACAAAATTTTCTATAGAAATAAAATTTTGAAAAAACTTCTATAGAAATAAAATTTTAACAAAATTTTCTACAGAAATAAAATTTTCCATAGAAATAAAATTTTGACAAAAATTTCTATAGAATTAAAATTTTGACAAAATTTTCTATAGAAATAAAATCTTGCCAAAATTTTCTATAGAAATAACATTTTCACAAAATTTTCTATAGAAATAAAATTTTCACAAAATTTTCTACACAAATTAAATTTTGACAAAATTTTCCATAGAAATAAAATTTTGAAAAAAAATATACAAATATAATTTTGTCAAAATTTTCTATAAAAATAAAATTTTAACTAAATTTTCTGTAGACTTAAAATTTTGACAAAATTGTCTATAGAAATAAAATTTTGACAAAATTTTCTATAGAAATAAAATTTTGACAAAATTTTCTATAGAAATAAAATTTTGACAAAATTTTCTATAGAAATAAAATTTTGCACAAAATTTTCTATAGAAATAAAATTTTGACAAAGTTGTCTATAGAAAAAAAAAAATTGAAAAAAAAATTATAGAAATAAAATTTTGACAAAATTTTCCATAGAAATAAAATGTTGACAATATTTTCTATAGAAATAAAATTTTGAAAAAAAAATATAGAAATAAATTTTTTTTTGTTATTGTTGGCTTCTCTTCAATCTTTATTGTTGTTTTTGATCTCAGCTTAAAGCCATGCATTGACTAAACTACAAGAGTAGCTTAACCAACAGAGGAAAAGTATGCTTGTCAAATTTATTTGGGCAAAGCCCTATAGACTGCAAGATGGTTGGATGTACAGCTGTTTCGGAATTACCACATTCCTCATCAGCATCCTCTACTTGCAGCAAAACTATCAACCAATTATCAGAATAAATTCGGGTAATTCACTCAACCCAAAGTGAACTACACTTGAACCTCCCGAAAAAGTTTTGCTGCAAGTAGAGGATGCTGATGAGGAATGTGGTAATTCCAAAACAGCTGTACATCCAACCATCTTGCAGTCTATAGGGCTTTGCCCAAATAAATTTGACAAGCATACTTTTCCTCTGTTGGTTAAGCTACACTTGTAGTTTAGTCAATTCATGGCTTTAAGCTGAGATCAAAAACAACAATAACGAAATAAAATTTTGACAACATTTTCTATAGATTTAAAATTTTGAAAAAATTTTCTATAGAAATAAAATTTTGACAAAATTTTCTATAGAAATAAAATTTTGACAAAATGTTCTATAGAAATAAAATTTAAAAAAATAAAGAAATATAATTTTGACAAAATTTTCTATAAAAATAAAATTTTGATAAAATTTTCTATAAAAATAAAACTTTGATAAAATTTTCTACAAAAATGAAATTTTGACAAATTTTTCTACACGAATAAAATTTTAACAAAATTTTCTACAGAAATAAAATTTTCATAAAATTTTCCATAGAAATAAAATATTGACAAAAAATTCTATAGAATTAAAATTTTGAAAAAATTTTCTATAGAAATAAAATTTTGACAAAATTTTCTATAGAAATAAAATTTTGACGAAATTTTCTATAGAAATAAAATTTTCACAAAATTTTCCTTGGAATAAAATTTTGACAAAATTTTCCTTGGAATAAAATTTTGACAAAATTTTCTATAGAAATAAAATTAAAAAAAAAAAAATTATAGAAATATAATTTTGACAAAATTTTCTATAAAAATAAAATTTTCACCAAATGTTCTAAAGAAATAAAATTTTGATAACATTTTCTAGAGAAATAAAATTTTGCCAAAATTTTCTATAGAAATAAAATTTTGCCAAAATTTGCTATAAATATAAAATTTTGCCAATATTTTCTTAAGAAATAAAATTTTGACAAAATTTTCTATAGAAATAAAATTTTGAAAAAAATGTCTATAGAAATAAAATGTTGACAAAATTTTCTATAGAAATCAAATTTTGAAAAAATGTTCTATAGAAATAAAATTTTGAAAAAAAAAAATAAAATTTTCTATAGAAGTATTTTACTTGGCAAAAAATTCAAAAACAAAATTTTGAGAAAATTTTCTATAGAAATAAAATTTTGAGAAAATTTTCTATAGAAATAAAATTTTGACAAAATTTTCTATAGAAATAAAATATTTCGTTGAACTAAAACCAACTTGGCTCGATAATTCTGGAAAATTAAAAAAAAAAATCGTCTTTTAATTCATTGACTTTTTGTTCATTGATTTCAAAAATAAGAAACGCCTTTCCCGATTTTATCTGGAAGACGATATTTACTAGAAAAAAATGGCATAATTTATACTTGATTATGGAAATTTAAGTTTCAACTAATACGCTTATTAAGGACTTTAGATTTTCATGGTAAAAAAAAATCAAAACTAGTTCTAAATTTAAAAGTGAATTCCTTCTTAAGTATTTCCTTACACTCAAAAAAAAGTTTACTTGAATCCAAAGATTTTGACCTTCCCATAAGGATTTTGGTATTGATTGCGAGCCAAAGATGCGGCTTCTTTAATATAAAGACATTTTTTAGCGACCTATCTGGCCTTAAATCTAGGATCTATGAAATTAAAATTAGGATACAGATCTCATTTATTGAATTTTGTTTCTCTTTTCGCGATACATTAAAAAAACTATTCACGTACAAAGAAATACCTGTTCAAAATTATCCAAATTATAACGGATACCTCAAAGTACGAAATGTTTTCTTGGTTCAAAAAAAAAAACTTTAAACCAAAGATGCTAAATCCTCAAAATAAGTCTTAGCCTATATTTGAAGCGTTTTTATCTTAAATCCAAAGATTCAATATTTCAGCTAATTTAAGGACAATTTCTTTAAATCAAAAATGTGTTTCTTTACTTTAAGGAAAATTTTCCATAGTTCAAAGACATACAACCTTAGAGGAGGGATGCAAATTTACGAAATTTGTGCCCTAAATTTAATGAAAATATTTTTTTAAGTAAAGATTCTAATGTTTATTTTAATTGAAATTTCATTATTTTAAAGAAATTTGTCCTTAATATTTTGTAAATTGCGCATCCTAAATTTTAGGTTGCGTTATCTTTAATATCACGTAAATATTTTTTCAGTGTAGTATAACTCCTCGCTTCTTTGGCTTGGTATCAATACCAAGAGTAATTAAAGTAAAGACGAAATCTTTGAAACTTGGTGCGATTCTATGTCCTATGTCCATTTATGTGAGGAGCAAGGGTAAGATCTATATTCTATTTCATTCATTATCTTTGAAAGTTAGTTAGATTTGTTGCCAAAAATTACACTTTTTTGTTCTCTTTGTCATCCTAAAAATAGGCTACATTTTTAATTACCAAAATAACAACAAGTCTTTTAGATAAACAAATAGATTTTCAATCCTTGATTTAATTATATGTTATATTTTTCTATATATTTTTTGTATCCTAAAAATAGGCTATATATTTTAATAACAAAAACAACAAAAAATGGTTTTCAATGTTCATTTTTATATGTATTTTTTTTGGTATACATAAATACATATAATGGATATTTTAATGTTTATGACATCTTTTTGGTTTATTTGTATTTTTTTATTTGTTTTGAAAACAAAAATGTATTGTCTCGTCTGTGCTTTGATAGAATATAAGATAGAAATTGTATGTAATTACTTTTTTTTATTACTTCCCCCTCTGGCGATATGAAATATATTTTATGCTTTTGTCACAATGCATCATGATAAAGACCCAAAGGGAAATACTCATAGGATAGAGTAGAATTTTAGGGAAATTGCATTAGGAACTTTTTTGTATTTTATATAAAATATCTCCCTAAATTAGGCAGATGGATATTTTATAATTGTTTAGCCTAAAGATATGCAATATATTTTTTTTTTTGAGATATTATTAAATTTATGTTAAGCAGGGTAAATTTTATATAAAATATTTTAAATCAAATTCAAACAAATATACCAGCTAGCACTAAGTCAGAGAAATTGGAGATAGGGCCTCTGCCCCTATTACCATTCCTTCTAATCAAAACTCCCAACTACATCTCTGTTCACACATTTATAATAGCACTACAGATATCAATAGCCAACAACAACACTTCACTTCACAGCAAATAGTCGCCATTGCCACCATCATCATAAGAATCTAGGAATACTGAAATCTACACTCGAACAAATAAACAACTGCAGTACAAGTGAATGTAGTGCAAACATCGACCAACTATCAGCTCACTAGGACTACAACCTTTTTGGGGTTGTTCTCTGTTGCCAACTGCAACAAACCAAACATGCAAGCAAGATATAAACTATTTTAGCTTTTATCAACAACAAACATTACAAAAACTTGGCCACTAGAGTTGACCATGTTCTGTGGTACATATGTTCCTATAACTTATAGCGAGAGGGGTGGTGCTGAATTGTTAGCTAGAGGGTTCAATAACACGCAACATAGGACATGACAGAAATTCTAAAAAAGTGAACTATTACGATGTACTAGGATTTTTGCGAAAGACAAACAAGCTAAATGGATATCTAAGTACTTAACAAGTAAATGGACTTAACAAAATTTCATAGAAACTTTACGGAATATTCAAGGCAAAAATTTTAGAGAAAATCTCCATGGCATCGTTCTATACGGTTTTCCAATATCAAATTCATCATTGGGCAACAGCGTTACGGTTAATAATTTCTAAAAAGTGGCACAAATAGTGTCATTCGCAGTGCAATATAGTACAGAAATTTCCAAACAGTGGCACAATTTTTATAAAGAACAAAAATACAAATTAAATTAATTTTTCTATAGAATTTAAAAACCTCATTTTTAAAATTATATTTAAATTATTCTAAAAACCGTTTTATCGCCATTTTATACCAAATCAAATGGTTTTGCAAAATATTCCTCTACAACTAAGAGATACTTCTTCAATTTTCTATAGAAATAAAATGTTTAGAAAATTTTCTATGGAAATAAAATTTTAACAAAATTTTGTACAGAAATAAAATTTTGAGAAAATTTCCTATAGTAATAATATTTAGAGAACATTTCCAAGAGATATAAAATTAAACAAAAAAACTATAGAAATAAAATTTTGAGAAAATTTTCTATAGAAACAAACTCTTGAGAAACATTTTCTAAAAGAAATAAAATTTTGACAAAAAATTCAGAAATAAAATTTTGAGAAAATTTTCTATAGAAATAACATTTTGGGAAATTTTCTATAGAAACAACATGGTAACAAAATTTTTAAAAGAAATAAAATTTTCTATAGAAGTAAGATTTTGGAAAAAGTTTTTACAGACGTTTAAACTGAAAAAATTTTCAATGAAATAAAATTTGGACAACATTTTCTATAGAAATAAAATGTTGACAAATAATTCTATAGACGCAAAATTTGGACAAAATTTTCTGTAGGAGTTAAATTTAGATTAAAATTTTAATATAACTAAAATTTTGATAAAATTTTCTGTAAAAATAAAATTTTGATAAAATCTTCTATAGAAATAAAATTTTGACAAAATTTTCTATAGAAATAAAATTTTGAAAAAAATTTCTATAGAAACAAAATCTTAAAAAATGTCTAAAGAAATAAAATTTTAAGAAAATTTTCTATAGAAATAAAATTTTGGCAAAACTTTCTATAGAAATAAAATTTTGGCAAAACTTTCTATAGAAATAAAATTTTGGCAAAACTTTCTATAGAAATAAAATTTTGACAAAATTTTCTATAGAAACAAACTCTTGAGAAACATTTTCTAAAAGAAATAAAATTTTGACAAAAATTTCAGAAATAAAATTTTGAGAAAATTTTCTATAGAAATAACATGGTAACAAAATTTTTAATAGAAATAAAATTTTCCATAGAAGTAAAATTTTGGAAAAAGTTTTTACGAAGTTTAAATTGACAACATTTTCAATGAAATAAAATTTTGACAACATTTTCTATAGAAATAAAATTTTGACAACATTTTCTATAGAAATAAAATTTTGACAAAAAATTCTATACGCGCTAAATTTGGACAAAATTTTCTGTAGGAGTTAAATTTTGATTAAAATTTTAATAGAAATAAAATTTTGATAAAATTTTCTGTAAAAATAAAATTTTGGCAAAATTTTTTATAGAAATAAAATTTTGAGAACATTTTCTATAGAAATAAAATCTTAAAAAAAATTCTAAAAAAATAAAATTTTAAGCAAAATTTCTATAGAAATAAAATTTTGGCAAAATTTTCTATAGAAATAAAATTTTGACAAAGTTTTCTATAGAAATAAAATTTTGACAAAATTTTCTATAAAAATAAAAATTTGAGAAAATTTTCTATAGAAACAAACTCTTGAGAAACATTTTCTAAAAGAAATAAAATTTTGACAAAAAATTCTATAGACGCAAAATTTGGACAAAATTTTCTGTAGGAGTTAAATTTTGATTAAAATTTTAATAGAAAAAAAAATTTTGATAAAATTTTCTGTAAAAGTAAAATTATGACAAAATTTTCTATAGAAACAAAATCTTAAAAAATTTTCTATAGAAATAAAATTTTGAGAAAATTTTCTATAGAAATAAAATCTTAAAAAAATTCGAAACAAATAAAACTTTAAGAAAATTTTCTATAGAAATAAAATTTTGGCAACATTTTCTATAGAAATAAAATGTTGAAAAAATTTTCTATAGAAATAAAATTTTGACAAAATTTTCTATAGAAATAACATTTCGAGAAAAATTTCTATAGAAATAAAATCTTAAAAAAATTCGATACAAATAAAATTTTAAGAAAATTTTCTATAGAAATAAAATTTTGTTGTTGTTTTGATCTCAGCTTCAAAACCATTGTGTTGACTACAGCTGAGATCAACGCAACAAATATGATTGTTGTACAAACCAACAATAAAACAATGAAATAAAATTTTGCTAAAATTTTCTGTAAAAAAAAATTAACAAAATTTTCTATAGAAATAAAATTTTGACAAAATTTCCTATAGAAATAAAATCTTAAAAAATTTCTAAAGAAATAAAATTTTAAGTAAATTTTCTATAGAAATGAAATTTTAAGAAAATTTTCCTTAGAAATAAAATTTCGACAAAATTTTCTATAGAAAAAAAAATTGAGAAAATTTTCCATAGATATAACATTTTAACAAAATTTTCTGTAGAAGTACAATTTTGCTAAATTTTTTTATGGAAATAAATTTTTGTAAATTTTTGTTATAGAAATAAAAGTCTAACAAAAAATTCGATAGAAATAAAAAATTGTGACAAAATTTTCGATAGAAATAAAAACGTTGACAAAATTTTCTGTAGAAATGAAAATATGAATACATTTTCCATAGTATTAAAATTTTGAGAACATTTTTTACAAAAATAAAATTTTAATTTAATTTAAAATTTTCTATGAAAATAAGAATTTTGATAAAATTTTGTATAGAAACAAATTTTGCAAAATTTTCTATAAAGATAACATTTTAACAAAATTTTCTATAAAAATAAAATTTTAACAAAATTTTCTACAAAAATAAAATTTTAACAAAATTTTCTATAGAAGTAAAAATTTTGACAAAATTTTCTGAAAAACTAAAATTTTACCAAAATTTTCTATAGAAGTAAAATTTTGACAAAACTTTCTATAGATATAAACTTTTGAGAAAATTTTCTACAGATATAAAATTTTGAATAAAAATAAAATTTTCTATAGAAGTTAAAAGTGACAAATTTTCTATAGAAGTGAAATTTTGACAAAAAAATTCAAAAACAAAAAATTGAGAAAATTTTCTATAGAAATAAAATGTTGATACAATATTCTATAAAACAAAATTTTGAGAATATTTTCTGTAGAAATAACATTTTGCAAAAATATTCTATAGAAATAACATATTGGAAAAAAAATTCTATAAAAATAAAATTGTGAGAAAATTTTCAATAGAAATAAAATATTGAGAAAATTTTCTATGGATAGGAAATTTTGAGAACATTTTCTATATAAATAAAATTTTTGATAAAATTTTCTATGGGTATAATATTTTGATAAAATTTTCTATAGAAATAAAATATTGACAAAATATCTGCCATCCATTTTCCATTATCTACATTCTATTACTTTTCCAAACCAATTTAATGTAAGTTATACCACTTTGCAGTTACCTTTTAAAGTATTGTGCTTATAATGGTCTTAAGTTGCGAAACCATTTGTAATTATATCTGGCTTTAGTATTTGTTTTAGTTGTAATAGTTTTATTGGGGACATACCCACTAAGAAAACGATTTCTGTACACAAAACCACACCAACCCTTGCAAAAATTACCAGGACTGTAGTACAATATGGCATATATATAGCGATTGAGAAATTCAAAGAATGGAGCAAAGAATTCGAAAGAAAAATTCCTATTATCCTGGAAGATATTATAGGTATGTGAATTATTTGATTCATTGTTAACATTCAAATTAAAGTGTATAAAAGATAATCAATTTGTTTTGTTTGCCACAACCATGTACATATTTGTCGTAACTATAACAATTTTCCTCCAAATAGATAATGCTCTCTAGCATTTTACACCATCCTCAGAAACAGCTACGTTTTTCTTTCTTCAGAACACTGTGCCACTTAATAGTTTTGCTATTTGTTGTGTATGTGTTTAATTTTCTACAAAATGCATAGACGTAAGTTCCTCTTGCTGCCAAGCACTACGAATATTTACGAATATGTGTGCTGGACTTACGAATGTTTCTCACACACATTTGTCTATAAATCCGGATGTACTGCATGTGTTCAGGATGATTACCAATGTGAGAGTAAAGGAACGTGACTCAAAAGTTTAGCAAAAAAAACTCTGAGAGTGTGAGTTAGAGGATTGTCTCCATATAGAGTATTGCATGTATGAGTATATTAAGTGAGGTCGAATTGTTTACAGATGAAAGAAGAGTTTTCTTTTCCGAAGAACGAAATTTAAGATAACCGAAGAATTCTTTTGACGCTAAAAACTTTATTTATTTATAAAAAAAATAGAAACGTTTAGAGGCAATTGTTGAATCGTTTATCACACACCTCTCAAATTATTAATTGCTCTCAAAGAGAATATTTTATCGTTTGTCTAAAATTATTAGTATTTTTTCTTTGTGTATACTAGAGACAACAAATAAGCTTCAATGGAAGGGTTGCCATTTTGGTCCCATCGGACCAAAATTGGTCCAAAAAATTATTAATTTTTAAATTTGGTCCATTTTCGTCACATCGGTTTTTTTTTTAATTTTCTATAAAAAAATAATTTTGACCAAATTTTCTATAGAAATAAAATTTTGACAAAATTTTCTATAGAAATAAAATTTTGACAAAAGTTTCAATAGAAATAAAATTTTTCTATAGAAATAAAATTTTGCCAAAATTTTCTATAGAAATAAAATTTCGCCAAAACTTGATATAGAAATAAAATTTTGACAAATTTTTCTATAGAAATAAAATTTTGACAAATTTTCTATAGAAATAAAATTTCGCCAAAACTTGCTATAGAAATAAAATTTTGACAAATTTTCTATAGAAATAAAATTTTGACAAAATTTTCTATAGAAATAAAATTTTGACAAAATTTTCTATAGACATAAAATTTTGACAAAATTTTCTATAGAAATAAAATTTTGCCAAATTTTTCTATAGAAATGAAATTTTGACAAAACTTTCTATAGAAATAAAATTTCGCCAAAACTTGATATAGAAATAAAATTTTGACAAATTTTTCTATAGAAATAAAATTTTGACAAATTTTCTATAGAAATAAAATTCCGCCAAAACTTGCTATAGAAATAAAATTTTGACAAATTTTCTATAGAAATAAAATTTTGACAAAATTTTCTATAGAAATAAAATTTTGACAAAATTTTCTATAGAAATAAAATTTTGACAAAATTTTCTATAGAAATAAAATTTTAAACTATACTTTCCATAGAAATAAAATTTTGACAAAATTTTGTACAGAAATAAATTTAAAAAAAAAAAACAATTACATAGATTCAAAATTTTGCAAAAATTTTGTATAGGAAGAAAAATTTGTAAAAATTTATATAGAAATAAAATTTTGCGATAACTATCTATAGAAATGAAAGAGTGACAAATATTCTACAGAAATAAAATTTGACAAAATTTTCTATGGAAATAAAATTTTTACATTTTCTATTGAAGTAAAATTGTAGCAAAATTGGCTATAGAAATAAAATTTTCTACAGAAATAAAATTTTGACAAAAATTCCTACAGAAATAAAATCTTGACAAAATTTTCTATAGAAATAAAATGTTGACAAAATTTTCTATAGAAATAAAATTCGTTTTGTTTGTTATTGTTGGTTTCTCTCAATCAATATTATTGTTTTTGACCTCAGCTTAAAACCATGCATTAACTAAACTAAAAGTGTAGCTTAACCAACAAGGGCAAAGTATGCTTTTCTTCTGTTGGTTGCTTTTTCTCAAATATTTTTGGGCAAAATTTATTTGGGCAAAGCCCTATAACTGCAAGATGGTTGGATGTACAGCTGTTTCGGAATTACCACATTCCTCATCAGCATCCTCTACTTGCAGCAAAACTATCAACCAATTATCAGAATAAATTCGGGTAATTCACTCAACCCAATGTGAACTACACTTGAACCTTCCGAAAAAAGTTTGATAGTCGGCTACTGCCTAAACAAATTTGCAAGCATATCTCTTTTCCTTTGCCAAACTCAAATCATCGATTTGAATGTAGTTGGCTGGGTTTGTTTTTGAGCGTGCTTCCTCTATCTTCATTCGTTTTGTTTGTTATTGTTGGTTTCTCTTCAATCATTATTGAAATTTTGACAAAATTTTCTATAGAAATAAAATTTTGAAAAAAATTTCTATAGAAATAAAATTTTGACAATGATGAAAATTTTATAATGAACCGAATAAAACCTAAATTGGTCCAAAAAATTATTAATTTTTAAATTTGGTCCATTTTCGTCACATCGGTTTTTTTTAATTTTCTATAAAAAAATAATTCTGACCAAATTTTCTGTAGAAATAAAATTTTGACAAAATTTTCTATAGAAATAATATTTTGACAAAATTTTCTATAGAAATAAAATTTTGACAAAATTTTCTATAGAAATAAAATTTTGACAAAATTTTCTATAGAAATAAAATTTTGACAAAATTTTCTATAGAAATAAAATTTTGACAAAATTTTCTATAGAAATAAAATTTTGACAAAATTTTCTATAGAAATAAAATTTTGACAAAAGTTTCTATAGAAATAAAATTTTTAAAAATTTTTCTATAGAAATAAAATTTTGACAAAATTTGCTATAGAAATAAAAATTTGACAAAATTTTCTATCGAAGTAAAATTTTGCAAAAACTTTAATTGAATTTGGAAAAATGGTAATTTATTCATTTTTTCATTTTTTTTTTACCCATCTTAATATTGTACATACAAACGTTAATGTTCATTTGTAGCAGTGGTAACATTTTATTACCAAAGCCAGTGATGCCAAATTGGCGCTTTTAGCATAAAATTTAGTGTTTTTTTTTTGATTTGCAAAAGGCACCAAATTGTTTTTTGACTGGCTTTTCAAGTATTTGAATAGTATTGGGATTAATTGACGGGATCTATTTATATAAAAATTCAGATTAGATTGTCAAAAACTTAAGAAACTCAACTAAATTCCAAATAGAGAATTTGATTGTTATGAAGGTGGTATTGATCCTTTTTTTAATCAATATTGTTATTTAGGGTATTCTATTGAAAAGTCTTTTTGAAAGTTTAAACTTTGAATTTCAGCTGGCAGGAGTAGTTTTTGTGCTGGGAACTGCTATGTTAGAATTTATAAAATATTTTTGGTGCTTTTTGCCCTTCGAGAGTTGGCATCAGTGACCAACGAGTTATGGCCACAGATAAACATGTTTAGAACATTCTCTCTTACTCTCCCACACACGTACACGTTCACACCCACACACAGCAATTATTTACAATGTATTTTTTCGCAACAATTTCAAAGTGCTCTTGTTACGATTACAATACAATTTGATGTTGGTATTGCACTATCCTCACCCCTTCACTAGAACATTGTGAGCTAAAAATATGTTTTCCAATTTTATCATCTCACTCACTCATTCAGATTTATTTCAATTTTATCCTTCATATATGTGGGCGACTGTGTAGGGAATAGTGGGGTTTTGGATGCCATACGATTTATTTGAATTTCTAGTAAGCACAAATTAAAAAAGTTTCTGTCGAATCTCTACTGTATCATTTTCCTCGTACCTTTACAACCCCCTCCCTCCACCAGAGGCGGCTTTAATTTCCTCTGTCTATGTTAATTTGCCATTATCATTGGCATGTCCTGGCGTTGCTAAAAAAACTATGGAGTAAATGTTATTGAAAGTCGAAAAGTCATTTTGTTATGTTCACATTGGATATTTGAATTGGATTGAAAAAGTTTCTATTTGCCTTTTTTAGTTTTTTTTTTTTTTAATTTTTATTTATTTTTTTATCTTTCTCCTTTATTCTCTACAACTTAAGTAGTCTAGATCTTTATTGGATAATAGAAACACAATGAGTTAAATGTCATTTTGAATAATTGATATTCCATTTGGAAGAGCTTAAGTCACCATATAATTCATGTTGATAAATCGCATATGTATGAGTGAGTAAGACCCCAAATGATTGTGTAAGGGATCCATGCCTTTCACAATCCAAAATCATATAGAGCTATGTCAAATTGATACGAAAACTTCCATACGTAATTGGATAAAAGGGTTTGATGAATTAAACATATAAAGTAAATATTTCATACGGAAACTTTAAGAAGGAAATATGGCATACAAAATTTTCTATAGAAATAATACTTTGACAAAATTTTCAATAGAAATAAAATTTTGACATCATATTCTATAGAAAAAAATTTGACAAAATTTTTTATAGAAATAAAATTTTGGTAAAATTTTGTATAGAAATAAAATTTTGATAAAATTTTCTATAGAAAAAAAACTGTTGACCAAATTTTCTATAGAATTAAAATTTTGAGAAAATTTTCTATAGAAATAAAATGTTTTTCTTTAGAAATAAAATTTTGACAAAATTTTCTATAGAAATAAAATTTTGACAAAATTTTCTATAGAAATAAAATTTTGACAAAATTTTCGATAGAAATAAAATTTTGTCAAAATTTTCTATAGAAATAACATATTTAAAAAATTTTCTATAGAAATAAAATTTTGACAAAATATTCTATAGAAAAAAAATTTGACAAAATTTTTTATAGAAACAAATTCGGTAAAATTTTTTATAGAAATAAAATTTTGATAAAATTTTCTATAGAAAAAAAATGTTGACAAAATTTTCTATAGAAAATAAACTGTTGACAAAATTTTCTATAGAAATAAAATTTTGACAAAATTTTCTATATAAAAAAAAATTGACAAAATTTTCTATAGAAATAAAATTTTGACAAAATTTTCTATAGAAAATAAACTGTTGACAAAATTTTCTATAGAAATAAAATTTTGACAAAATTTTCTATAGAAATAAAATGGTTTTCTATAGAAATAAAATTTTGACAAAATTTTCTGTAGAAATAAAATGTTGACAAAATTTTCTATAGAAATAAAATTTTGACAAATTTTTTTATAGAAATAAAATTTTGAGAAAATTTTCTATAGAAATAAAATTTTGACAAAATTTGCTATAGAAATAAAATTTTGACAAAATTTTCTATGGAAATAAAATTTTGACAAAATTTTCGATTGAAATAAAATTTTGCCAAAATTTTCTATAGAAATAAAATATTGAAAAAATTTTCTATAGAAATAAAATTTTGACAAAATATTCTATAGAAAAAAAATTTGACAAAATTTTTTATAGAAACGAATTTTGGTAAAATTTTGTATAGAAATAAAATTTTTATTGTTGTTTTTGATCTCAGCTTAAAGCCATGCATTGACTAAAGTACAAGTGTAGCTTAACCAACAGAGGAAAAGTATGCTTGTCAAATTTATTTGGGCAAAGCCCTATAGACTGCAAGATGGTTGGATGTACAGCTGTTTCGGAATTACCACATTCCTCATCAGCATCCTCTACTTGCAGCAAAACTATCAACCAATTATCAGAATAAATTCGGGTAATTCACTCAACCCAAAGTGAACTACACTTGAACCTCCCGAAAAAGGGTTTGATAGTCGGCTACTGCCTAAACAAATTTGCCAGCATATCTCTTTTCCTTTGCGAAACTCAAATCATCGATTTGAATGTATTTGGCTGGGTTTGTTTTTGAGCGTGCTTCCTCTATCTTCATTCGTTTTGTTTGTTATTGTTGGCTTCTCTTCAATCGTTATTGTTGTTTTTGACCTCAGCTTAAAGCCATGCATTGACTAAACTACAAGTGTAGCTTAACCAACAAGCATACTTTTCCTCTGCTGGTTAAGCTACACTTGTAGTTTAGTCAATGCATGGCTTTAAGCTGAGATCAAAAACAACAATAACGATTGAAGAGAAGCCAACAATAACAAAGAAAACGAATGGAAATAAAATTTTGATAAAATTTTCAATAGAAAAAAAAAAACTGTTGACAAAATTTTCTATAGAAATAAAATTTTGGCAAAATTTTCTATAGAAATAAAATTTTGTCCAAATTTTTTATAGAAATAAAATTTTGACAAAATTTTCTATAAAAATAAAATTTTGACAAAAATGTCAATAGAAATAAAATTTTTCACAAATTTTTCTATAGAAATAAAATAAAATATAGAAATAAAATTTTGCAAAAATTTTCTATAAAAATAAAATTTTGATAAACTTTTCTATAGAAATAAAATTTTAACAAGATATTCTATAGAAATAAAATTTTGACAGAATTTCCTATAGAAATAAAATTTTCGCAAATTTTTATAGAAATAAAATTTTGACCAATATGATACAATTTTTTATAGAAATAAAATTTTGACAAAATTTCTATAGAAATAAAATTTTGACAAAATATTCTATGAAAGCAAAATTTTGACAACAATTTCTATAGAAATAAAATTTTAACAAAATTTTCTACAGAAATAAAATTTTGACAAAATTCTCTATACAAATAAAATATTGACAAAAATTTTCTATAGAAATAAAATTTTGTTGTTGTTTTGATCTCAGCTTAAAAACCATTGCGTTGACTAAACTGCAAGAGTATCTTAACCAACCGAGGAAAAGAATGTTTGTCAAATTTATTTGGGCATAGCCCTATAGACTGCAAGATGGTTGGATGGACGCACGTTTCGGAATTACCACAGTGCTCATCAGCATCCTCTCCTTGCAGCAAAACTATCAACCAATTACCAGAACAAATTCTGATAATTCCAATGGCAAAATTTTCTATAAAAATAAAATTGTGACAAAATTTTTTACAGAAATAAAATTTTTACAAAATTTTCTATAAAAATAAAATTTTGACCAAAATAAAATGTTAACAAAATTTTCTATAGAAATAAAATTTTGACAAATATTTCTATAGAATTAAAGTTTTGATAAAAATTTTCTATAAAAATTAAATTTTGATAAAAATTTTCTATAAAAATGAAATTTTGTTAAAAATTTTCTATAAAAATAAAATTTTGATAAAATTTTCTATAGAAATAAAATTTTTGAAAATGTTTCTATATAAATAAAAATTTGACAAATTTATCTATATATATAAAATTTTAACAAAATTTTTTACAGTAATAAAATTTTTACAATATTTTCTATAAAAGTAAAATTTTGACTAAATTTTCTATAGAAATAAAATGTTAACAAATTTTTTTATAGAAATAAAATTTTGACAAATATTTTTATAGAATTAAAATTTTGATAAAAATTTTCTATAAAAATAAAATTTTGATAATATTTTTTATAGAAATAAAATTTTGACAAAATTTTCTTTAGAAATAAAATTTTGACAAAATTTCTATAGAAATTAAATTTTGACAAAATTTTCTATAGAAATAAAATTTTAACGAAATTTTCTATAAAAATAAAATTTTGACAAATATTTCTATAGAATTAAAATTTTGATAGAAATTTTCTATAAAAATAAAATTTTCTACAGAAATAAAATTTTGACAAAATGTTTTTTAGAAATAAAATTTTGACAAAATTTCTATAGAAATTAAATTTTGATAAAATTTTCTAGAGAAATAAAATTTTGACGAAATTTGCTATAAAATTTTAACAAAATTTTCTATGAAAACAAAATTTTGACAAAATTTTCTATAACAATAAAATTTTAATAAAATTTTCTATAAAAATAAAATTTTAACAAAATTTCCTATAAAATAAAATTTTGACAAATATTTCTATGAAATTTAAATTTTCTATTTAAATAAAATTTTATTAAAATTTTCTATATAAATAAAATTTTATTAAAATTTTCTATAGAAATAAAATTTTGACAAAATTTCTATAGAAATAAAATTTTGACAAAATTTTCTATGAAATCAAAATTTTGACGAAATTCTCTGACTCCTAAAAGTAGGCAATATTACAATTAACAATGATGTTATTCAAAGTCGAAAGTCATTTTGTTATGTTCACATTGGATATTTGAATTGGATTGAAAAAGTTTCCCTCTTTTTGTTTGTTTTTATAATTCTTTTTATTTATTTTTTATCTTTCTCCTTTTTTCTCTACAACTTAAGTAATTTAGACCTTTATGAGTTAAATGTCATTTTAAATAAATGATTGGAAGAGCTTAAGTCACTATTTAATTCTTGTTGGTAAATTGCATATGTATGAGTGAGTAACATAAGTGTGTTTCCGATGAAACAAAATTTTGACAAAAATTTCTAAAAAAATAAAATTTTGACAAAATTTTCTACAGAAATAAAATTTTGACAGAATTTGCTACAAAAAAAATACAAAATTTTCTATAGAAATAAAATTTTGTCAAACTTTTCTATAGAAATAAAATTTTGACAAAATTTTCTATAGAAATAAAAATTTGAAAAAATTTTCTATAGAAATAAAATTTTAACAAAATTTCTATAGAAATGAAAAATTTTTTCTGTAGAAATAAAATTGTTACAAAATTTTCAATAGAAATAAAATTTTGACAAAATTCTCTGATTCCTAAAAGTAGACAATATACAATTAACAATGATGTGTCAAATATATATTTTACCTATTTCGTTTAAAAGATTTAAAAATGTTCTATTTGATTTAATTCCCAGTTGTGTAAAAAACCCAAGTTTTTAAATTCGTTTTTGTTAACAAGACATAAACTCCTAAAACTATGCTTCAAAAAGTTCTCTAGATAATTCCCAGAAAACCACTACTGCTACACAATCACAAAGCCTGGAATTTCACACTAGAACAACAACGAAAGGAGGAATCCAAATGAGTATTTAAAGTGATAATAACCTAGTGGAAACCACAAAATCCTCTTGCATGCATTCTATATTGTTCACAGATATGTGTTTATGAAAGTGTGTAGACACATCAGAATGGGGGAGGGCTATGCAATGGGATTACAGCCTAAAAATAGGCAATATTTGCTATTGTAAATTCATCCCCCATGTAGTGTTATACTACTATCCAAAAACTCTCACCAACTCTTTTAAGCCCAGAGACATAGTTAATTAATTTAATTGCATAAAACACTGGCAAATATCATGGGAATCAAGTGGGAGGAGGCCTGTGTGTTGGGTTCAACTCACAGTGGCAATTTCCCAACCACTTAAATGCTAGAACAACGAAATTGGAAACTTTTATAACAGATTTGTAACTTTTTTTGTGGTCATGATGTTTAAGTGAGTGTATGAGTGTGTGTGTGTAGGTTAGAGCAAGTGTAAGGTTCCCGGGTTCCACTAAAGGTGTGCTGATGTGGAAATGGGATGGCAAAGTTTTTGAATTACTATTTAAAACCGTGTTTGCCAACATACTCGGTATTCGTTGAATAGTTTCACAGGCGTTTGGAAAGTATGTGGAGAATTTTTCTATGGATAGCTAAATTTAATTTTGGACCTAAATAAGCGAAATGGAAAATTGAAATTAAATTGGTGAGGAGAGGAGAAAGTAGGGAAATTAAGGTAAATTTAATAAAGGAGATTGTTAGAAATATTAGCAGACAATTTTCTCAATTTTTAATAGAAATATTAATGAGTAGTTTTTTAAATTGGATTTAAGGACAACAAATATAAAGGACAACAAATATAAATAATCCCTTAAAAAGGATCACAAAACAAATTCTCTTATCTACACAGAAAAGATTTTTTTCTATTTTGTTACGAAATTAATTGATACAATAAATTTTTAATTGAAATGTCTTCAATCCCAGAAATTATGGTATCAATTACAAAAGTCAATTAAAAAATTAATTGATACAATAATTTTTGTGATTGATTATTATTTCAATAAAATATGTTGTTGAACTAAATAAATTTTTAATTGAATATTTTTAAAAAAGTCAAATAAAATTTTAATTAGAAAAATTTTGATGATGTGTTTTTCTGTGTAGTCGACATCCAAACGTCTATCATGGCTACACTCAAAAAGTTTACTTGGATTCCAAAATTTTGTCCTGTCTTTAAGGATTTTGTTATTGATTCCAAGTCAAAGATGCTGCTTCTTTAAAATAAAGACATTTTGTAAATTCAATATTTACTTTCAATATTTAATTTCTTTAAAGCAAAAATGTTTTTCTTTATTTTAAGGAAAAGGGGCCTTTCTTCAAAGACATACGACTTTAACGGAAAAAAAGAAAAAAAGAAAAATTTGTAAAGCAAAGATTATGAACTTTCATTTAATTAAAATTTCTTTATTTTAAATAAATTTGTCATTATCGTCGTATAATTAGCATGACCTAAAATTTAGTTAAATATTCTTTCGTATTATGTCAATTGTTTTTTCAGTATAACTACAAAGGTTAATTATTTAAATAATTTTAGAAGTTTCACTTTTTGAAGAAAATCAACTAGTTGAAAATTACGGTCGATTATTCGCAACATTAAAAAGACGATTTGAGATGATGAGTAACTGCAAAATTTATAACTCGATCATAAATTTTGCAGTTACTCATTGGGAAAAACTCGATTAGTGGAAAAGCACTGCTTCGAAAGTGGATTACGTTCTCCGATTTGGAATGTTTGTGATGGCCTCTAGACAAAAAGTCGCTAAATTTTTGGGATATTTGAACTGGGAGGGATGTCCCTCTTGCCTGACTTTTTGAAAAATGACCTTAAGCTCGCCGATTTTTTCAGAGAACATAGAGGTGGATCATTTGGTGAAAATAGGGTACCTCATTTTTGATATCTGGTCGGGGAGGAGGACCTCCACTTTGCCGGACTTAAATTCTCCGATTTATTTGAAATTTGTTTAAAGGTTCGTTATGGTCTCAAAACAAAGATCATCTGCTTTGGATTTTTCGACTGTAAGGGAGGTCTCCCCCTTACCCAACTTTTTGAAAACTGACGAATTTTTAGAAAATGTAGAAGGAAATCATTTCGTGCGAATTATTTACGTTCCTCATCTTTTGAAATCTGGTCGGGGAGGGGGACTTCTCTGTGTCCTACTTTTTCTAAATTGAGCTTAAGTTCTCCGTTTTGATTAAGCTCGTAAAAGGCTGGACCGATGGATTGGATATTTTAACTGGGAGGGAGGACCTTTTGAAAAATTTAGCTTAAGCTCTCTGAAATTTTCAGAGAACATAGAGGTTAGGTTAGGTGGCTTAGACTTAGACTATTCAGTCCATTGTGATTAACATAGAGGTTGATCATGTTGTAAATAGGATACCTCATTTTTCGATATCTTATCGGGGAGGAGGATCTCACTCTTACCCGATTTTTTGAAAATTTAATTTAAGTTCGCTGATTTGATTTAACTTTCCAGGGAAGGTTCATTTTGGCTACTAGACAGTCAGGCATCCGCCCGTCTGTGAAAATAGGGTACCTCAGTTCATGATATCTGGTTGGATAGGAGGACCACCTCCTTGCCCGACTTTTTGAAAATTGAACTTAAGTGGTAAGATTTATGTTATATTGGCCTCCGCTTTTTTATTTCCAATATTTGGTCGTGGAGAACGACCTCCCCCTTGCCCGATTTTTTTAAGTACAGTAAAAAAAACTAAACTACTTGCACGCAGAGAAGGAATATGATCACCTCAAACATGTTTCAAAAGCAAAATGTTATTTTTGTATGGTGGCCATGTAACATGTTTGCCACTAAAATGTTATTTTCTCGTCCCCTGCTTGCCGAAATCTGATACTTGATTTCCGAGAAAATAACATGGTTACGAAAACCATGTTACATGGTCACCACCCAAAAATAACATTTTGCTCTTAAAACATGTTTGAGGTGATCATATTCCTTCTCTGGGTGTGGATTTACTTGAAATTTACGAAGGATTTGGGTTGCGGTTATGAATTTTTTTATTTTTGATATTTGGACAGAGTTAGGTTAGGTTAGGTTAGCTCTAGTGGCAGGCCGATATTTCAGGCTCACTTAGACTATTCAGTCCATTGTGATACCACAGTGGTGAACAGAGTTGAAGGCCTTCCCCTTGTCTGAACATTTTTGGAAAATTGGGAGTCAGGTCTCCGTTTTGTTTAAAGTCTGAATCGTTCAGCCGATTTACTTGGATTTTTTAGAGAATATAGAGAGTGATCATGTCGTGAAAGTTGCGTATCTCATATTTTAATATCTGGTCGCGGAGGGGGTGTCCTCTTTGCCCGTCATTTTGAAAATTTAATTTAAGATCTTCGATTTGTTGTTCGATTAACTTTTCGCAGAAGGTTCATGTTGGCCTCTAGGAAAAGAGTATTTTCCAATACTTGGCTGGGGAGATTGACCTCCCCTTAGCCCGACTTTTTAAGTACAGTAAAAAAACAATTTACTTGAAATTTAGAGAGAAATTTCAAATTTAGAAAGAAAATTATATGGGGTATTTGATATTTGCATTGGGAATGGGGATGGGGATGGGGCCTCCCACTAGTCCGAAAATTTTGAAAATTGGGTTTCAGTTCTCCGATTTGTTTAAAGTCGGAATCGGCTGAACCGTTTACTAGGAATTTTCAGAGAGCCTATGGGGTGATCATGTCGTGAAATTTGCGTACCTCATTTTTGATCAGGGAGGGGGCTTCCCCTGTGCCCTAATTTTTGTAAATTGGGTTTAAGTTCTCTGATTTGTTTGAGCTCGGAAACCGCTAAAGCAATTTACTTGGAATTTTCTGAGAACGTATTTCTGAAAATAGGGTACCTCATTTTTGTCATATCTGGTCGGGGAGGAAGACCTCCATTTGCCCGAATTTTTGAAAATTTAATTTAAGTTCTCTGATTTGCATTTCCAGGGAAGGTTCATGTTGGCCTCTATAGATCCGCCCGTCGGATGCCCGATTTTTTTTTTTTAACTCAGTAAAAATCTAAATTTCTTGGATTTACATGAAAGTCACAAAGGTCGTTGGAGGAGGGGTTGCGGTCTTCTGAATATTTTGAAAATTGAGAGTCAGTTCTCCGATTTGTTTGAAATTGGTATCAGGTGAACCAACTAGGAATTTTCGGTGAACGTAGAGAGTAATCATGTCGTAAAAATTGCGTCCCTCATATTTTCTTTTTCTAAGAGACCCCTTAACAAATAAATTTCACTTGGTCCCTAGTATAACAATGTTAATCTATTGATTTTTTATACATTCAGGTCACACATTCCTTAGTTGCAGACATTCCACATTCTCCTAACACACTGCACAACATTAATGCAAATTTTCACATTCGAATATAAAAAAACTAACTACCAACTTTTTTCCATTTGCTTTTAAAGCAGAACATGATGATTATTTACGTTTTTAATTCCATTGTACTTTAAAAGTGACTTTTCAATTTGTTATACGGAATTACGTGTAAATTCTCCTATATGCTTCTACAGAACCCCGCATGGTAACATGGTCTATCAAATATTTGTCCTTAAAACTTTAACTTTAGAGTTAAACAAAAGCAAACACAAGAGATTACTTATAAGTAAGTATGTAAGTGTATGTATGTGTGTGTGTGTGAGAACAAATAAGTCTTTTGTTTTAAGGATTTTTTAGTTTTAAATTAAGTAAAAGGAAACTCCATCAAAGTACGTTAAAATTATTTACCACCAGCAAACACATATCACAGTGGGATTTCGTATATACAAACATACATATATGTTTATATATAATAATAATATCCGTTATAAAGGCCATAAAAAACGTAATGGCTAAACTTACAGTGGAACGAAAGTGACACTTATAAATAATATTGACCAAATAGAAAGAGTGTGCAAAGCCCAATATTAAAACATGCAATATATCGAAAAGAAACGAGTGATAATCATGATTGTAGAATTCTACCAAAAACGGATGAATTTTTACAGTTTTGGTAGATTTTGTAAAATATACCTCTCCAACTAAGAGGTACTTTAATTTTCTATAGAAATAAAATTTTGACAACATTTTCTAAAGAAATAAAATTTTAACAAAATTTCCTATACAAATAAAATTTTGACGAAACTTTCTATAGAAATAAAAATTTTGACAACATTTTCTATAGAAATAAAATTTGAACAAAATTTTCTATAGAAATAAAATTTTGACAAAATTTTCTATAGAAATAAAAATTTTGACAACATTTTCTATAGAAATACAATTTTGACAAAATTTTCTGTATAAATAAAATTTTGACAAAATTTCTATAGAAATTAAATTTCGATTTTATAGAAATAAAATTTTGAAAAAATGCTCCTTAGAAATAATATTTTGACAAAATTTTCCATAGAAATAAATTTTTGACAAAATTTTCTATAGAAATAAAATTTTGACATAATTTCCTACTGAAATAAAATTTTGACAAAATTTTCCATAGAAATAAAATTTTGACAAAATTTTTTATAGAAATAAAAATTTGACATAATTTTCTATAGAAATAAAATTTTGACATAACTTCCTACTGAAATAAAATTTTGACAAAATTTTCTATAGAAATACAATTTTGACGAAATTGTCTATAGAAATAAATATTTTAACAAAATTTTTTATAGATTTATAGAAATAAAATGTTGAAAAAAATGTTCCTTAGAAATAAAATATTGACTTAAAATATTACAATATTGGCTTAATTTTCTATAAAAATAAAATTTTGACAAAATTTTCTGTATAAATAAAATTTTGACAAAATTTCTATAGAAATAAAATTTTGACGAAATTTTCTATAGAAATAAAAATTTTAACAAAATTTTCCATAGATTTTATAGAAACAAAATGTTGAAAAAACATGTTCCTTAGAAATAAAATATTGACTTAATTTTCTATAAAAATAAAATTTTGATAAAATTTTCTATAGAAATAAAATTTTGACATAATTTCCTACTGAAATAAAATTTTAACAAACTTTTCTATAGAAATAAAATTTTGACAAAATTTTATATAGAAATAAAATTTTGACAAATTTTTCTATAGAAATAAAAATTTTGACAACATTTTCTATAGAAATACAATTTTGAGAAATTTTTCTATAGAAATAAAAATTTTGACAACATTTTCTATAGAAATACAATTTTGAGACATTTTTCTATAGAAACAAAAATTTTAATATAATTTTTCATAGAAAAAAAAATGTAGACAAAATTTTCTATAGAAATACAATTTTGACAAAATTTTCTGTATAAACAAAATTTTGGCAAAATTTCTATAGAAATCAAATTGTGACGAAATTTTCTATAGAAATAAAAATTTTAACAAAATTTTCCATAGATTTTATAGAAATAAAATGTTGAGAAAACATGTTCCTTAGAAATAAAATTTTGATAAAATTTTCTATAGAAATAAAATTTTGATAAAATTTTCTATAGAAATAAAATTTTGACAAAATTTTCTATAGAAATAAAATTTAACAAAATTTTCTATAGAAATAAAATTTGACAAAATTTTCTATAGAAATAAAATGTTGACAAAATTTTCCATAGAAATAAAATTTTGACAAAATTTTCTATAGCAATAAAATTTTGGCATAATTTCCTACTGAAATAAAATGTTGACAAAATTTTCTATAGAAATACAATTTTGACGAAATTGTCTATAGAAATAAAAATTTTAACAAAATTTAGAAATAAAATATTGACTTAATTTTCTATAAAAATAACATTTTGACAAAATTTTCTATAGAAATAAAATTTTGACAAAATTTTCTATAGAAATATAATTTTTGATAAAATTTTCCATAGTAATATAATTTTGACAAAATTTTCTATAGATATACAATTTTTGAAAAAATTTTCTATAGAAATGAAATTTTGATAAAATTTTCTATAGAAATAAAATTTTGATAAAATTTTCTATAGAAATAAAATGTTGATAAATTTTTCTATAGAAATAAAATTTTTACAAAATTTTCTATAGAAATGAAATTTTGACGAAATTTTCTATAGAAATTAAATTTTGATAAAATTTTCTATAGAAATAAAATTTTGACAAAATTTTCTATAGAAATAAAATTTTGACAAAAGTTTCTATAGAAATAAAATTTTGACAAACTTTTCTATAAAAATAAAATTTTGGCACAATTTTCTATAGAAATAAAATTTTGACAACATTTTCTATAGAAATAAAATTTTGACAAAATTTTATATAGAAATAAAATTTTGACAAAATTTTATATAGAAATAAAATTTTGACAAATTTTTCTATAGAAATAAAAATTTTGACAACATT